>NC_069502.1:1226902016-1227214516 GCF_027579735.1 Bombina bombina
ATAATTATACGGTAGTAAAAATAACTACAATTCAGACAAAACCAATTACAGGTATACCTCGTTTTATTGCGCTTCACTTTATTGCGCTTCGCAGATATTGCTCTTTTTACAAATTGAAGGTTTGTGGCAACCCTGTGTCTAGCAAGTCTATCAGTGCCAGTTTTCCAACATATATACATATAAACACAAATACACATATATACATATAAACACAAATACACATATATACATATAAACACAAATGCACATATATACATATAAACACAAATACACATATATACATATAAACACAAATACACATATATACATATAAACACAAATACACATATATACATATAAACACAAATACACATATATACATATAAACACAAATACACATATATACATATAAACACAAATACACATATATACATATAAACACATATATACATATAAACACATATATACATATAAACACAAATACACATATATACATATAAACACAAATACACATATATACATATAAGCACAAATACACATATATACATATAAACACAAATACACATATATACATATAAACACAAATGCACATATATACATACACCAGCAAAAGATTATGGGGCCTATCTATCAAGCTCCGAACGGAGCTTGAAGGCCCGTGTTTCTGGCGAGTCTTCAGACTCGCCAGAAACACAAGTTATGGAGAAGCCGTCTAAAGACCGCTGCTTGATAACCCTGTCCGCCTGCTCTGATGAGGCGGACAGGAATCGCCACAATTCAACCCGATAGAGTACGATAGGATTGATTGACACCCCCCTGCTGGCGGGCCGTGAATCTGTAGGGGGTGGCGTTGCACCAGCAGCTTGCTCTGCGCATTCAGCGATGTCTGTCGGACCTGATCCGCACTGTCGGATCAGGTCCGACAGACATTTATTAAATTGGCCTCTATGACTCACTGAAAGCTTAGATAATGGTTAGCATTTATTTTAACAAGGTATTTTTTAATTAAGGTATGTAAATTGTTTTTTAGACATTATTCTGTTGTACAATTAATAGACTACAGTATAGTGTAAATGTAACTTTTATATGCACTGGGAAACAAAAAAAACCCCATAATTTATGCTTACCTGATAAAATTATTTCTCTTGTAGTGTGTTCAGTCCACGGGTCATCCATTACTTATGGGATATATTCCCTTCCCAACAGGAAGTTGCAAGAGGATCACCCAAGCAGAGCTGCTATATAGCTCCTCCCCTCACATGTCATATCCAGTCATTCGACCAAAACAAGACAAGAAAGGAGAAACCATAGGGTGCAGTGGTGACTGGAGTTTTAATTAAAATTTAGATCTGCCTCAAAAAAGACAGGGCGGGTCGTGGACTGAATACACTACAAGAGAAATAAATTTATCAGGTAAGCATAAATTATGTTTTCTCTTGTTAAGTGTATTCAGTCCACGGGTCATCCATTACTTAT
Source organism: Bombina bombina (assembly GCF_027579735.1). Taxonomy (NCBI): domain Eukaryota; kingdom Metazoa; phylum Chordata; class Amphibia; order Anura; family Bombinatoridae; genus Bombina; species Bombina bombina. The sequence continues at coordinate 1,226,903,472 of NC_069502.1, forward strand.
GGGATACCAATACCAAAGCTAAAGTACACGGATGATGGGAGGGACAAGGCAGGAACTTAAACGGAAGGAACCACTGCCTGTAGAACCTTTCTCCCAAAAACAGCCTCCGAAGAAGCAAAAGTGTCAAATTTGTAAAATTTTGAAAAGGTATGAAGCGAAGACCAAGTCGCAGCCTTGCAAATCTGTTCAACAGAGGCCTCATTCTTAAAGGCCCAGGTGGAAGCCACAGCTCTAGTGGAATGAGCTGTAATTCTTTCAGGGGGCTGCTGTCCAGCAGTCTCATAGGCTAAACGTATTATGCTACGAAGCCAAAAGGAGAGAGAGGTAGCTGAAGCTTTTTGACCTCTCCTCTGTCCAGAGTAAACGACAAACAGGGAAGAAGTTTGACGAAAATCTTTAGTTGCCTGTAAATAGAACTTCAGGGCACGGACTACGTCCAGATTATGCAAAAAAGTCGTTCCTTCTTTGAAGAAGGCTTAGGACATAATGATGGAACAACAATCTCTTGATTGATATTCCTGTTAGAAACTACCTTAGGTAAGAACCCAGGTTTAGTACGCAGAACTACCTTGTCTGAATGAAAAATCAGATAAGGGGAATCACAATGTAAGGCAGATAACTCAGAGACTCTTCGAGCCGAGGAAATAGCCATCAAAAACAGATCTTTCCAAGATAACAGCTTAATATCAATGGAATGAAGGGGTTCAAACGGAACACCTTGAAGAACTTTAAGAACTAAGTTTAAGCTCCACAGCGGAGCAACAGTCTTAAACACAGGCTTAATCCTAGCCAAAGCCTGACAAAAAGCCTGAACGTCTGGAACTTCTGCCAGACGTTTGTGTAAAAGAATTGACAGAGCAGAAATCTGTCCCTTTAACGAACTAGCAGATAAGCCCTTTTCTAAACCCTCTTGTAGAAAAGACAATATTCTAGGAATCCTAACCTTACTCCATGAGTAACTCTTGGATTCACACCAATATAAATATTTACGCCATATCTTATGGTAAATTTTTCTGGTAACAGGTTTCCGAGCCTGTATTAAGGTATCAATAACCGACTCAGAGAAGCCACGCTTTTATAGAATCAAGCGTTCAATCTCCATGCAGTCAGCCTCAGAGAAATTAGATTTGGATGGTTGAAAGGACCCTGAATTAGAAGGTCCTGCCTCAGAGGCAGAGACCAAGGTGGACAGGACGACATGTCCACTAGGTCTGCATACCAGGTCCTGCGTGGCCACGCAGGCGCTATCAGAATCACCGATGCTCTCTCCTGTTTGATCTTGGCAATCAGTCGAGGAAGCAGCGGAAATGGAGGAAACACATAAGCCATGTTGAAAACCCAAGGGGCTGCTAGAGCATCTATCAGCACCGCTCCCGGGTCCCTGGACCTGGATCCGTAACAAGGAAGTTTGGCGTTCTGGAGAGACTCCATGAGATCCAGTTCTGGTTTGCCCCAACGATGAATCAGTTGAGCGAAGACCTCCGGATGAAGTTCCCACTCCCCCGGATGAAAAGTCTGGCGACTTAGAAAGTCCGCCTCCCAGTTCTCCACGCCTGGGATATAGATCGCTGACAGGTGGCAAGAGTGAGACTCTGCCCAGCGAATTATCTTTGAGACTTCCAACATCGCTAGGGAACTCCTGGTTCCCCCTTGATGGTTGATGTAAGCCACAGTCGTGATGTTATCCGACTGAAATCTGATGAACCTCAGTGTTGCTAACTGATGCCAAGCTAGAAGAGCCTTGAATATTGCTCTTAACTCCAGAATATTTATTGGGAGGAGTTTCTCCTCCTGAGTCCACGATCCCTGAGCCTTCAGGGAGTTCCAGACTGCGCCCCAACCTAGAAGGCTGGCATCTGTTGTTACAATCGTCCAATCTGGCCTGCGAAAGGACATCCCTTTGGACAGATGGACCCGAGAAAGCCACCAGAGAAGAGAATCTCTGGTCTCTTGATCCAGATTTAGTAGAGGGGACAAATCTGAGTAATCCCCATTCCACTGACTTAGCATGCATAATTGCAGCGGTCTGAGATGCAGGCGCGCAAATGGTACTATGTCCATTGCCGCTACCATTAAGCCGATTACTTCCATGCACTGAGCTACTGACGGGTGTGGAATGGAATGAAGGGCACGGCAAGCATTTAGAAGTTTTGATAACCTGGACTCCGTCAGGTAAATTTTCATCTCTATAGAATCTATAAGAGTCCCTAGGAAGGGAACCCTTGTGAGTGGTAATAGAGAACTCTTTTCCATCCGTTCACCTTCCACCCATGCGACCTCAGAAATGCCAGAACTATCTCTGTATGAGACTTGGCAATTTGAAAACTTGACGCTTGTATCAGAATGTCGTCTAGGTACGGAGCCACCGCTATGCCTCGCGGTCTTAGCACCGCCAGAAGTGAGCCCAGAACCTTTGTAAAAATTATCTGGGCCGTAGCTAACCCGAAGGGAAGAGCTACAAACTGGTAATGCCTGTCTAGAAAGGCAAATCTTAGGTACCGATAATGATCTTTGTGAATCGGAATGTGAAGGTAGGCATCCTTTAAGTCCACTGTGGTCATATACTGACCCTCTTGGATCATGGGTAGGATGGTTCGAATAGTTTCCATTTTGAATGATGGAACTCTTAGGAATTTGTTTAAGATTTTTAGGTCCAAAATTGGTCTGAAGGTTCCATCTTTCTTGGGAACCACAAACAGATTTGAGTAAAACCCTTGCCCTTGTTCCATCCGCGGAACTGGGTGGATCACCCCCATTACTATGAGGTATTGTACACAGCGTAGAAATGCCTTTCTCTTTATTTGGTTTGCTGATAACCTTGAAAGGTGAAATCTCCCTTGTGGAGGAGAAGCTTTGAAGTCCAGAAGATATCCCTGAGATATGATCTCCAACGCCCAGGGATCCTGGACATCTCTTGCCCACGCCTGGGCGAAGAGAGAAAGTCTGCCCCCCACTAGATCCGTTTCCGGATAGGGGGCCCTCTCTTCATGCTGTCTTAGGTGCAGTAGTAGGTTTTCTGGCCTGCTTGCCCTTGTTCCAGGACTGGTTAGTTTTCCAGGCCTGTCTGTAACGAGCAACAGTTCCTTCCTGTTTCGGAGCGGAGGAAGTTGATGCTGCTCCTGCCTTGAAGTTTCGAAAGACACAAAAATTAGACTGTTTGGCCTTTGATTTGGCCCTGTCCTGAGGAAGAGTATGACCCTTACCTCCAGTAATGTCAGCGATAATTTCTTTCAAGCCGGGCCCTAATAAGGTCTGCCCTTTGAAAGGAATATTAAGCAATTTAGATTTAGAAGTCACGTCAGCTGACCAGGATTTAAGCCATAGCACTCTGCGCGCCTGGATGGCGAATCCGGAGTTCTTAGCCGTTAGTTTAGTTAAATGTACAATGGCATCAGAAACAAATGCATTAGCTAGCTTAAGTGCTTTAAGCTTGTCCATAATTTCGTCCAATGGAGCTGTGTGAATGGCCTCTTCTAGAGACTCAAACCAGAATGCCGCAGCAGCAGTGACAGGCGCAATGCATGCAAGGGGCTGTAAGATAAAACCTTGTTGAACAAACATTTTCTTAAGGTAACCTTCTAATTTTTTATCCATTGGATCCGAAAAAGCACAGCTATCCTCCACCGGATAGTGGTACGCTTAGCTAAAGTGGAAACTGCTCCCTCCACCTTAGGGACCGTCTGCCATAAGTCCCGTGTAGTGGCGTCTATTGGAAACATTTTCCTAAATATAGGAGGTGGGGAAAAGGGCACACCGGGTCTATCCCACTCCTTGCTAATAATTTCTGTAAGCCTTTTAGGTATAGGAAAAACGTCAGTACACACCGGCACCGCATAGTATCTATCCAGCCTACACATTTTCTCTGGAATTGCAACTGTGTTACAGTCATTCAGAGCCGCTAAAACCTCTCCAAGCAATACACAGAGGTTCTCAAGCTTAAATTTAAAATTAGAGATCTCTGAATCCGGCTTCCCCGGATCAGATCCGTCACCCACAGAATGAAGCTCTCCGTCCTCATGTTCTGCAAACTGTGACGCAGTATCAGACATGGCTCTCATATCACCAGTGCGCTCTGTCCTTATCCCAGAGCTGTCGCGCTTGCCTCTTAATTCTTACAATTTAGATAATACTTCTGTCAGGGTATTATTCATAATAGTAGCCATGTCTTCTAACGTGATTTGTATGGGCGTCACTGATGTACTTGGCGCCACCATATCACGCGCCTCCTGAGCGGGAGGCGAAGGTACTGACACGTGAGGAGAGTTAGTCGGCATAACTTCCCCCCTCGTTGTCTGGTGATGATTCCTTTACAGATAAAGACTGACTTTTATTATTTAAAGTGACATCAATACATTTAGTACACATATTTCTATGGGGCTCCACATTGGCCTTCAAACATAGCGAACAAACAGATTCATCTGTGTCAGACATGTTTAAACAGACTAGCAATGAGACTAGCAAGCTTGGAAAATGCTTTAAAATAAATTTACAAGCAATATAAAAAACGCTACTGCGCCTTTAAGAAGCACAAAAAAAAAACTGTCACAGTTGAAATAATAATGAACTAAATTTTCACAGTAAATGTATTAATTTAGCAGAGCATTGCACCCACTAGCAAATGGATGATTAACCCCTTAATACCCAAAAACGGATAATCAATATGCAAATAAACGTTTTTTTAACACAGTCAAACACACTGTCACAGGTCTGCTGTGACTGATTACCTCCCTCAAAATGACTTTTGAAATCCCCTGAGCTCTCTAGAGACGTCCTGGGTCATGCAGGAAGAAGCAGGAAGACTGTGACTGAATTTTTACTGCGCAAAAAAGCGCTAAAATAGGCCCCTCCCACTCATTATTACAGCAGTGGGAAGCCTCAGTTAACTGTTTCTATGCAGAAATATAAGTCAGCCATGTGGAAAAATTCATGCCCCTATAAGTTTTATCACCAATGTACCTCACAAAAATGATTAAACATGCCAGTAAACGTTTTTAAGACCCTTTTTTAAAGAGTATGTATTGTTATTTATAAGCCTGCTACCAGTCGCTTCTACTGCAGTTAAGGCTCATTACATTACTTCATTATAAGTAGCATTTTCTTAGTCAAATTCCATTCCTTAGAAAATTACATTACTGCACATACATTTAATCAGCCTGATACCAGTCGCTACTACTGCATTTAAGGCTGTACTTACATTACTTCGGTATCAGCAGTATTTTCTTAGTCAATTCCATTCCTTAGAAAAATATTTTACTGCACTTACCTCATTTGCAGGAGACCCTGCACGCTATTCCCTTTCTGAAGTTACCTCACTCCTCAGAATGTGCGAGAACAGCCAGTGGATCTTAGTTACTTCTGCTAAGATCATAGGAAACGCAGGCAGATTCTTCTTCTAAATACTGCCTGAGAAAAAAACAGCACACTCCGGTGCCATTTAAAATAACAAACTTTTGATTGAAGAAATAATTAAATATAAAACACCACACTCTCTCTCACGACCTCCTACTATGTTGAGGGTTGCAAGAGAATGACTGGATATGACATGTGAGGGGAGGAGCTATATAGCAGCTCTGCTTGGGTGATCCTCTTGCAACTTCCTGTTGGGAAGGGAATATATCCCATAAGTAATGGATGACCCGTGGACTAAATACACTTAACAAGAGAAATAGTGTGACTTACTTTATTGCTATTTTGCTTTATTGCGGTGGTCTGGAACCTAACACACAATATCACCGAGGTACGCCTGTATGCAAGTTACACAGATGCCATTTTCAGTACCAAATTGAAATACTTTTTTTTTTTTTTTTTTTTTAGCTACCCGGGTGCTGAACCAAAAATGGGCCGGCTCCTAAGCTTACATTCCTGCTTTTCAAATAAAGATAGAGAAAGAAGTAAAATTGACAATAGGAGTCAATTAGAAAGTTGCTTAAAATTGCTGCTCTACCTGAATCATGAAAGAAAAAAATTGTCTTTTGTATCCCTTTAACTGTATAGAGACCTAGCCCATTAAAACAGAATTAAATCCCTACCTAGGAGAAAGTGTTCAGGTGCCAAGTATTACAAGATCTACATATGCATTAGGACACTCTGTGGGGCATTTTTTTCATCTTCTTCCTATATCCATAGTAGACACTTATATAGCTGCCAACTTTTGCCCAATATACATAAAAATACAAGTGGCCCTCATTTTACAACGGTTCAATTTACACCGTTTCAGAATAACAACGTTTTTTCTCTTGCAAAATGTATCAAGTCCACAGATTCATCCATACTTGTGGGATATTCTCCTTCCCAACAGGAAGTGGCAAAGAAAGCACCCACAGCAGAGCTGTCTATATAGCTCATCCCCTAGCTCCACCCCCCAGTCATTCTCTTTGCCGGCTCTAAGCAGTAGGAAGGGTAAAGTGAGTGTGGTGACAAAAATGTTAGTTTTTATTTTCTCAAGCAAAAGTTTGTTATTTTAAATGGTGCCGGTGTGTACTATTCACTCTCTGGCAGAAAAGGGATGAAGATTTCTGCAAGGAGGATGATGATCTTAGCACTTTGTAACTAAGATCCACTGCTGTTCTCAAAAGGGTTGAAGAGTACAGGAAAACTTCAGTTGGGGGAACGGTTTGCATGCTAAGCTGCATTGAGGTATGTTCAGTCAATTTTTCTCTTGTAAGATGTATCGAATCCACGGATTCATCCATACTTGTGGGATATTCTCCTTCCCTACAGGAAGTAGAAGAGAGAGCACCCACAGCAGAGCTGTCTATATAGCTCCTCCCTTAGCTCCACCCCCAGTTATTCTCTCTGCCTGTTTAACTGCAAGGAAGGGCAAAGTGAGTGTGGTGACAAAAATGTTTAGTTTTTATTTTCTCAAGCAAAAGTTTGTTATTTTAAATGGTACCAGTGTGTACTATTTACTCTCTGGCAGAAAAGAGATGAAGATTTCTGCAGAGAGGATGATGATTTTAGCACTTTGTAACTAAAATCCACTGCTGTTCTCACAAGGACTGAGGAGTACAGGAAAACTTCAGTTGGGGGAACAGTTTGCAAGCTAAACTGCTTTGAGGTATGTTCAGTCTAATTTTTTCTAGACAGACTGTGTTAATTCTAGAAAAGGCTGACAATATCCCCATGAGGGAAGGGTAAGATGTATTCAGACACTTAGTAGGAATTCCAGCTTACACAAAGGGCTCATTAGTTACTGGTGACACTGATATGGAAAAACGTTTTTATTTTTATTGCAATAACGTTTTTTTGAGGGACTTTAAGGGGTCTTTGTGACTTGTTTAAGGGTTATTAACCCACATGGCTAGTTTAGGAAACACTCTGTTGTATTTCCTTTAGGCCCCATGACATCGAGTGAGGTGGGAGGGGCCTATTTTCGCTCCTCAGTTGCGCAGTTTCTTTTCCTCAGAGACATCTAATTGCTTCTCCAGAGGGTCCTGCTGTGTTTGAGGGCTGTAAAGAAGTTTTTTTTCCCAGAAATCGTTCATAAAGGGCAGGTAGGCGCCACAGCAGAGCTGTGGCAAGGTACTGAACGGTTTTTACCGTTTTTTGACGTTTTATCAATCCGGTTTTTACATTAAGGGGTTAATTCTTTATTTGCATAGCTGTGCAAAGTTACTAAGGCTTTATGATGCTACTGTAAAAATTTCGTTGAGTTTACTGCTTTTTTACACTGTTTTGCAGAGTTTGTGCAGCTTTTTTTCTCTTAAAGGCACAGTACAGTTTTTTTCTAAGTATTATTTACTTTGAATAAAGTGTTTTCCAAGCTTGTTTGTTTCATTACTAGCCTGTTTAACATGTCTGACACTAAGGAAAATCCTTGTTTAATGTGTTTGGAAGCCATTGTGGAACCCCCTCTTAGAATGTGTCCCACTTGCACTGATATGTCTATAAATTATAAAGAGCATATTTTAGCAGTGAAAAATATAGCAATAGATGATTCTCAGACAGATGGAAATGAGTTTTTGACATCTAGCTCTCCCCAAGTGTCACAACCAGTAACGACCGCACAAGTGACGCCAAGTACCTCTAATGCGTCAAATTCATTTACTTTACAAGACATGGCCACAGTTATCAATAAAACCCTCACAGAGGTTTTTTCTAAACTACCTGGTTTACAAGGAAAGCGTGACAGCTCTGGGTTAAGTAAAGCTGAGCAGTCTGACGCTTTAGTAGCCGTATCTGATATACCCTCACAATGTTCTGAAGTAGGGGTAAGGGATTTGTTATCTGAGGGAGAAATTTCTGATTCAGGAAAGATGCTCCCTGAGACAGATTCTGACATGATGGCCTTGAACACCTCCGCTTATTGCTCAGGGAGGTATTAGCGACTCTAGATGATTGTGACCCCATTGTGGTTCCAGAGAAATTGTGTAAAATGGACAAATACTTAGAGGTTCCTGTTTACACTGATGTTTTTCCAGTCCCTAAGAGGATTGTGAATATTGTTACTAAGGAGTGGGATAAACCAGGTATTCCGTTTGCTCCCCCTCCTGTTTTTAAGAAAATGTTTCCCATATCTGACACCATGCGGGACTCGTGGCAGACGGTTACTAAGGTGGAGGGAGCTATTTCTACTCTATCTAAACGTACAACTATACCTATCGAAGACAGTTGTGCTTTCAAAGATCCTATGGATAAAAAATTAGAGGGTCTCCTGAAGAAAATTTTTGTTCATCAAGGTTTTCTTCTCCAACCTATTGCGTGCATTGTTCCTGTAACTAATGCAGCTGCTTTCTGGTTCGAGGCTCTAGAAGAGGCTCTTCAGATGGAGACTCCATTAGAGGATATTATGGATAGAATTAAGGCTCTTAAGTTGGCTAATTCTTTCATTACAGATGCCGCTTTCCAACTGGCTAAGTTAGCGGCAAAGAATTCAGGTTTTGCCATTTTAGCACGCAGGGCGTTATGGCTTAAGTCCTGGTCTGCTGATGTATCATCAAAATCTAAACTTTTGAACATCCCTTTCAAAGGAAAGACCCTATTCGGGCCTGAACTGAAAGAGATCATTTCAGACATCACTGGAGGGAAAGACCATGCTCTTCCTCAGGGTAGGACAAATAGGATATCTTCGGGACTTCAAACACTCTCCCCCAAGGGGGAGGTTTCACACTTCTCAATTGTCTGCAAACCAGACAAAGTGAGAGGCGTTCTTACGCTGTGTAGAAGACCTACATACCATGGGAGTGATCCGCCCAGTTCCAAAAGCGGAACAAGGGCTAGGGTTTTACTCAAACCTATTTGTGGTTCCCAAAAAAGAGGGAACTTTCAGACCAATCTTGGATCTCAAAATTCTAAACAAATTCCTCAGAGTACGATCATTCAAGATGGAGACTATTCGGACTATTCTACCTCTGATCCAGGAGGGTCAATATATGACTACCGTGGACTTAAAGGATGCGTATCTACACAACCCTATTCACAGAGATCATCATCAATTCCTCAGATTCGCCTTTTTGGACAGGCATTATCAGTTTGTGGCCCTTCCCTTCGGGTTGGCCACGGCTCCCAGAATTTTCACAAAGGTGCTAGGGTCCCTTTTGGCGGTTCTAAGGCCGCGGGGCATAGCAGTGGCGCCTTATCTAGATGACATCTTAATTCAGGCGTCGACTTTCCAACTAGCCAAGTCTCACATGGGCATCGTGTCAGCTTTTCTGAGATCTCATGGGTGGAAGGTGAACATAAAAAAGAGTTCTCTCTTCTCTCTCACAAGAGTTTCCTTCCTAGGGACTCTGATAGACTCGGTAGAAATGAAAATATTTCTGACGGAGGTCAGAAAATCAAAACTCTTAACCACTTGCCGAGCTCTTCATTCCATTCCTCGGCCATCAGTGGCTCAGTGCATGGAGGTAATCGGACTCATGGTAGCGGCAATGGATATAGTCCCTTTTGCCCGCCTACACCTCAGACCACTGCAACTATGCATGCTCAAACAGTGGAATGGGGATTATGCAGATTTATCTCCTCAACTGCATCTGGACCAGGAGACCAGAGATTCTCTTCTCTGGTGGTTGTCTCAGGACCACCTGTCTCAGGGAATGTGTTTCCGCAGGCCAGAGTGGCTCATAGTAACGACTGATGCCAGCGTGTTAGGCTGGGGTGCAGTCTGGAACTCCCTGAAAGCACAGGGCTTATGGTCTCAGGAGGAAACTCTCCTCCCGATAAACATTCTAGAACTGAGAGCGATATTCAATGTGCTTCAGGCGTGGCCCCAGCTTGCTGCGGCTAAATTCATCAGATTTCAGTCAGACAACATCACGACTGTAGCTTATATCAATCATCAAGGAGGAACACGGAGTTCTCTAGCGATGATGGAGGTAACCAAAATAATCCGATGGGCGGAGGATCACTCTTGCCATCTTTCAGCAATCCATATTCCAGGAGTAGAGAACTGGGAGGTGGATTTCCTAAGTCGTCAGACTTTTCATCCGGGGGAGTGGGAACTCCATCCAGAGGTATTTGCCAAGCTGACTCAGCTATGGGGCACACCAGAATTGGATCTGATGGCGTCCCGTCAGAATGCCAAACTTCCTTGTTACGGGTCCAGGTCCCGGGATCCCCAGGCGGTACTGATAGATGCTCTAGCAGTGCCCTGGTCCTTCAATCTGGCCTATGTATTTCCACCGTTTCCTCTCCTCCCACGTCTGGTTGCCAGAATCAAGCAGGAGAGAGCTTTGGTGATTCTAATAGCACCTGTGTGGCCACGCAGGACTTGGTATGCAGACCTAGTGGACATGTCATCGGTTCCACCGTGGACTCTGCCAATGAGGCAGGACCTTCTAATCCAAGGTCCATTCACACATCCAAATCTAATTTCTCTGCGTCTGACTGCTTGGAGATTGAACGCATGATTCTATCAAAGCGTGGTTTCTCTGAGTCGGTCATTGATACCCTGATTCAAGCTAGAAAGCCTGTCACCAGGAAGATCTATCAGAAGATTTGGCGCAAATATTTTTATTGGTGTGAATCCAAGGGTTACTCATGGAGTAAGATTAGGATTCCTAGAATTTTGTCCTTTCTCCAAGAAGGATTGGAGAAGGGATTATCAGCTAGTTCCTTAAAAGGACAAATATCAGCTTTGTCTATTCTTTTACACAAACGTCTGGCAGATGTCCCAGACGTTCAAGCCTTTAGTCAGGCCTTGGTTAGGATCAAGCCTGTATTTAAACCTGTTGCTACGCCATGGAGCCTAAACTTAGTTCTTAAAGTTCTTCAAGGGGTTCCGTTTGAACCTATGCATTCCATAGATATTAAGATTCTATCTTGGAAAGTTTTGTTTTTAGTAGCTATCTCTTCGGCTCGAAAAGTTTCTGCGTTATCTGCTTTACAGTGTGATTCACCTTACCTTGTTTTCCATGCAGATAATGTGGTTTTACGTACCAAACCTGGGTTTCTTCCTAAGGTTGTTTCTAATAGGAATATCAATCAGGAGATTGTTGTTCCTTCCATCACTGTGTCCTAATCCTTCATCAAAGAAGGAACGTCTGTTGTACAATCTTGATGTGGTTCGTGCTTTAAAGTTCTACTTACAAGCAACTAAAGATTTCCGTCAAACATCTTCATTGTTTGTTGTTTATTCTGGTAAGCGGAGAGGTCAAAAGGCTACGGCTACCTCTCTTTCCTTTTGGCTGAAAAGCATCATCCGTTTGGCTTATGAGACTGCTGGCCAGCAGCCTCCTGAAAAAGAATTACTGCTCATTCTATTAGAGCAGTGGCTTCCACATGGGCTTTTAAAAATGAGGCTTCTGTTGAACAGATTTGTAAGGCGGCGACTTGGTCTTCGCTTCATACTTTTTCCAAATTTTACAAATTCTATACTTTTGCTTCTTCGGAGGCTATTTTTGGGAGAAAGGTTCTACAAGCAGTGGTGCCTTCCGTTTAAGGTACCTGTCTTGTCCCTCCCTTCATCCGTGTCCTAAAGCTTTGGTATTGATATCCCACAAGTATGGATGAATCCGTGGACTCGATACATCTTACAAGAGAAAACAGAATTTATGCTTACCTGATATATTTCTTTCTCTTGTGATGTATCGAGTCCATGGCCCGCCCTGTCTATTTAAGACAGGTAGTATATTTTTCTTTAAAAAAACTTCAGTACCACTGCACCCTATAGTTTCTCCTTTTTCTTCCTAGCCTTCGGTCGAATGACTGGGGGGTGGAGCTAAGGGAGGAGCTATATAGCCAGCTCTGCTGTGGGTGCTCTCTCTGCCACTTCCTGTAGGAAGGAGAAGTATGGATGAATCCGTGGACTCGATACATCGCAAGAGAAAGAAATTTATCAGGTAAGCATAAATTCTGTTTTTGCAAATTGCTATTGAAAAGCATTGAGAAGCAGTGCATTTATTAAAATAGCCAGTAGGTGGAGCTGTCCGCTTGTGTTGCAGCAAAGCCAAGCAAGCTGAAATTAATCAGTTTAACTAGACCTGAGCTATCGAGCAGATTTCAAAGGAACAAGATCTTCCTGTCTATAAATCAGTCTAGATTGGAATGCATAGAAAGAACTGTTTGCAGAAAAATGCAAGTGAAGTCTGTGTTGTGTGATTATTTTATTAGGTTTATAATGCTGTTTAGCATTTAAAATCTTCATTTCAAAGCTTTAAAAATAATGTATTAGATGTTACTTATGACAATTTTGAGAGGGGCCTGGACCCTATCTCCCTCACTTCCCATTGACTTACATTATAAACTGGGTTTCAATTTACAACAGTTTCGATTTACAACCATTCCTTCTGGAACCTAACCCCGGCATAAACTGAGGGCTACCTGTAAAAGCCAACACAATTCTGTTGACTTAAAGTCTACACCAGAATATTTATTGTTTTAGAATATAGATAATCCTTTTATTACCCATTCCCCAGTTTTGCATAACCAACACGGTTATATTAATATACTTTTTACCTCTGTGATTATCTTGTGTCTAAGCCTCTGCAAACTGCCCCTTATTTTAGTTCTTTTGACAGACTTGCATTTTAGCCAATCAGTGCGGGCTCCTAGGAACTCCACGTGCGTGAGCACAATGTTATCTATATGAAAAATATGAACTAACACTATCTAGTGGTGAAAAACTGTCAAAATGCCCTGAGCTAAGAGACGGCCTTCAAGGGCTTAGAAATTAGCATATGAACTTCCTAGATTTAGCTTTCAACTAAGAATAACAAGGGAACAAAGCAAAATTGGTGATAGAAGTGAATTGGAAAATTGTTTAAAATTACATGCCCTATCTGAAAAATGAAAGTTTGTTTTGGACTAGACTGTCCCTTTAAGTCAACAAGCTCAAATTAGGCAATTTGTCATGAAGACTTTAGCACTTCAGTTGTTACATCATGCACAAGCCCAGTAGATATCCCCAATGCAAACAATTATTTGGCTATGTTAAATTTCTGAAAACAACTTTGAGGCACTTTTAATTATTTAACTTAATTATGACCTTTTACACCCAACAATCTGCTATGACTAGAGTCAATGGCATTCTTAAATATGTCACAATGTGCTATTTGTAGAACTCTTGCAAACTGGAAACAAAGATAAGGCTACTATTGCATGATACCCCAAAATTTGCATTGTTAGCAGGTGATATTCTGTATGTTGATCACAGATCCAAAAAAATAGTTGTTAAGGATAGAGAACTAATATCTGAAATAATCAACATATCTGCCTCACAAAATGTCGTCCCCACATTGCTACTACGTTTAGTGGCAGCACAAACCCTTTCAATATCTGAGTATTAGCCTCTCAATTTTGTCTCAAAATTTATTTAAAGATAAATATTTGTCCTTAAACAAACCCTGCAGCAATTATTATCATAGTGAGGCTTTAAACACTTCGGGGGGTAGTTATCAAGCCGTCTACTTTTCTGGCTTCGCCGGCCCAATACGTCCGCCTAAGCTCGCCTACCTTCGCCGCCGCGGACCTTGAATACGTTCGCCTAAGTTATCAAATAAAGCTGTCAAAAAGCCGCGGGGCGATGAGCAGCGGACTGTGACAGTTATCACTCATCCGATCTCGCTGCCCTTCGGCTTTTTCCCAGCTTTATTGCTAGCCTGTCACTAAGCACTCACACTAAACTGCACTGTTCTGCCCCCTATACCGGCGCCCCCGGAGCCCCCCGCAACTAAATAAAGTTACTAACCCCTAAACCGCCGCTCCTAGACCCCGCCGCAACTCTTATAAATGTATTAACCCCTAAACCGCCGCTCCTAGACCCTGCCGCAACTCTTATAAATGTATTAACCCCTAAACCGCCGCTCCATGAACCCGCCGCAACCTATAATAAATTTATTAACCCCTATCCTGCCCCCCACTACGCCGCCGCCACTGTAATAAAATGATTAACCCCTAAACCTAAGTCTAACCCTAACCATAACGCCCCCCTAACTTAAATATTAATTAAATAAATCTAAATAAATTAACTCTTATTAACTAAATGAATCCTATTTAAAACTAAATACTTACTTATAAAATAAACCCTAATATAGCTACAATATAAATAATAATTATATTCTAGCTATCTTAGGATTTATTTTTATTTTACAGGTACCTTTCAATTTATTTTAACCATGTACAATAACTATTAAATAGTTATTAACTATTTAATAGCTTACCTAGCTAAAATAAAGAGAAATGTACCTGTGAAATAAATCCTAACCTAAGTTACAATTACACCTAACACTACACTATACTTTAATAAATTATTCCTATTTAAAAATAAATACTTACCTGTAAAATAAACCCTAAGATAGCTACAATGTAATTAATACTTATATTATAGCTATTTTTGGATTTATATTTATTTTACAGGTAACTTTGTATTTATTTTAGCTAGTTAGAATAGTTATTAAATAGTTATTAACTATTTAATAACTACCTAGCTAAAAGAAATACAAAATTACCTGTAAAATAAATCCTAACTTAAGTTACAATTAAACCTAATACTACACTATCATTAAATTAACTAAATAAACTACCTACAAAGAACTACAATGAAATACAATTACATAAACTAACTAAAGTACAAAAAATAAAAAAAGCTAAGTTACAAAAAATAAAAAATTACGTTACAAACATGTTAAAAATATTACAACAATTTTAAGCTACTTACACCTAATCTAAGCCCCCTAATAAAATAACAAACCCCCCCAAAATAAAAAAAATCCCTACCCTATTCTAAATTACATAAATTTCAATGCTCTTTTACCTTACCAGCCCTTAAAAGGGCCATTTGTGGGGGCATGCCCCAAAAAGTTCAGCTCTTTTGCCTGTAAAATAAAAATACAACCCCCCCCCCAACATTAAAACCCACCACCCACATACCCCTAATCTAACCCAAACCCCCCTTACAAAAACCTAACACTAATCCCCTGAAGATCATCCTACCTTGAGTCGTCTTCACTCAGCCGAGCCACCGATGGAACTGAAGAGGGCATCCGGAACGGAAGAAGTTAATCCTCCAAGCGGCGCTGAAGAAATCTTCCATCCGATGAAGTCATCATCCAGGCGGCGCTGAAGAAGTCTTCGATCCGGCCGATGTCATCTTCAAAGAGGCGCTGAAGAGGTCTTCTATCCGGGCGAAGTCATCTTCCAAGCCGGGTCTTGAATCTTCCTTCCGCCGACGCGGAACCACCTTCTTCACCGACGGACTACGACGAATGACGGCTCCTTTAAGGGACGTCATCCAAGATGGCGTCCCCTCAATTCCGATTGGCTGATAGGATTCTATCAGCCAATCGGAATTAAGGTAGGAAAATCTGATTGGCTGATGGAATCAGCCAATCAGATTCAAGTTCAATCCGATTGGCTGATCCAATCAGCCAATCAGATTGAGCTCGCATTCTATTGGCTGATCGGGACAGCCAATAGAATGCGAGCTCAATCTGATTGGCTGATTGGATCAGCCAATCGGATTGAACTTGAATCTGATTGGCTGATTCCATCAGCCAATCAGATTTTCCTACCTTAATTCCGATTGGCTGATAGAATCCTATCAGCCAATCGGAATTGAGGGGACGCCATCTTGGATGACGTCCCTTAAAGGAGCCGTCATTCGTCGTAGTCCGTCGGTGAAGAAGGTGGTTCCGCGTCGGCGGAAGGAAGATTCAAGACCCGGCTTGGAAGATGACTTCGCCCGGATAGAAGACCTCTTCAGCGCCTCTTTGAAGATGACATCGGCCGGATCGAAGACTTCTTCAGCGCCGCCTGGATGATGTCTTCATCGGATGGAAGATTTCTTCAGCGCCGCTTGGAGGATTAACTTCTTCCGTTCCGGATGCCCTCTTCAGTTCCATCGGTGGCTCGGCTGAGTGAAGACGACTCAAGGTAGGATGATCTTCAGGGGATTAGTGTTAGGTTTTTGTAAGGGGGGTTTGGGTTAGATTAGGGGTATGTGGGTGGTGGGTTTTAATGTTGGGGGGGGGGTTGTATTTTTATTTTACAGGCAAAAGAGCTGAACTTTTTGGGGCATGCCCCCACAAATGGCCCTTTTAAGGGCTGGTAAGGTAAAAGAGCATTGAAATTTATGTAATTTAGAATAGGGTAGGGATTTTTTTTATTTTGGGGGGGTTTGTTATTTTATTAGGGGGCTTAGATTAGGTGTAAGTAGCTTAAAATTGTTGTAATATTTTTAACATGTTTGTAACGTAATTTTTTATTTTTTGTAACTTAGCTTTTTTTATTTTTTGTACTTTAGTTAGTTTATGTAATTGTATTTCATTGTAGTTCTTTGTAGGTAGTTTATTTAGTTAATTTAATGATAGTGTAGTATTAGGTTTAATTGTAACTTAAGTTAGGATTTATTTTACAGGTAATTTTGTATTTCTTTTAGCTAGGTAGTTATTAAATAGTTAATAACTATTTAATAACTATTCTAACTAGCTAAAATAAATACAAAGTTACCTGTAAAATAAATATAAATCCAAAAATAGCTATAATATAAGTATTAATTACATTGTAGCTATCTTAGGGTTTATTTTACAGGTAAGTATTTATTTTTAAATAGGAATAATTTATTAAAGTATAGTGTAGTGTTAGGTGTAATTGTAACTTAGGTTAGGATTTATTTCACAGGTACATTTCTCTTTATTTTAGCTAGGTAAGCTATTAAATAGTTAATAACTATTTAATAGTTATTGTACATGGTTAAAATAAATTGAAAGGTACCTGTAAAATAAAAATAAATCCTAAGATAGCTAGAATATAATTATTATTTATATTGTAGCTATATTAGGGTTTATTTTAAAGGTAAGTATTTAGTTTTAAATAGGATTCATTTAGTTAATAAGAGTTAATTTATTTAGATTTATTTAATTAATATTTGTTAGGGGGCGTTAGGGTTAGGGTTAGGTTTAGGGGTTAATCATTTTATTACAGTGGCGGCGGCGTAGTGGGGGGCAGGATAGGGGTTAATAAATTTATTATAGGTGGCGACGGTGTAGGGGGGGCAGATTAGGGGTTAATAAATGTATTATAGGTGGCGACGGTGTAGGGGGGGCAGGATAGGGGTTAATACATTTAATATAGGTTGCGGCGGGTTCAGGGAGCGGCGGGTTAGGGGTTAATACATTTATTATAGTTGCGGTGGGCTCCGGGAGCGGCGGTTTAGGGGTTAATATGTATAGAGTAGCTTGCGGTGGGCTCCGGGAGCGGCAGTTTAGGGGGTAATAACTTTATTTAGTTGCGGCGGTGTAGGGGGGGTCAGATTAGGGGTGTTTAGACTCGGGGTACATGTTAGGGTGTTAGGTGTAGACAGCTCCCATAGAAATCAATGGGATGTCTGTCAGCAGCGAACTTGTACTTTCGCTATGGTCAGACTCCCATTGATTCCTATGGGATCCGCCGCCTCCAGGGGTGGCGGATTGAAAACCAGGTACGCTGGGCCGTAAAAGTGCCGAGCGTACCTGCTAGTTTTTTGATAGCTAGCAAAAGTAGTGAGAATGTGCCGCACTTGTGTGCGGAACATCTGGAGTGAAGTAAGAATCGATCTGTGTCGGACTGAGTCCGGTGGATCGAAGCTTACGTCACAAAATTCTACTTTTGCCGGTCTCGAGCCTTTGATAACTAAGGCGTATCAGCCTCGCCACAAATACGCTGCGGAATACGCAGCGTATTTGAGGTTGACGGCTTGATAACTAGGCCCCACAATCTGGACTGGTTGTTTCAATATCATTAAAAAGAATATTCTCCTTCCACTTGCCTTCTAACCTTCCTACATAATACAAACTCATTTCAACAATTTTACATCTGAGAATATAGGTTGGAGAACTGGTAGAGCCAAACCTCATTCTTTTTAGAAATGCCATATTCCGTCAGAGTGTTATTGTCACACAAAATTCATCAGCCAGTATTGCTGTCCTCTTGTAACCAATCCTCAGATATCTGCAAATTGCTCATGACTCAGGATACATTTAAGAAGTGGGATGGGTGACCACCATATATAGCGGAATATAAAACCAAGAGAGAAATCTTAGCTTGTTATTAATAAGGATATTGTTGCCCAAACCCACACTTGGGATATTGCATGAAATATCTTCAGAAAACCTCACAGATCTTCCTTCTGAAACCATCCACTGGGAGAAATAATTAAATGCTCACCTATCAACAAAAAAAGAGTTGTATGATATCTTTAGACTCAATTCTTCTTCTTCAGCCTCCTGTTGCGACAAACTACTATCCAGATTGTTTAGTCAAACACCTCAGGGTTATGTTTAAAATAAAATAATACGTTGCTGCATATTTTATGGAAATGGCCAAAGCTATTGGTCAGTATTATCTACCTACAGTGTCAGATCTCTAAGGATTCTTGTGTTAAACTTTTGAACAGACCTCCAGAATTATATTTAATTATTTTATAGTTTAGAAAATAGTGCCCACATACTAACTGCCTAGCTATGGAAGCAAATAGGAAAGATGTATTTAATTATTTTATAGTTTAGTAAATAGTGCCCACATACTAACTACCTAGCTATGGAAGCAAATAGGAAACGTTTATTTATAGGCAGATTCTGAGAAGGTGACATATTTGTAAAAACAAATCCATCATTGTTAGAACTTTGTCATGTTGTAGTCAGGTGTCTTGTGTTTGATTCATGTGATATGCAGCTTACCTAGTAATAATATGCAAACAAGTAATAACAAGCAAAGCTATATTAACAGCATAGCATACTGTGCCCCTTTGTATGGCTTTATAAACCAAGAAACGTTCCCCCAGACCATACTATTTACCAGCATGAACCATTTGTTATTGGCTTATAATTGTTAACTTTTTATTTCTTTGTAATTTACATTCGGCTAGATTACAAGTTATAGCGTTATGGCTGCTCGCTAAGTTTGTGTACGTTATTTTCATCGCTCACCTTTCATAGCGCTGCTATTACAAGTTCTGAAAAAGCAGGCTTGCGCAGGCGATATGGTGGCGTTGAGCTCCATGCTTTACCCAAATAGAAGCGCTGCTTTAAAGTGCTCGTGCACGATTTCCCCATAGACATCAATGGGGAGAGCCGGCCCCATTGATGTCTATAGGGAAAGAAAAAGTTAAGTTTAAACCTAACACCCTAACATAAAAACCACATCTAAACACACCTAATCTGCTGCCCCTGACATCGCCGCCACTTACATTACAGTTATTAACCCCAAATCTGCCGCCCCCTAAATTGCTGGCACCTAAATAAAACTATTAACCCCAAATCTGCTGCCCCTGACATCGCCGCCACTTACATTACAGTTATTAACCCCTAATCTGCCGTCCCCGGCATCGCCACAACCTAGATAAGTTATTAACCCCTAAACATCTGGCCTCCAACATCACTAACACTAAATAAATATATTAACCTCTAAACCTAACCCTAAGCATAACCCAAACACCCCCTAACTTAAATATAATTAAAATAAATCTAAATAAACCTTACAATTATTACCTAAATAATTCCTATTTAAAACTAAATACTTACCAATAAAATAAAACCTAACACCTAGATTTAGAGTTCTGCGTTAGCCGTCAAAACCAGCGTTAGGGTGTCCTAACGCTGGTTTTGTCCTACCGCTGGTATTTAAAGTCTTGTAGGTAAGGGTCTAACGCTCACTTTCCAGCCGCGACTTTTCCATACTGCAGATCCCCTTACGTCAATTGCGTATCCTATCTTTTCAATGGGATCTTTCTAACGCCGGTATTTAGAGTCTTGACTGAAGTGAGCGTTAGAAATCTAACGACAAAACTCCAGCCGCAGAAAAAAGCCAGGAGTTAAGAGCTTTCTGGGCTAACGCCGGTTCATAAAGCTCTTAACTACTGTGCTCTAAAGTACACTAAACACCCATAAACTACCTATGCACCCCTAAACCGAGGCCCCCCCACATCGCCGCCACTCTATTAAAAATTTTTTAACCCCTAATCTGCCAACCGCACACCGCCGCAACCTACATTATCCCTATGTACCCCTAATCTGCTGCCCCTAACATTGCCGACCCCTACATAATATTTATTACCCCCTAATCTGCCCCCCCCAACGTCGCCGCTACCTACCTACAATTATTAACCCCTAATCTGCCGAGCGGACCTCACCGCTACTATAATAAATGTATTAACCCCTAATCCGCCTCACTCCCGCCTCGCAAACCCTATAATAAATAGTATTAACCCCTAATCTGCCCTCCCTAACATCGCCGACACCTAACTTCAAGTATTAACCCCTAATCTGCCGACCGGACCTCGCCGCTACTCTAATAAATGTATTAACCCCTAAAGCTAAGTCTAACCCTAACACCCCCCTAAATTAAATATAATTTAAATCTAACAAAATAAAATAAATCTTATTAAATAAATTATTCCTATTTAAATCTAAATACTTACCAGTAAAATAAACCCTAATATAGCTACAATATAAATAATAATTATATTATAGCTATTTTAGGATTAATATTTATTTTACAGGCAACTTTGTATTTATTTTAACCAGGTACAATAGCTATTAAATAGTTAATAAATATTTAATAGTTACCTAGTTAAAATAATTACAAAATTACCTGTAAAATAAAGCCTAACCTAAGTTACAATTAAACCTAACACTACACTATCAATAAATTAATTAAATAAACTATGTACAATTATCTACAATTAAATCAACTAAACTAAATTACAAAAAAACAAACACTAAATTACAAAAAAAAAAAACACTAAATTACAAAAAATAAAAAAAGATTACAAGAATTTTAAACTAATTACACCTACTCTAAGCCCCCTTAAAAAATAACAAAGCCCCCCAAAATAAAAAAAATGCCCTACCTTATTCTAAAATAAATATTTTACAGCTCTTTTACCTTACCATCCCTTAAAAGGGCCTTTTGCGGGGCATGCCCCAAAGAATTCTGCTCTTTTGCCTGTAAAAAAACATACAATACCCCCCCCCCAACATTACAACCCACCACCCACATACCCCTAATCTAACCCAAACCCCCCTTAAAAACCCTAACACTAAGCCCCTGAAGATCTTCCTACCTTGTCTTCACCACGCCGGTTATCACCGATCCGTCCAGAAGAGGGTCCGAAGTCTTCATCCTATCCGGCAAGAAGAGGTCCAGAAGAGGCTCCGAAGTCTTCATCCTATCCGGCAAGAAGAGGAGATCCGGACCAGCAAACATCTTCATCCAAGCGGCATCTTCTATCTTCTTCCATCCGGCGTGGAGCGGGACCATCTTGAAGCAGCTGACACGGATCCATCGTCTTCTAACGACATCCTAAGTTCGAATGAAGGTTCCTTTAAATGACGTCATCCAAGATGGCGTCCCTCGAATTCCGATTGGCTGATAGGATTCTATCAGCCAATCGGAATTAAGGTAGGAAAAATCTGATTGGCTGATTGAATCAGGCAATCAGATTCAAGTTCGCATTCTATTGGCTGGTCCCGCTCCGCGCCGGATGGAAGAAGATAGAAGATGCCGCTTGGATGAAGATGTTTGCCGGTCCGGATCTCCTCTTCTTGCCGGATAGGATGAAGACTTCGGACCCTCTTCTGGACGGATCGGTGTTAGTTTTTTTTAAGGGGGGTTTGGGTTAGATTAGGGGTATGTGGGTGGTGGGTTGTAATGTTGGGGGGGGTATTGTATGTTTATTTAAATGCAAAAGAGCTGTTTTCTTTGGGGCATGCCCCGCAAAAGGCCTTTTTAAGGGCTGGTAAGTTAAAAGAGCTGTTAACTTTTTATTTTAGAATAGGGTAGGGCATTTTTTTATTTTGGGGGGCTTTGTTATTTTTTTAGGGGGCTTAGAGTAGGTGTAATTAGTTTAAAATTCTTGTAATCTTTTTTTATTTTTTGTAATTTAGTGTTTTGGTTTTTTTTTGGAATTTAGTGTTTGTTTTTTGTAATTTAGTTTAGTTGATTTAATTGTAGATAATTGTAGGTAGTTTATTTAATTAGTTTATTGATAGTGTAGTGTTAGGTTTAATTGTAATTTAGGTTAGGATTTATTTTACAGGTAAGTATTTAGCTTTAAATAGGATTAATTTATTTAATAAGAATTATTTTATTTCGTTAGAATAAAATTATATTTAACTTAGGGGGGTGTTAGGGTTAGGGTTAGACTTAGCTTTAGGGGTTAATACATTTATTAGAGTAGCGGTGAGGTCCGGTCGGCAGATTAGGGGTTAATAATTGTAGATAGGTGGCGGCAACGTTGGGGGCGGCAGATTAGGGGTTAATAAATATAATATAGGGGTCGGCGGTGTTAGGGGCAGCAGATTAGGGGTACATAGGGATAACGTAGGTTGCGGCGGTGTACGGAGCGGCATATTAGGGGTTAAAAATAATATGCAGGGGTCAGCGATAGCGGGGGCGGCAGATTAGTGGTTAATAAGTGTAAGGCTAGGGGTGTTTAGACTCGGGGTACATGTTAGGGTGTTAGGTGCAGACTTAGGAAGTGTTTCCCCATAGGAAACAATGGGGCTGCATTAGGAGCTGAACGCTGCTTTTTTTTTTTTAAGCTCAAACTGCCCCATAGTTTCCTATGGGGGAATCGTGCACGAGCACGTTTTTGAAGCTGGCCGCGTCCGTAAGCAACGCTGGTATTGAGAGTTGCAGTGGTGGTAAATATGCCTGTACGCTTCCTTTTTGGAGCCTAATGCAGCCCTTCAGAGAACTCTAAATACCAGCGTTGTTTAAAAGGTGCGCGGGGGGGGGGGGGGGGAACACGCGTAGCTAACGCACCCCTTTGGCTGCAAAACTCTAAATCTAGGCGTATGATAGCTACAAAATAACTAATAGCTACATTGTAGCTATCTTAGGTTTTATTTTTATTTCACAGGTAAGTTTGTATTTATTTTAACTAGGTAGACTAGTTAGTTAATAACTATTTACTACCTAGTTAAAATAAATACAAATTTACCTGTAAAATAAAACCTAACATTACAATAAAATAAATGAAATTATTAAAATACAATTATCTAAATTACAAAAAAAAATAAACACTAAATTACACAAAATAAAAAATGACTTCTGCCGCTTGGATGAAGACTTCTGCCCGCTTGGATGAAGACTTCTGCCAGCTTCGAGGAGGACTTCTGCGGCCTGGATGAGGATGGATGTCTGGTCTTCGAAAACTGTAATTGGATCGTTGAGGGTTAGTGTTAGGTTTTTTTATGGGTTTATTGGGTGGTTTTTATTTTTAGCTTAGGGTTTGGGCAATGTAAAAGAGCTAAATGCCCTTTTAAGGGCAATGCCCATCCAAATGCCCTTTTCAGGGTAATGGTTAGCTTAGGTTTATTTAGATAGGTTTTTATTTGGGGGGTTTGCTTGGGTGGGTGGTGGGTTTTACTGTTGGGGGGTTGTTTGTATTTTTTTTTTTTTAGGTAAAAGAGCTGATTTATTTGGGCAATGCCCCGCAAAAGGCCCTTTTAAGGGCCATTTGCAGTTTAGTGTAGGCTAGTTTTTTATTTTATTTTGGGGGGCTTTTTTATTTTAATAGGGCTATTAAATTAGGAGTAATTTGTTTTTATTTTTGATAATTTAGTTTTTTATTTTGTGTAATTTAGTGTTTATTTTGTTTTGTAATTTAGATAATTGTATTTTAATAATTTAATTTATTTAATTTTATTGTAATGTTAGTTTTTTTTGGAAGACAGGTTGGGTTTTATTTTAAATGTAACTTTGTATTTATTTTAACTATTTACTAACTAGTCTACCTAGTTAAAATAAATACAAACTTACCTGTGAAAAAAAATAAAACCTAAGATAGCTACAATGTTAGTTATTTTGTAGCTAGCTTGGGTTTTATTTTATAGGTAAGTATTTAGTTTTAAATAGGAATTATTTAGGTAATAATTGTAAGTTTTATTTAGATTTATTTATTTTACAAAATATGACGAGTCCACGGATTTCATCCTTACTTGTGTGATTTAACTTCCTGCTAGCAGGAAGTGGCAAAGAGCACCACAGCAGAGCTGTATATATAGCTCCTCCCTTCCCCTCCCCCTCCAGTCATTCTCTTTGCCTGTGTTAGTGATAGGAAGAGGTAAATTGAGGTGTTAGTTTTATATTCTTCAATCAAGAAGTTTTTTATTTTAAAATGGTGCCAGTGAGTACTATTTTCCTCAGGGAGAAATCATCAGTCTATTACTTCCCAAGAGGAGTAAAGACATCTTATTTTTCTGCCGTGATGTTGATGATCTTAGCAAATGTTATCTAAGATCCATGCTGTTTCCCACAGAGCAGTTGAAGGTAGTGTAAAGAAACATCTTCAGTGTGGAGAACCCTGTCATGCTACAAGCAGCATTGAGATATGTTCAGTCATTTGTTTCTGGGGAGACTTGATACATCAGAACAAGCTGACATTATTCCCTATCGGGGGAGGGTAAATCAGTACGTTGTCTGATTCTATTCAGACAGACACTCCTCTTGAAGAGATCCAGGATAGGATCAAGGCCCTTAAATTGGCCAATTCTTTTATTACGGATCCTTCACTACAAGTTATCAAACAGGGAGCAAAAATGTCTGGGTTTTCCGTACTGGCCCGCAGAGCCTTATGGTTGAAATCCTGGTCTGTGGATGTGTTGTCTAAGCTTTTGGCGATCCCTTTCAAGGGTAAGACCTAGTTTGGTCCGGGATTAGCAGAGATTATTTCTGACATTACGGGAGGAAAGGGTCATTTCCTCCCTCAGGATTAGAGGAATAAACAGAAACGACGTCAGAGTAATTTACGTTCCTTTGAAACTTCAAGGGTAAGCCTTCCTCTCCCTCTAACAAGCAGGAACAATCCAAGCTTTCCTGGAAGCCTAACCAGTCCTGGAACAAGGGAAAGCAATCTAAGAAGCCCGCTAATGACTGAAAGTCAGCATGAAGGGCCTGCCCCGATCCGGGACCAGATCTTGTGGGGGGCAGACTTTCCTTCTTTTCTCAAGCTTGGGTTTGGGATGTTCAGGATCCCTGGGCGGTGGACATCGTGTCTCAGGGATCCAAACTAGAATTCAAGACCTTTCCTCCCAGGGGCAGGTTTCTGCTTTCAAGATTATCTGTAGACCAGATAAAAAGAGAGGCGTTCCTACACTATGTTCTGGATCTTTCCGACCTGGGAGTGATAGTTCCTGTTCCAAGACAGGAACAAGGTCTGGGATTTTACTCCAATCTGTTCGTGGTTCCCAAAAAAGAGGGAACTTTCAGACCAATTTTAGATCTCAAAAGTCTAAACAAGTTCCTCAGAGTGCCGTCCTTCAAGACGGAAACTATTTGTTCCATTCTTCCCTTGATTTAAGAGGGTCAATTTATAACAACAGTAGATTTAAAGGACGCGTACCTACATGTACCCATCCATAGCAAGCATCACAAGTTTCTGAGGTTCGCATTCCTAGACAAACACTTCCAGTTTGTGGCTCTTCCATTCGGCCTTGCCACAGCTCCCAGAATTTTTTCAAAGGTTCTGGGATCCCTGTTGGTGGTTCTCCGGTTGCAGGGCATTGCAGTGGCGCCTTATCTGGACGACATTCTGGTTCAGGCGCCATCCTTTCAACAAGCAGACTCCCACACGGAGATGCTGTTAACCTTCCTGCGATCTCATGGATGGAAGGTGAATTTGGAAAAGAGTTCCTTAATTTTAAATACAAGGGTAGTTTTCTTGGGAACCATAATAGATTTCCTATCAATGAAGATTTTTCTGACAGAAGTCAGGAAATCAAATATTTTTGATTCTTGTCTAGCGTTTCAGTCCTCTCCTCGGCCATCAGTTGCTCAATGTATGGATTTAATCGGTCTGATGGTAGCGGCCATGAACATCATTCCGTTTCCACCTCAGACCTCTGCAGTTATGCATACTTAGGCAGTGGAACGGCGATTATGCGGATCTGTCTCCGTGACTACATCTGGATCAGGAGACAAAGGATTCTATTCTCTGGTGGTTGTCTCAGGATCATCTCTCCCAGGGAACTTGCTTCGGCAGACCTAACTGGGTGATTGTGACAACGTACACCAGCCTGTTGGGATGAGGAGCAGTCTGGGGCTCTCTAAAGGCTCAGGGGATATGGACTCGGGAGGAGTCAGTTCTACCCATAAACATTCTGGAGCTGAGAGCAATCTTCAATATTCTCCTGGCCTGGCCTCAGTTAGCTTCGGCCCGGTTTATCAGGTTCCAGTCGGACAACATAACTTCAGTGGCTTACATCAACCATCAAGGGGGAACTCGGAGTTCCTTGGCCATGACAGAGGTAGCCAAGATTATTCAGTGGGTGGAGACCCACAACTGCTGTCCACATTCCAGGAGTGGACAATTGGGAAGCTGATTTTCTGAGCAGACAGACCTTTCACCCATAAGAGTGGGAACTCCACCCGGAAGTTTTTTCCAACTTGATTCTCAAATGGGGACTGCCGGAACTGGATCTCATGGCGTCTCAGCAGAATGCCAAGCTCCCGAGGTACGGGTCGAGGTCAAGGGATCCTCAGGCTGTACTGATAGACGCTCTGGCGGTACCTTGGAATTTCAGTCTTGAATACCTATTTCTCCCGTTCGCTCTCCTTTCTCGGGTCATTGCTTGAATAAAACAGGAGAGGGCATCGGTGATCCTCATCGCACCAGCGTGGCTTTGCAGGATCTGGTATGCAGACCTAGTGGAGATGTCATCTCTTCCACCTTGGAGACTTCCATTGAGGAAGGACCTTATACTTTAAGGGCCCTTCCTTCATCCAAATCTAGTTTCTCTGAAGCTGACTGCTTGGAGATTGAACACTTAATCTTATCTAAGTGTGGTTTTTCTGAGTCGGTCATTGAGACCATGATTCAGGCTCGTAAGCCTGTGACTAGAAAGATTTACCATAAGATATGGCGTAAATATCTGCATTGGTGTGAAACCAAAGGCAACTCTTGGAGTAGAGTTCGGATTCCTAGAATTTTGTCCTTTCTCCAAGAGGGTTTGGAGAAGGGCTTATCGGCAAGCTCCTTAAAGGGTCAAATATCTGCCTTGTCTATTTTGTTACATAAACGTCTGGTGGATGTTCTAGACCTACAATCGTTCTGTCAGGCCTTGGTCAGGATTAGGCCTGTGTTTAAGCCGGTTACTCCTCCCTGGCGTCTTAACCTTGTTCTTAAAGTTCTTCAACAGGCTCCGTTTGAGCCTATGCATTCCTTAGATATTAAACTGTTATCTTGGAAAGTTTTGTTTCTTGTTGCTATTTCATCTGCTCGTAGAGTGGCTGAGCTCTCTGCATTACAGTATGAGTCTCCTTACCTTATTTTTCATTCAGATAAGGTTGTTTTGCATACTAAGTTAGGGTTTCTCCCTAAAGTGGTTTCAGATCGGAACATTAATCAGGAGATTGTTGTTCCTTCTTTATGTCCTAACCCTTGTTCTCATAAGGAAGGTCTGGTGCACAACCTAGATGTGGCACGTGCTTTGAAATTCTATTTACAGGCGACTAAGGATTTTCGCCAGTCGTCTGCTCTGTTTGTGGTTTTCTCTGGGAAACGTAAGGGGCAGAAAGCTACGGATACTTCTCTTTCCTTGTGGCTGAAGAGTACTATTCATTTGGTCTATGAAACTACTGGACAGCAGCCTCCTGAGAGAGTTACGGCTCATTCTACGAGGGCTGTTTCCTCCTCTTGGGCATTCAAAAATGAAGATTCTGTGGAACAGATTTGCAAGGCTGCAACTTGGTCCTCTCTACACACTGTTTCAAAATTCTATACATTTTACACTTTTTCCTCGGCTGAGGCTTCCTTTGGGAGAAAGGTTCTTCAAGCAGTGGTGCCTTCTGTTTAGGTTCCC
This sequence comes from Bombina bombina, assembly GCF_027579735.1. Classification (NCBI taxonomy): domain Eukaryota; kingdom Metazoa; phylum Chordata; class Amphibia; order Anura; family Bombinatoridae; genus Bombina; species Bombina bombina. The sequence goes on from NC_069502.1 coordinate 1,226,931,689, forward strand.
TGTCTTGTCCCTCCCTTATCATCTGTGTCCTCTAGCTTGGGTATTGATTACCAATAGTAATTAGATAATCAGTGGACTCACCGTGTCATTAGAAAGAAAACGAAATTTATGCTTACCTGATAAATTTATTTATTTCTTGACACGGTGAGTCCACAGCCCGCCCTGTTTTTTAAGACACACTGTTTGTTATGTTATAAACCTCAGGCACCTCTGCACCTTGTTGCTTCCTTTCTTTTCAATTACTTTGGTCGAATGACTGGGGTGGGAAGGAAGGGAGGTGATATTTAACAGCTTTGCTGTGGTGCTCTTTGCCGCCTCCTGCTGGGCAGGAGTGATATTTTCAATAGTAATTAGATGATCCGTGGACTCACTGTGTCAAGAAATAAATACATTTATCAGGTAAGCATAAATTTTGTTTTTACATTTACATTAGGTACCGAACAGTGTCATCACCTGTCGGAAGAGCTAACAATTGTTGTTAGGCAGATCCAAGAGACTCTATTTGATGAATCCCAAGAACTGATTGGTAGCATCCTTTCTCAGGATGCTGAGGAGATAGAAAGCTCTCTGGAAGCTTCAGCTGCTTCTACCCTTGGCCCTGCTGCCCCTGCTGCCGCCCCTGGCCCTGCTGATGATGATGGAGCAATGCAGGATATGGCGAATCTGGGGAGGCAGTATAGCGATAATCAACAGGAGTTGATTAGGACATTGGGGGTCTATATACAGCAACAGGGGCGTCAGGTGGAGATGACTATGGAATTGGAAAGGGAGAGGATAGCGATAGATCGGCGCAGGGTAGCCATAGAGGAAAGGGAGTTGGAGCGAAGGGGGAGGGCTGATGAAGATAATAGAAGTTTCAATAGAAATCTATTTCTATTGATGCAGGGGACCCTTTCTGAATTAATATCTTCAAGAAGGGAAAGATCACATCCACAATCTCCCACTACCTCTAAGCGATCTAGAGATAAGAATTTTTTTTTTATATATTTAAAAAAATGTGTGTGTGTGTATATTTATATATATATATATATATATATATATATATATATATATATCAAAGTAAATATTTGCATAGGAAATTAGCACATCTAGGCAAGATTCCCTGCTTGCTTTTTCCCAGAAATACCTCATATACAATGTTACCAATGCACAAGAGAATTCTGGGTAAGATATGCAAATTGGATATGCAAATTCTCAGTTTTTTTGCTTCAAAATACTGTTTTAACACAGTATTTTGAAGCAAAAAACCTGAGAATTTGTGTTTCTAATTTGCATATCTTACCCAGAATTCTCTTGTGCATTGGTAACATTGTATATGAGGTATTTCTGGGACAAAGCAAACGAGGAATCTTGCCTAGATGTGCTAATTTACTATGCAAATATTTACATTGATTTAATTTTAAGACATGGAGGATTTTAATTTTAGTTTTTTATCTCCCCCCATAATTTTAATATATATATATATATATATATATATATATATATATATATATATATATATATATATATATATATATATATATATATTATTTATATCATTATTTTTGTATTATGCATGAAGAAATGCTTATATTTTAATTTAAACAATAAATATATTTTGTTGATTATTTATCTTTTTTTTATTTAAATAAATCATGGTTTTCAAGTACTATGCATTGGCCATATATAATTTGATTAGTTTATTAAAGGGACAATGTACACCAGAGTATTTTATCTTTTACAAAATATTTACCATTATTACACCTGTTATGCATAACCAACACAACTATATTAAAGGGACATAAATACAATAAAAATGAATTTCAAGGTTATAAAATAGCATGTTATTTTAAAAACTTTTAGAATCAACTTTAATTATATAATTTGATTCATTCTCTTGTTCTCCATTGATCAAAGCTGTATGTATGTAAGCTCATGAGCAGGTAATAATCAATGTTATGGACAATTATTTATATATTTATATATATAGGGGTCGATCCGATAAAAATCGTCGCCCACAAAAGTCGGCGACGCCAATATTTGCGCGGGTTTGGTATCCTATATACGGCGTAACCTAGAAGTTACGCGCGTATATTTCTGCCGTCGCCCGTAGTTTTTTGGGCCATAGGCAGGTATACCAAACCCGCGCAATTTGGTATCCAAATGTTACGGTACCCACAGGATACCAAGGGTTAATACCAGGGAACAACGTCCTGCATAGGGAATCAGCAATTCACAAACCAGCCAGTTTTCAGGTTTAAACAGAATATCTTTATTAAAGGCTGAATGCCTAGTATTTATACAGGTTTTGACCCCAGATGGGGGGGTTGAATATAACCCTGGCTTCAGGTTACAGAGGGCATTGGTTAAACAGTAAAGCAAACATATGAGCAATGCATCAAACCTCTAAGAATTGTCTATTCACAGGTAAAACAGATTAACATATTAAGTACTCAGACAATCTGATGTTGGGCAGTCTAGTTAACATAATCACACAAGGACACAATCAGTTTACCTAGACAGACTCCTGAGACACAATCAGATCTTAAACATACATAGAATACATCTTATTACAGAATATAGGAACAGTTCTTATTAGCTATAAAGTCTTTTATGCCCACTTGGCTTATAGAGTCACAATTGCTCCCACAAGGGGCACTCACACCCTGTACCCATCCTGTATTTATGGATACAGGGTGACATAGACATAAGACAGAGTTATGAAAGTACATGGGGTGTCCAGCATATAAAATTCCATATTTCCATTCAGTCTCTGGGTATCCTTAAGCCCATGTACCTCCAGCCCAAAGAATGTTCCATAACAGGCCCTCCAATGTACAGTGGCGAGATTGGTTTTGTCACATCTCTCCCCTTTTCCAAACAGACTAACAGGGTATCTGACCTCATGCCGGTCAGTGCCCTGGTTAGTCCAGCAACCCACCCATAAAACACAATTAGTAGTACAGCCCACCCACAATAAATGGTTACTACACCTGAGTACGGGGAAAACTTGTCCATGTCCAGGTGCCTCACCACAGCTGTGTGGGGGACTGCTACGCTGAATTGGTGGGTTGCGAGGTGGGCAGAGACCAGCTGTACTCTGCCTGGGTGCCAGCACTACCATGGAAGTAGCCTGGTGGGAGCCTGGTTGCTGGAGGGGGAGACCGACTGTCTCCCCTTTGGATACATAGCTGTGCTGCTGGAGGGGGAGACCAATCGTCTCCCCTTTGGCTAAACAGCCGTGTTGCTGGGGGACAGGACCAACTGTCCCTACCCCTTGTAACGCAGCCTACCGCTGGGGAATGGAGTCTGGGCTCCCAATTCCATGTATATTCCTCTGCTGCTTGGGGACAGGACCATCAAACTCCTCTCCCTCTGGTTTGTCATGCTCGGCTGTCCAGGGTATATACTGTGCCATATACCACCAGAGCGCCTGGTAGGCATGTCAGTTTGCTGGGACAATCCATCTGTATTCCCGTTATGAGAGAGAATTCCTGTCCATACAAACAAGGGTTCAAATTCCTCAGTGCCCAGACCAGGGCCAAACAGTCCTTCAAAATCCCATCAGCTTCTTTACGAGTTTTCTGTACCTGCTCTTTATAGGTATCCACAATCCCTTCATACTGACATAGGGTGCCCTTGAGTTGCTGCACCTCACTATGAGCCAGCGTCAGCTTCTCCTCAAGTGTCGCTAAGTTTGTCTTTAAGGTTTCATGTCCCACTCTCAAGCTGGTGTTTTCTGCAGTCTGTCGGTGCAGCTTGTCTAGCAGAGATTCACGTTCTAAACGTGCTTTTTCCTCTGCGCTCCTCTTCTCCTTCATCAGCGCATTGTAACGGGACCTCCACGTATCAATAGCTGATAGAGATTTACTGAGCTCAGCGTCCTGGGGCTTAGCAGCAGGTGGGTCAGTCTCTGCTGCACGGATCTGGGCACGGGTAGTCACAGAGTTAACATCAGCGGGACCCATAGGAGCGTAGGCAGAAACAAGGGGGGCCAAGTCATTTCCAAGAAGAACATCAGCAGGTAAGTCCTTCTTGACCCCCACATTCACAGGTCTAGCGCCCACTCCCCAATCCAAATGTACCCTGGCAACAGGTAGGCTGAACACATCGCCCCCTGCTACCCTCACAGCCACAGTGTCTCCAGTGTACTGTTTCTCAGACACCAAGTTCTTTTGAAGCAAGGTCATGGTAGCACCAGTATCCCGTAGACCACTGACCTTATTCCCATTCACTTTAACCAGTTGCCGGTTATTCCGGTGGGCAGCTTGCACAAGGTCTGCCTCATGTAGGATGCTCCAGCATTCTTGCGCCTCTACGTAGCGGGCCGCAGGCTGAGGATTACATGGGATTCCGCCGGCGGGTCTTCTCCAGGACTGCGCTTGGTTCGCTGCGTTTAGGGGACACTCTGGTCTTTTGTGCCCTAGTTGCTTACATCCAAAGCATCGAATCGGTTGTGAGTAGCCCCGCAAATTGAACAGGGCTCTCTGAGGGTAGTTCGTGGCCGGAGGCCGTGTGGTATAGCGGTGCGCCGGGGTTTGGTAACTGGCAGCTGCTGGGGTGACTGGGGGTCTGTACTCCACTCTAGCAGGGGGCTTAGTGGTAGCAGTGTCCAGTTTGCGGGCATCCGTATACTCATCTGCCAAGCGAGCCGCTTCCTGCAGGGTGGAGGGTTTACGGTCCCGAACCCACTCTCGAACTCCTGTGGGTAACTTGTCGAAACAATGTTCCAACAGGAATAGCTGCAGCACCTCTTCCCCAGATATGGCTTGGCACCCCGCTATCCAGTGAGCTGCTGTGCGGTGCACCTTACATGCCCACTCAAGGTAGGAATCTCCAGCTAATTTAACAGTGTCTCTGAACCGCCTCCGGTATGCCTCCTGTGTAACCGCATACCTGGAAAGCAGAGCCTCTTTTAGAGTATTATAATCCCTGACTTCCTCATCTGGAATGGCCCGAAAAGCCTCTCTGGCCCGGACGGATAATTTTCCAGATAATATCGTGACCCAGTCCTCTGCGGGTACCTTGTGTAGTGCACATTGCCTCTCAAAATCCGCAAGGTACCCATCAATCTCTCCTTCTGTTTCCAGGAAGTTTTTAAAAGCTGCAAAATTTACTTTTCTCTTTTCCATCTTAGTCAGTATTGTAATAATCCCCCTCTTCCTGAGGTTACTGGCTTGTGTAGTTGCTCTTCTGGGCGATAAGGTTCATTCCGTCGCTTGCCACCAATTGTTACGGTACCCACAGGATACCAAGGGTTAATACCAGGGAACAACGTCCTGTATAGGGAATCAGCAATTCACAAACCAGCCAGTTTTCAGGTTTAAACAGAATATCTTTATTAAAGGCTGAATGCCTAGTATTTATACAGGTTTTGACCCCAGATGGGGGGGTTGAATATAACCCTGGCTTCAGGTTACAGAGGGCATTGGTTAAACAGTAAAGCAAACATATGAACAATGCATCAAACCTCTAAGAATTGTCTATTCACAGGTAAAACAGATTAACATATTAAGTACTCAGACAATCTGATGTTGGGCAGTCTAGTTAACATAATCACACAAGGACACAATCAGTTTACCTAGACAGACTCCTGAGACACAATCAGATCTTAAACATACATAGAATACATCTTATTACAGAATATAGGAACAGTTCTTATTAGCTATAAAGTCTTTTATGCCCACTTGGCTTATAGAGTCACAATTGCTCCCACAAGGGGCACTCACACCCTGTACCCATCCTGTATTTATGGATACAGGGTGACATAGACATAAGACAGAGTTATGAAAGTACATGGGGTGTCCAGCATATAAAATTCCATATTTCCATGCAGTCTCTGGGTATCCTTAAGCCCATGTACCTCCAGCCCAAAGAATGTTCCATAACAGGCCCTCCAATGTACAGTGGCGAGATTGGTTTTGTCACACCAATATACAGCGTAAGGACTTACGTGGCGAAAATGGAGAAATCTTACTCCATTTTCACCTCGCCACAAAAAGCAGCCGTAAGAAGCCTTACGCTGACTATTGGAGCCCCGTAACTCCCTAAACTGGCTGCTAAAATAAACCTAACACCTAACACATGCGCAATGTCTATCTCCCTGTCAACCGCGATCTGCTAAAATAAACCTAACACCTAACGCATGCGCAATGTCTATCTCCCTGTCAACCGCGATCCCCCGCCGCAATCCCTAATAAAGTATTTAACCCCTAAACCGCCGCCATCTACATAAACTAACCCCCTACTGTGAGCCCCTAAAACCGCCACCATCTAACTGATCTATCCCCTAATGTGAACCCCTTACACCGCCGCCATCTATATTAAAATTATTAACCCCTAATTTAATCTACCTACCCCGCCGCCAGCTATATTATCTATATTAACCCTAAGTATATTATAGTTAATATAGTTATTACATTATATATATTAACTATATTAACCCTAATTATATTAGGGTTAATATAGTTAATATAGTTACTATAGTATTTATATAAACTATATTAACTCTATCTAACCCTAACACCCCTAACTAAATTCTTATTAAATAAATCTAATTCATATTATAAACTAAAATATTCCTATTTAAATCTAAATACTTACCTATAAAATAAACCCTAAGATAGCTACAATGTAATTAATAATTACATTATAGCTATGTTAGGGTTTATATTTATTTTACAGGTAAATTGTTAATTATTTTAACTAGGTATAATAGCTATTAAATAGTTATGAACTATTTAATAGCTACCTAGTTAAAATAATTACCCAATTACCTGTAAAATAAATCCTAACCTAAGTTACAAATACACCTACACTATCAATAAATTAAATAAACTACAAATATCTATCTAAAAATACAATTAAATAAACTAAACTAAATTACAAAAAAAACAAACACTAAATTACAAAAAATAAAAAAAAGATTACAAGATTTTTAAGCTAATTACACCTATTCTAAGCCCCCTAATAAAATAATAAAGCCCCCCAAAATAAAAAAAATTCCCTACCCTATTCTAAATTAAAACAAGTTCAAAGCTCTTTTACCTTACCAGGCTTAAAAGGGCCTTTTGTGGGGGCATGCCCCAAAGAAAACTGCTCTTTTGCCTGCAAAAAAAACACAATACCACCCCCCAACATTACAACCCACCACCCACATACCCCTAATCTAACCCAAACCCCCCTTAAATAAACCTAACACTACCCCCCCTGAAGATCTCCCTACCTTGTATTCACCCCGCCGGGCAGAACTCATCCGATCCGGGTGATGTGTTCCAGCAAGCGGCAGTGAAGTCTTCTTCCATCGGCGACGTCTTCAAGCAAATCGGCATCTTCAATCTTCTTACTTCGCTCCTCAGCCGCGGAGCATCCTTCCGGCACGACGACTTCCCGACGAATGAGGTTCCTTTAAATGACGTCATCCAAGATGGCGTCCGTCGAATTCCGATTGGCTGATAGGATTCTATCAGCCAATCGGAATTAAGGTAGAAAAATCTGATTGGCTGATTGAATCAGCCAATCAGATTCAAGTTCAATCCGATTGGCCGCGGTGTAGGGGGATGTAGATTGTAGGCAAAAGAGCAGTTTACTTTGTGACAAAGCCCCGCCAAAAGCCCTTTTAAGCGCTGGCAAAAGAGCTGTTACTTTGGGGCATGCCCCGCAAAAAGCCCTTTTAAGGGCTGGCAAAAGAGCTGTTACTTTGGGGCAATGCCATGCAAAAAGCCCTTTTCAGGGCTATTTGTAGGGTTAGACTTAGGTTTAGTGGTAGGGATAGTTTAGTATTTTAGGGGTTAAATAATTTAATATAGATGGCGGCGGGGTAGGGGGATTAGATTAGGGGTTAATAATTTTAAAATAGCGGCGGGGTAGGGGCTCACTTTAGGGGGTAGGTAAGGTAGATAGCGGCGGTGTTAGGGGCTCACTTTAGGGGGTAGGTAAGGTAGATGGCGGCGGTGTTAGGGGCTCACTTTAGGGGGTTATAGATTTAATATAGCTGGCGGTGGTTTAGGGGTTAATAACTTTATTAGGTAGCAGCGGGCTCCGGGAGCGGCGGTTTAGGGGTTAATACATATTTTATTGTTAGGATAGTGAGGGGGGATAGCGGATAGAGGGTTAGACGTGTCAGACTATGTTAGGGAGGTGTGTTAGACTTGTCGGGCTATGTTAGGGAGGCGTGTTAGACAGTGCGGGTGATTTAGACTTTAGTCAGGTTTTGTAGGCGCCGGCAGTTTCTAACGTGCCGCAAGTCACTGGCGACGCCAGAAATTTGTACTTGCGCAGATTTCTGGACATCGCTGGTTTGTCAGACTTACGGCACGTTAGCATCTAACGGCGACATATATGGGATAGCTCGAGTTGCGAGCTGAAACTGCGGGCGACGCTGGTTCCCTCGCTTGCGCAGCAAACTACGATCTATATCGGATCGCGCTCAGTGGGCAGAATCATTACTGCTTTTACATAATATAATTAGACTCCCTGGCTTAATATTCCCAAATATATTATGCTGTCATGAGCACTCCTGAGCTTGGGTGTGATGCTTTAACCAGTGGGAGATGGTCAATCTCCATGATAATGTTTTAAGACAAATTTTAATAATGTATCTACACATATAATAAGAACAACAAAATTGGTTTATTATATTTTTTGAGTGTTTATTTAAAAATAATCGGCTAGATTACGAGTAAGCTGATAAAGCAGCGTTAACAGGTCCTAACGCTGCTTTTTCACTACCGCTGGTATTACGAGTCTTGCAGATTTAGGGGCACCGCACACTTCTTTGGCCTTACCGCAAACCGACTTACGTAAAGTTCGTAAAGTCTTTTTTCTAGGGGACTTCCATAGCACTGGTATTATGAGTCTGTCCTGGGAGGCCAAAAAGTGAGCGGTACACCCTCTACCTCCAAGATCCGTAACGCATTCTAAAGTCAGTAGTTATAAATTTTACACTACAACGCCATAGCATAGAACTCATAACTAAAGTGTTAAAAAGTACACTAACACCCATAAACTACCTATTAACCAATAAAAACCGAGGTCCTCCTGCATCGCAAACACTATAATACAATTTTTAACCCCTAATCTGCCGCTCCAAACATCGCCGCCACTAGAACAAACATATTAACCCCTAAACCGCCGCACTCCCGCCTCGCAAACACTAGTTAAATATTATTATCCCCTAATCTGCCACCCCTAACATCGCCGCCACCTACCTACATTTATTAACCCCTAATCTGCCGCCCCCAACGTCGCTGCCACTATATTAAATGTATTAACCCTAAATCTAACCCTAACAACCCCTAACTTAAATATAATTAAAATAAATCTAAAGAAAATTACTATAATTAACTAAATTATTCCTATTTAAAACTAAATACTTGCCTATAAAATAAACCCTAAGCTAGCTACAATATAACTAATAGTTACATTGTATCTATCTTAGGTTTTATTTTTATTTTACAGGCAAGTTTGTATTTATTTTAACTAGGTAGAATAGTTATTAAATAGTTATTAACTATTTAATAACCACCTAGCTAAAATAAATACAAATTGACCTGTAAAATAAAACCTAACCTAAGTTACACTAACACCTAACACTACACTACAATTAAATAAATTAACTAAATTAGCTAAATCACAACAACAACAAAAACACTAAATTACAGAAAAAAATAAAAAAAAATAACAGATCTTTAAACTAATTACACCTAATCTAATAGCCCTATCAAAATAAAAAAGCCCCCCCAAAATAAAAAAAAAACCCCTAGCCTAAACTAAACTATCAATAGCCCTTAAAAGGGCCTTTTGCGGGACATTGCCCAAAAGTAATAAGCTCTTTTACCTGTAAAAAAAAAATACAAACACCCCACCAACAGTAAAACCCACCACCCACACAACCAACCCCCCAAATAAAATACTAACTAAAAAAACCTAAGCTCCCCATTGCCCTGAAAAGGGCATTTACCTCTTTTGCAGGTCCAAACCCTAATCTAAAAATAAACCCACCCAATACACCCGTAAAAAAATCCTAACACTAACCCCCGAAGATTCACTAACCGGGAGAAGTCTTCATCCAAGCGGCAAGATGTCCTCAACGAAGCCGGCAGAAGTGGTCCTCCAGACGGGCAGAAGTGGTCCTCCAGACGGGCAGAAGTCTTCATCCAGACGGCATCTTCTATCTTCATCCTTCTGACGCAAAGCGACTCCATCTTCAAGACATCCGGTGCAGAGCATCCTCTTCAAACGACATCTTCTTCCAAATGAATATCTCTTTAAGTGACGTCATCCAAGATGGCGTCCCTTAGATTCCGATTGGCTTATAGAATTCTATCAGCCAATCAGAATTAAGGTAGAAAAAATCCTATTGGCTGATGCAATCAGCCAATAGGATTGAGCTGGCATTCTATTGGCTGTTCCAATCAATAACTCACAACTACTAGAGTGCTTAAGTACTTAAAGGACTTGTTGGAAAACCTCCCATAATACATGATGCAGTAACTTAACATGTTTAAATGGGTGGACCAAAATAGTACTTTCTAGTAACGTAATTAAGGATATAAACTAGACCTTGCATTAATACTACACCGAAGTAAATATTTACAATATCCTATCCATCTTCCTATCCATACAAAAAGAAAAAAAAAAAAGTTGCACAATTTGCAGTATTGTAAGGATTGAACCATTACTATCTGTAACATATATTTGACTGTGAGTTCAATATTGAAGAAGATATGGATACTGAATTTCTTTTATTTAAGGATGTGGATGAGGACAATCTTGAATTATTAGACTTGGAGGATGTCTTTAAGTTTGATTCACCCAAAATTGTTCTGGGTGATCTGTTCCAGGACTATGAGTATTTAAAGTTAAAGGAGCAGAAGCTCAAATGGGACAAGTGGATTTTGAATAAATATCTACAATTAAAAATGATAACGAGGGGACTTCGTTCAAACAAATTTCCTACGTATGAAATAACTGATCAAACGTTGGAACTCTGCTCTTACTGATTGTTCCCTGGTATTAATTTCACTGCTGATAGAGTATAAAGATTATTTGTTAGCTGAGATCAGAACCAAAATTTGCAAAATCCAGATAGACATGTATAGGAATATATCTCTCACCTAAACCACAAGACTTGTACAAAGATAACTACCTAACAATAAGGGAAGAGATTATAAGAGAATTATCGTCATGGAAAAATAAACCTCTCTCGTGGTTAGGCAGAATAGGGGTAATAAAGAAGAATATCCTTCCACGTATATTATATATTATGCAAACCATCCCGCTATCTCTCCCAAGAGGTTATCTGCCCCAGCTACAAAACAGCGATAGATAGTAATATTTTTCTTCATGATTGAGGTATAATCAACTAGTGCATTTTCTACCACACCATGCGCATAAAGACAAGCTGGGTAGAGACCACATCCCATTCGAACAAACCAAAAAGCAACTAATCTCATTGATTTATAAACTATTGCTTGCGGCAACGGATGGCCCTTTTCCTACATACACTAGAGCTTGGAATACAGAACTTAACATTGATATTGACCGGGAAGCTTGGCTTAAGTCATTTATATTAACAAAACACAGTCATCCATCTCATCCACTGTGCAGGAAATTCACATTAAACTGATGAGTAGATGGTATCTTACACCGGCCAGACTCCACAACCTCTATCCCTCAGTTAGCCCATTGTGCTGGAGAGGATGCGGTGAGACCGGCACATTACTACATATCTGCTGGTCGTGCCTGAAATGGGATTCTGGACCGGGGTGATTTCACAAACATCGGAAATACTACAAATAGACATCCCATGTACACCTAACACAATGCTCTTTATACACCTCCCGAAAGCTAAAGAGACATATACTCAGTCTCTCCTTCTAATAATGCTCACTGGAGCGAAAAAACTGATACTAAAAAAATGGAAGTCAACGGACACACCAACCTTGGAGGAGTGGCGGGCGTCAGTTGATGACCTGCTACTTCTAGAGAGGTTACACTATCTTAAGACAAATCAATTAGTCTCCTATGAAATGATGCCGGCCAAATGGAAGGGTACCCACACATAACTGACCTAGTTACAATAGATAAACTCAAAGGATAGGAAACCTAGTGACACACATCCTGATTAAGAACCAGGCTTGCTGCTGGAAAGGTTTTTTTTTCTCTCCTCCCTCCTCTCTCCCCCTCTTTTCCCTCTCTCACTCTGATCTGATTTTCTATACACGGATATAAATCTGGCACGTTTGGACAGTTTCAATAATTGTTTATTGTTATTTTATGAACTTGTTGTTATGCAAAACCAAAAGTTTAAAAAAACAAGCTTTACGGAGTGTCATTTGAGCCCGGTAGCGCTGGACTCCACTTCTAGGTCTGCATTGGGACTCTGTCGATATAACTTGTTATAACTAAGACTACTACAATTTCAACCGATTAGTAATAAGTATGCCTAGTGGAACATGTTTTTTTTCTATTTTCCAATGTACATTAATAAATGTCTCTCCTTTATGTATCATTGAAATTTATGAACAATAAAGCTTGTTTAAAAAAAACAAAAAAAACGCTAACCATCATCTGAGCCTTCAGTGAGTCAAAGGGGCTGAAGCGAATCATGTCCGCCCGACATCGCTGAATGCCGCTGTGGGTATTTTACATTGCACAAGCAATTCTGATGAACTGCTTGTGCAATGCCGCCACCTGCAGATTCGCGGCCAATCGGCCGCTAGCAGGGGGTGTCAATCAACCTGATCGTATCTGATCGGGTTGATTGCTGTCCGCCGCCTCAGAGACAGGGGACGAATTTAGGAGCAGTGCTCTTAAGACCACTGCTTCTTAACTGCTGTTTTCGGCGAGCCTGAAGGCTCGCACGGAAACAGGGGCATCAAGGTCCTTTCGGCCCTTGATAAATCGGCCCCATAATCTTTTTGCTAGTGGTGTGTATTTATAGGTGTATATATGTGGATTAATGTGTATTTATATGTGTATATATGTTGTAAAAAGGGCATTGATCGAGTTGCTCGACACAGGATTGTCAGAAGCCTTCAATCTGTAAAAAAGACCGATATCTGCCAATCACAATAAAACGAGCTATGCCTGTATATATGTATAAATAACAACAGAATTATTGCACAGATAATTAGCACATCTAGGCAACTATCCCTGCTTGCCTATACCCATGGGTAAGATATGTAACATCTCAGGCTTTTTGCTTCTGATACTGTGATAAAACAGCAAACCCCTATTGGGGTAAGTGCATCAAAACCACTTCTGGATAGCAGTTTCATTCTTATTAGAACTTTTTAGCAGAAGAGAAGTTTTTGAGTTGATGCTAAGCAAAGATCATTCCAGGGCAAAAGCAATATTCATTTAAATTATGGTGGAGATAAAAGCGGAGATATCGTGCATATCCTCTGGTATAATGCTAATAGTTTATGCAGGGTATTTCTGGGTAAAGGCAACCGGGGATACTTGCCTAGATGTGCTAATTGTCTGTGCAATAATTCTGTTGCTTTACTTTTATGAAATGGAGGATTTTAATCACGTTTTTATTACCACCATAAGTTAAATGAATATATATATATATATTCATTTCATATAGATATATAGATATATCTATATACATAGATATTCATTTTATTTATTTTTTTAAATAAAAATAATATTTTTTGTAAGTGAAGAACACAGGAATTTGAAGTATTCCCAACGCACCTTTGGCTTTAGTGCAGTTAGCACAAGAGCATTAAATAGAAAAGACTTTCTTAAGAGTATATGCACAAAACTTGAAAGCATCTGCTTTGAAATAGCAGGAAACAACAATAAGACAATATATTTCACAAGGGCAATAGGGTCTTTACGAATTTTGCATGCGGGGTTCATGGTGTAGTTGAAAAATCCTGATCACAGCTCTAGAACGCCCTGAAACGCCCAAGGCCTGAAAGGACCTTTCATTTTTTTTTCAACACGACTGCTTTACCATAGCAAGAGACATGCAAATATGAAAGGGTGTTTCCCGAATGTTGCAATTGTAATGATTGTTTTTTCACTTTGATAGTGGTTCTTGCTTGATGGTGAGATACCATGTTTATAGACATATATAAGCTAATTTAATTGTTTTATGTTTGTGCTTTTTGTAATACTTTAAATAAACATTCACTATACGTCATGAAATTAGAGTGAGGCTGTGATGGCTCCATGCGGAGTGGAGCGTGAGTAGAATCGGAAGCCGTGGCCGGAGTGTTATCCGACGGACATTTGTCGGATTATTATCTGTCGCACAAATGTCCGTCAGATAACAGTCCGTCCACGGTAGGGAAGCCTTGTTACCAGCAGGTCCATATTGCTGCTAAGTAAAAAAAATTTAGTCAGACTTTCCATTGCTGTATAGTACACTTGTTCCACAATATAATTTGATAGTAGGACAGTGGATGGTCACTCACATCATCTATGAAGCCTGATGAGGAACATAATACTATATCTGTTGCATGTTGGTAGTTGTACTCAGTGCTTTACATATTTTGGTCTGCTATTGAGCATCTGACCACAATATGCTGTTGGCAAATGGTTTAATGAAGAAGATGAGCACCATGTGCAGGCATTAAGGGTGTGCTACAGTTTTAGATTGTTGCAACATAATTAAACACATGCATTGTTTTCTCTCATGTGTAGTTTAAGGTGAAACATACCCAAACTTCCACATATGGATAGCTTGGCATACCCACCAGATTTTTGGACATACCACCTAAGGCTTGTAGACAAGTACAGAGCAATACACCCAGAAACACAGTAATCTTATTTTTCTACCGGTTTATAGTATGGAGATCTTAGTGGACTCATTTAAAAGTTGAAGCATTTGTTTGTTTTAGAAAGTGACATTTTGATCTGCAGAAGGAGAATAACTTCTATGTCAGAACAATAGTCTTGGGTCTGATCTTCTACGTTGTAAGACCTTTTTTGTTGTTGTGGGTTTTCAAATAAACAATAGTAAGAAAATAAATGGATTGAGACCCTTGTAGTTAGAATCATTTTATTTTGGGAGACCAGATTCTCCAATACTGAATTTCCTGAAGGGTCACATTATATTCCATGATGAAGCCATAACATCTGGTTGGTAGAGAGTAGCACTGTCACCTATAACATTCATGTGTTATACTGAGGGGCTGAAATTGGGGCTTGCAGGCTGATGTGTACAGTGCATGCAGTGTCTATCCCATGCACCTTATTGCATTTATCACATGTATTAATGTAATTGTTTATCCTTTTGATAGGGATTCTCTGCAGTTCTGGTGGCACCTTCCAAACCAAGACATTGTGCTAAGGGGAAGGAGCAGATATTCCAGTTTCAGCTATGACAGCATCATACTGAGGTTACCACATCTTAGCCTCCTGTAACTAGCTGAGGTGTGTATGGGAACAAAGAGAAATGCATCATGGTAAGTAATCCATGTTTCTCCTATTACTTACATTAAATATGAATGTCTTCAGCATTGATGCTCATAAATGATCTAAACCTTGTGACTTTGCCATGTGGCTGGATGAACTGTGATACCCCCCAGCCTCCCACCTGGGCTAAGTCAGCTCTTATTTCAGCTCTATTCACTTTTCCTTCTGCTTGTCAATGTTTAATAAACCCTGATGTGTCATCTACCTCTCCTACTTCAGCGAATGCTTGGGTTCATTTGTTTGTCATTAACTTCCTCAATGCCAGAGAGGCTTGCAGCTCAGGCAAGGCATAGGCCGTCTTATTTAAATGAAAATGATACACATTTTTGAAAGTTAGTAAATGTATAGTACTAAAGAGTTATGGCGCTAGATTAGGAGTGGAGCGCAAATTAGCTCTCCCGCTCCCACGTTAACTTTGCTAGAAAGAAGCTTTTTGAGCACTGCAGGTAGCACGTGTATTACACGTTAAAAGTAAAACGTTTGCGCTAACCCGATGCACACAAAAATCAGCTTCAAATATTGCAACCATGTTAATGTATTCCCCCATAGACTTTAATGGAGCATGAAAAGTGGGGGGAAAACTAACACCCTTACATACGTGCAAACCAATCAAGTACTCAAGTGCGCTAACCTAACATGAAATATGAACATTTCACATTCCAGTGTTCTTCACATAGCAGAATATGTTCTATTTTTTCTTAAATACGTTTGTTTTTGGTACAAAAAAATAATATATACACACATGATTATATATAGGTATGTTTTTATGTTTATTGTCTTTTTTAATCATGCATATCCCTTGCTGTCAAAGATAGTATACATGCTCGGCACTACTGCGTATGGTTCAGCCGTGCTTGTATTCTCTAACACGTGTGTTAGTTCTGACAGCTGTCAGGAGCAGCGTTTAAGCATCTATATGGAATAAGGAAGTGACGGACACATGATGATGACGTCACTGGAACGCAATGTGCTCCGTGGAACGCAAACAGCATTGGAGCTCAGTTCAGCTGAAGGGGACATTGTTGGGTATATAAGGCGGGTGTGTGCTGGGTTATAGTAGGTAAGGTTGTTTGGTGATTGTATTGACAAAGGGACCAATGTGGTCTTGAAACGTTATGCTCTACTTTTAATTTTTATACATTAAATGTGAAGTTTTACTACTAAAGACCAGTGAGTGCTTATTTTTGCGACGCTATATATAGGTATAGATATATGCAGATATATATAGGAATATCTATTTAAACATACTTACAACATATTACCCTATGTGAAGAACATTGAAAGGGGAAATATTTACAGTTAAACACTTTATTAAATAGGAATATTGCATAAATATGCTTTTACATGTTTTCAGCTATCTGTAAAATGATTACATTTACTGTACATATGTATTTATGTTTTTATAGATGTCTGTAAGTACATAAATACACATATACATATTTAGGTTTTATAGATGTCTGTAAGTACATAAATACACATATACATATTTATGTTTTTATAGATGTCTGTAAATACATAAATACACATATACATATTTATGTTTTTATAGATGTCTGTAAGTACATAAATACACATATACATATTTAGGTTTTATAGATGTCTGTAAGTACATAAATACATATATACATATTTATGTTTTTATAGATGTCTGTAAATACATAAATACACATATACATATTTATGTTTTTATAGATGTCTGTAAATACATAAATACACATATACATATTTATGTTTTTATAGATGTCTGTAAATACATAAATACACATATACATATTTATGTTTTTATAGATGTCTGTAAGTACATAAATACACATATACATATTTATGGTTTTATAGATGTCTGTAAGTACATAAATACACATATACATATTTATGTTTTTATAGATGTCTGTAAATACATAAATACACATATACATATTTATGTTTTTATAGATGTCTGTAAATACATAAATACACATATACATATTTATGTTTTTATAGATGTCTGTAAATACATAAATACACATATACATATTTATGTATATATTTGTATCTCTATGTTAAATCCCTTTGCAGTCTTTTTTTCTAATTCCTGAGACCTCATATCTGAGCCCTTATAACTCATTGCAATTTTTTTTTTCAAATATTTTTTTATTAGAAAGTGTTATTTTGATTGTACCTGGAAATACAGGGGGCATTTTAAAAGAAGGTGGCAATTCAAGACAAACTGCCACAGTGTTCACCAAACTCACAATCTTAAAATGACTAAACAAATCAGGGACCTAATTTTTTAGGACACTGCAATTTTAGGTTAGTAGTAGCCAGCCAAACCTTATCCCCAACAGAATAAGTAGGGCCGTTTCTAGAGAATCTGGCTCCCAAAATGTGCCCCCTCACAGATTCTAAAGTCCCCCTCTAAGACCCAGCATGTCACTCTGTCATTTAGAGGTCAGCTCCAAAGCAGCAGTGCAGTACTGGGACCGAGCTGAACACATCTGGTGAGCAAATGACAAGAGACAAATGTGTGTTGTGGCCAACCACCAGTTAGCTCCTAGTAGTGCATTACTGCGGCTAAGGATATGTACATATGCTTTTCAACAATGGATACCAAGAGAACAAGAATAATAGCATTGCCTTAACATTTTTTGGTGTATCCTGAATTATGAAAGTTTAATGTTGACCTTCCTATCCCTTTAAATGTGTTCTTTTTGTACTACAATGTTTTTTCCAAATATCTTTATATCTTTTACTAATTGCCATTATATTTATATGTTATGGTACCAACAGGATACCAAGGGTTAATACCAGGTGAACGATGTCCTGAATATGGGATCAGCAACTCACAACCCAGGCAGTTCCCCCCTCAAACATGAGACCAGGCCCCACATTGAAGGTTAAAACAGAATGCACTTTATTGAAGGCTATATGCCTGTCGCGATCGCTCAGCTGCTGATCGCTTCCTTGTGTCAGCGCGGTAGCGCTTCCTTGGTTGCTTAGCAACCTTGTTCTCCTCGGCCCCTTCTGCTGACGTCAGAGGGCCTTCTTATTCCGGCGTCTCCTCACCTCGGGGCCTGTTTGTTCTGTTCCTGCTTGTAAGTAACTTTTGGATTACTTATTTTGAATCGGAATTTCTGGCTTGTTTGATTCCTAACCCCTTCCTGCCTGTTTCCTGTTATCTGGACTATTGCTGGTATTGAACATTTCAACTGTTAACCCCAAACTGCCTGATTACACGCTGCTGGAACTTGGCTTGTTTAACTATTCTACTGTTTAACCCTATACTATCTGATTACACGCTGCTGGGACTTTGCTTGCTAGACCATTCTACTGTTTAACCCCAAACTGCCTGATTACACGTTGCTGGACTTTGCTTGTTTGACCATTCTACTGTTTAACCCCAAACTGCCTGATTACACGTTGCTGGGCTTTGCTTGTTTGACCATTCTACTGTTTAACCCCAAACTGCCTGATTACACGCTGCTGGGACTTTGCTTGCTAGACCATTCTACTGTTTAACCCCAGACTGCCTGATTACATGTTGCTGGACTTTGCTTGTTTGACCATTCTACTGTTTAACCCCAAATTGCCTGATTACACGCTGCTGGAACTTTGCTTGCTAGACCATTCTACTGTTCAACCCCAAACTGCTTGATTACACGCTGCTGGAACTTTGCTTGTTTGACAAACCCTTCTGGTTAACCCCTGCCTGCCTGATTCCATGTTGCCGGTTATTGCTTGATGGATTACTCTTTTGGTTAAACCTTATCTACCCGAAGTTCTTCTCCTGACCCTGCTGTATCATCTTCCAGTTTATTTCTGTGAGTATACTATTGCAGCTGTCGCAGGGTCAGGTCCGGGAATATACTCACAGTGCTAGAGTGTTATTCTAACTTCATTTTAGCATTTGGGTCTAACTCTGGACTTAACCTATCCTGACATTACAAACAGGCCATAAAAAATGGACCCTGGTGAGTTATCCAGAGCTGTGGCTCTACAGGGGCAGCTTCTTGGAACCCACTCTGCACACCTGCAATCCCTGGATTCTAAATTGGATCAAATTAGTGCACTTTTGCATAATCTCTCTCCTTCTCAAGTTTCTGCAACACCTGTTGTTCCTGCGGCCAGTTCTAACCCTGCATTTAATCCGCCACAACCTGCAGAACAGTCTATTCCCAGAATTCCACTACCGGATAAATATGACGGCAATCCTGAAGACTGTCGAGGATTTCTAAATCAGTGCCGCCTTCACTTCAGAAATAATCCTCAGATGTTTGTTTCCTCTTCCTCCAAGATCACCTTTTTAATTTCTCTTATGAAGGGTAAAGCCTTGGCTTGGGTTTCTCCACTGTTGGAAAAGGATGATCCTTTGCTCCATGATATTGACACTTTTGTTTCCATATTTTCTTCTGTGTTTGATAAACCTGGTAGATCAGCGGCTGCTGAAGCAGGACTTTTAGATCTAAGACAGGGATCTCTTTCTGTACCACAATACGCTATAGAATTCCGGACTTTAGCTGCTGAAACTATGTGGAATCATGGCGCCTTACGTGCAGCGTTTCGTAAAGGTCTTTGTGACCGTTTGAAAGATGAATTGGTTTATAGGGATCTTCCTGATTCTCTAGAAGAACTTATCAACTTATGTATCAAGCTAGATGCTCGTTACTCTGAGCGTCTCCATGAACGTGACCGTAACAGAAGATCCTTTATCAGATCTTCCTTTCGTCCTATGCCTCATTCTCCAAAACTTCCTACTCCTAATACTTCTATCTCTGAGTCAAGTGAACCCATGGAGGTTGGTGCTATTAAATTATCCGAAGCTGAACGTCTCAGAAGGCGTAATCTGGGACTATGTCTTTACTGTGGTATTAAGGGGCATATGTTAAAAGATTGTCCAACTCGTCCAGTAAAAGCCAGGGCTTAACTCCAGAAGGAGGGACTGAGTTAAGCCAAAGATCTTTTTCTACCCTCAATCCCAAGCTATTTGTTCCAGTCACTGTTCGTTTTGGCAACACCAAATTTCAGGCTCAAGCACTCATCGATTCCGGAGCTGCCGTAATGTTTATGGATTCGGACTTTGTTAATGCTTTTCATATTCCTTTGCTTTTCAAGAGCCAAGTAATCAAGGTCACTACTGTCAGTGGTCAACCCTTAGGTTCTGGTTTCATTCAATATACTACGATACCACTTCTCATGTCTGTAGGAGTACTTCATTCCGAAACCATTTGTTTTGACATAATCTCTTCCCCACAGTTTCCTCTCATTTTGGGACTCCCGTGGCTTCAATTACATGATCCAGTTTTTTCATGGTCTAAAGGAGAGCTTGTTGCTTGGGGATCTTCTTGTTTCAAACAGTGTCTTCAAAGTACTCCCAAAACTTCTAATACAGTTGTGGCAGCTTTGGACATTCCTGATTCCTTACCTGGACATTGTCATTCTTTCTGTGATGTCTTTTCTAAAAAGGATGCTGAAATATTACCTCCACACCGGACCTTTGATTGTCCCATTGACCTATTACCAGGAGCTCCTCTACCTAAGGGTAAAACATACCCACTTTCTCATCAAGAAAATGTTTCACTTGAGGAGTATATCAAGGATAATTTGGCCCGAGGTTTTATCCGCCCTTCTTCTTCTCCAGTAGGAGGCCTTCGTCCTTGCATTGACTATCGAGCTCTAAATCAAATTACAATCAAGAATTGTTATCCACTTCCTCTCATTCCCGAATTATTTGACCGTCTCCAGGGTGCTTCCATCTTTACCAAATTGGACCTTCGTGGGGCATATAATTTGGTCAGAATTTGTAAAGGGGACGAGTGGAAAACTGCCTTCAATACTAGGTTTGGGCATTATGAATATTTAGTTATGCCTTTTGGGCTATGCAATGCCCCTGCAGTTTTTCAACATTTTGTTAATGAAATATTCAGAGACTATCTTAATCAATTCGTTATTATCTATCTTGATGATATTTTGATTTATTCCCGGAATTTACAGGACCACGTTCATCATGTTACATTAGTACTCCAGAGGTTACGTGAAAATTCTCTCTTTGCCAAGCTTGAAAAGTGCTCTTTTCATCAAGAATCTATTCATTTCCTGGGTTACATTATTTCCCCTTCTGGATTCAAGATGGATTCTGACAAACTGTCGGCAATTATAGACTGGCCTAGACCTACTTCCTTAAAATCTCTTCAAAGGTTCCTGGGGTTTGCCAATTACTATCGTAAGTTCATAAAAGACTTTGCTAACATCTCGGCACCCCTTACTGCTCTTACTAAGAAGGGTCAGGATTGCAAACATTGGTCTGATAAAGCCTTACAGGCATTTGAATCTCTGAAGTCTGCATTTACTTCTGCTCCCATTCTTTG
This sequence comes from Bombina bombina, assembly GCF_027579735.1. NCBI lineage: Eukaryota > Metazoa > Chordata > Amphibia > Anura > Bombinatoridae > Bombina > Bombina bombina. The sequence goes on from NC_069502.1 coordinate 1,226,953,447, forward strand.
TCATCCTGTTCCGAGTCTACAATTCATCCTTGAAGTGGATGCTTCTCTGATTGCTGCTGGGGCAGTACTATCTCAGCGAAATCCTGTTTCTAGCAAGATCCTTCCTGTGGGATTTTTCTCCAAGAAGTTCAATACTTCAGAACTGAATTATGATGTCGGTAACAAGGAATTGTTAGCTATTAAAATGGCTTTGGAAGAATGGAGACATCTGCTTGAAGGCATGGTTCAACCATTTCTTATTCTCACGGATCATAAAAATCTTCTGTATCTTCATACTGCCAAACGCCTCAGCTCACGTCAAGCCCGATGGGCTTTGTTCTTCTCCAGATTTAATTTTGTCCTCTCTTATATTCCTGGTTCTAAGAATACGAAAGCAGATGCTTTATCTAGACAATTTCTAGCTTCTGATTCTACAATTTTGGATTCTGAACCCATTCTCCACCCTGCTAAAGTTCTAGCTCAGTTGTCTACATTTCCTTTCCAAGCATTACAGTCTGTTCAAGCTTCCGTTCCTTCATCCTTTAACATACCTCCTGGAATCTTATTTGTACCTCCTGAATTCCGTCTAAAACTTCTTCGTTTTGCTCACGATAATGTTCTATCTGGACATCCAGGAGTGCGTAATACTTTGTGGAAACTCAAACAACATGTCTGGTGGCCTTCCATGGGCAAAGATGTCAAGGATTATGTTGCAGCTTGTCATTCTTGTACCTCTAATAAACAGTCTTCATCTTTACCTCTTGGACTCTTACAATCTCTACCTGTTCCGTATTATCCCTGGTCTCATGTTTCCATGGACTTTATTACAGATCTTCCCAATTCTGCCGGTAACAAGACCATATGGGTTGTGGGAGACAGGTTTTCCAAAGCAGCTCATTTTGTTCCATTACCTGGATTACCATCGGCCCAGAAACTTGCTGAATTGTTTATTCTTCATATCACCAGATTACATGGTTTTCCTTTGGACATTGTTTCTGATCGTGGAGTTCAATTTGTCTCAAGATTTTGGAAATCTCTGTGCAAACAGTTTGGAGTTACCATATCTCTTTCTACATCATCCTCAGTCCAACGGTCAAACTGAGCGGGTAAATCAATCTCTTGAATCCTATCTCAGGCACTATGTTAATCATCAGCACTCCAATTGGTCTCAACTTCTTCCTTTAGCTGAACTTGCTTACAATTCCCATTTCAATTCTTCTTTACAGACTTCCCCTTTTAAGGCAGCCTATGGATTCGCGCCTAGAACTTTTCCTATGTCTTCGGGAGGTTCTGGAGTTCCTGGAGCAGATCGTACAGTGAGAAATCTTTGTAAACACTGGAAGAAGGTTCGGGAAATTCTTCTTCTCTCTTCTCAAAAGTATAAAAGATTTGCTGATCGCAGACGCCGGAAGGCACCCTCTTTTCGGACTGGAGACAAGGTTTGGATTTCCACCCGATTCATTCGACTCAAACAACCTTGTGCTAAATTGGGTCCCAAATACATTGGACCATTCAGGATTGTTTCCAAGGTTTGTTCTACTGCCTACAGGGTAGCTTTACCAGACAACTTGAAGATTCACCCAGTCTTTCACGTATCTCTTCTTAAACCGGCAGTCTCTAACCGGTTTTCCACCAAATGTAAAGTTCCCTCTCCGTTCCTTGTGGATGGTACTTCAGAATTTGAGATCAGTCATATTCTTGATTCCAGATTACGGGGTACCTGTCTATATTATTTGGTCCACTGGAAGGGATATCCCATCACTGAACGTTCTTGGGAACCTGCTTCTAATGTTCGTGCTTCTGCTTTGATCAAACAGTTCCACTCTCAGAATCCCTCTAAACCTGTTCGTGTTCCCCGGAGGGGTCCTTGAGGAGGGGGCACTGTCGCGATCGCTCAGCTGCTGATCGCTTCCTTCTGTCAGCGCGGTAGCGCTTCCTTGGTTGCTTAGCAACCTTGTTCTCCTCGGCCCCTTCTGCTGACGTCAGAGGGCCTTCTTATTCCGGCGTCTCCTCACCTCGGGGCCTGTTTGTTCTGTTCCTGCTTGTAAGTAACTTTTGGATTACTTATTTTGAATCGGAATTTCTGGCTTGTTTGATTCCTAACCCCTTCCTGCCTGTTTCCTGTTATCTGGACTATTGCTGGTATTGAACATTTCAACTGTTAACCCCAAACTGCCTGAATACACGCTGCTGGAACTTGGCTTGTTTAACTATTCTACTGTTTAACCCTATACTATCTGATTACATGCTGCTGGGACTTTGCTTGCTAGACCATTCTACTGTTTAACCCCAAACTGCCTGATTACACGTTGCTGGACTTTGCTTGTTTGACCATTCTACTGTTTAACCCCAAACTGCCTGATTACACGTTGCTGCACTTTGCTTGTTTGACCATTCTACTGTTTAACCCCAAACTGCCTGATTACACGCTGCTGGGACTTTGCTTGCTAGACCATTCTACTGTTTAACCCCAAACTGCCTGATTACACGTTGCTGGACTTTGCTTGCTAGACCATTCTACTGTTCAACCCCAAACTGCTTGATTACACGCTGCTGGAACTTTGCTTGTTTGACAAACCCTTCTGGTTAACCCCTGCCTGCCTGATTCCATGTTGCCGGTTATTGCTTGATGGATTACTCTTTTGGTTAAACCTTATCTACCCGAAGTTCTTCTCCTGACCCTGCTGTATCATCTTCCAGTTTATTTCTGTGAGTATACTATTGCAGCTGTCGCAGGGTCAGGTCCGGGAATATACTCACAGTGCTAGAGTGTTATTCTAACTTCATTTTAGCATTTGGGTCTAACTCTGGACTTAACCTATCCTGACAATGCCCAGTATTTATGCAGGTCTGACCCCAGATGGGGGGTTGAAAGAATACTGTACATTAGATAGAGGGAAAATGCCCTTTGACAGGCCACAATAGAATTACATTACTTAAGCAGATAAACAAGTTAAACACAAGACACACTTGAGCCTTTCTTATCACTTGGGCGTCTGCTCTCTGGATGGGATTAAACAATGTGAATGTTTATCACTTAAACTTAATTACAGCACTCAATAGCTGATGCCAGCAACCTTGTCTTTAGAAAATAGCTGAACAAAGTTAACTCTTTCAGTACTGACAGAAGGGTCTGTCACATAGCTCCCTCCTAGTGGAACACTCCGGCAGACCCGGCTTGACCCTTTGGCGGGTCAACCTGGGGATGACCAGACTAGGAGGTGGTAGGCATGTCAGTTTGCAGGGACAATCCATCTGTATTCCCGTTATGAGAGAGAATTCCTGCCCGTATAAATAAGGGTTCAACTTCTTCAGTGCCCAGACCAGGGCTAAAAAGTCCTTCAAAATATCATCGGCTTCTTTACGTGGTTTTTGTACCTGCTCTTTATAGGTATCCACAATCAATCCCTTCATACGGACATAGGGTGCCCTTGAGTTGCTGCACCTCACTATGAGCCAGCGCCAGCTTCTCCTCCAGTGTGGCTAAGTTTGTCTTTAATGTTTCATGTTCCACTCTCAAGCTGGTGTTTTCTGCAGTCTGTCGGTGCAGCTTGTCTAGCAGAGATTCCCGTTCTAAACGTGCTTTTTCCTCTGCGCTCTTCTTCTCTCCCGCTAGCACTGTTACGTGATTGTTTAACGTGACCATTTTATTCTCTACTTGACTTTTCTCCTTCATCAGCGCATTGTAACAGGACTTCCACGTATCAATAGCGGATAGAGATTTACTGAGCTCAGTGTCCTGGGGCTTAGCAGCAGGTGGGTCAGTCTCTGCTGCACGGATCTGGGCACGGGTAGTCACAGGGTTAACATCAGCGGGACCCATAGGAGCGTAGGCAGAAACAAGGGGGGCCAAGTTATTTCCAAGGAGAACATCAGCTGGTAAGTCCTTCATGACCCCCACATTCACAGGTCTAGTGCCCACTCCCCAATCCAAATGTACCTGGGCACCAGGTAGGCGGAACACAGCGCCCCCCCGCTACCCTCACAGCTACAGTGTCTCCAGTGTGCTGTTTCTCAGACACCAAGTTCTTTTGAAGCAAGGTCATGGTAGCACCAGTATCCCGTAGACCACTGACCTCCTTCCCATTCACTTTAACCAGTTGCCGGTTATTCCGGTGGGCAGCTTGCATGGGGTCTGCTTCATGTAGGATGCCCCAGCATTCTTGCTCCTCTACGTAGTGGGCCGCAGGCTGAGGGTTACGTGGGATTCCGCCGGCGGGTCTTCTCCAGGACTGTGCTTGGTTCGCTGCATTTAGGGGACACTCTGTTCTTTTGTGCCCTAGTTGCTTACATCCAAAGCACCAAATAGGTTGTGAGTAGCCCCGAGAATTGAACCGGGCTCTCTGAGGGTAGTTCGTGGCGGGAGGCCGTGTGGTATAGTGGTGCACCAGGGGTTGGTAACTGGCAGCTGCTGGGGTGACTGGGGGTCTGTACTCCACTCTAGCAGGGGGCTTAGTGGTAGCAGTGTCCAGTTTGCGGGCATCCGTATACTCATCTGCCAGGCGAGCAGCTTCATGCAGGGTGGAGGGTTTACGGTCCCGAACCCACTCTCTAACTCCTGCTGATAACTTGTCAAAGCAATGTTCCAACAGGAATAGCTGCAGCACCTCTTCCCCAGGTACGGCTTGGCACCCTGCCATCCAGTAAGATGCTGTGCGGTGCACCTTATATGCCCACTCAACGTAGGAATCACCAGCTAATTTAACAGTGTCTCTGAACCACCTCCGGTATGCCTCCGGTGTAACCGCATACCTGGAGAGCAGAGCCTCTTTTACAGTATTATAATCCCCGACTTCCTCATCTGGAATGGCCCGAAAAGCCTCTCTGGCCCGGCCGGATAATTTTCCGGATAATATCGTGACCCAGTCCTCTGCTGGTACCTTGTGTAGTGCACATTGCCTCTCAAAATCCGCAAGGTACCCATCAATCTCTCCTTCTGTTTCCAGGAAGTTTTTAAAAGCTGCAAAATTTACTTTTCTCTTTTCCACTGGGGTTGCTGTGACTTGGGCTGCTGCAGCGCCGCTTTGGCGAAGTAGGTTGGCCTCCACAGCTGCTATGACCCGGTCGATAATTTCCGCAGATGGGTTGGGGCCATAATGTGCCAGTCTTATTTTGACAGCCCGGTCAAAGCTTGCTTCTTCGGGGGTTCTGTCTGATATGCTGAGCCCATTGGTTCCTACGGTCCCAGGTACTCTTTCCATCTTTGTCAGTATTGTAATAATCCCCCTCTTCCTGAGGTTACTGGCTTGTGTAGTTGCTCTTCTGGGCGATGAGGATCATCCCGTCGCTTGCCACCAATTGTTACGGTACCAACAGGATACCAAGGGATAATACCAGGTGAACGATGTCCTGAATATGGGATCAGCAACTCACAACCCAGCCAGTTCCCCCCCCCCAAACATGAGACCAGACTCCACATTGAAGGTTAAAACAGAATGCACTTTATTGAAGGCTATATGCCCAGTATTTATGCAGGTCTGACCCCAGATGGGGGGTTGAAAGAATATTGTACATTAGATAGAGGGAAAACGCCCTTTGACAGGCCACAATAGAATTACATTACTTAAGCAGATAAACAAGTTAAACACAAGACACACTTGAGCCTTTCTTATCACTTGGGCATCTGCTCTCTGGATGGGATTAAACAATGTGAATGTTTATCACTTAAACTTAATGCCAGCAACCTTGTCTTTAGAAAATAGCTTCTTAAAGCTGAACAAAGTTAACTCTTTCAGTACTGACAGAAGGGTCTGTCACATTATACTTTTCTTATAGCTATGCATATTTATTTGTTTAATGCATATCAATCCCTTTAAATTATTATCCAAACTACAAAACTTCCAATAGACTTTAAAGTTGAACTTTGCAAAAAAGTCATCAGGTAAGATTTTCTAAGGGATTGCAGTATGTCACTGGGTGTATTTGTAAAACACGGAAGGGGACTGGAGTCTCATACCGGACTGGGTACACATCCCATGACCCTGCAACATGCTCAGCCCCGGGTGCTCAGTGGCACTTACAAGAAGCTGTGCTTTCCCCAAAGTCACATGTGATTCTTATCATACAGAAGCCGTTTGCCCCTAATACAGACACACACAGATCTGTCATGTGATTCTTATCATACAGAAGCCGTGTGCCTCTCATACAGACACACACAGATCTGTCATGTGATTCTTATCATAGAGAAGCCGTGTGCCTCTCATACAGACACACACATCTGTCAGGTGATTCTTATCATACAGAAGCCGTGTGCCTCTCATACAGACACACACAGGTCTGTCATGTGATTCTTATCATGCACAAGCCGTTTGCCTCTCATACAGACACACACAGACCTGTCAGGTGATTCTTATCATGCAGACGCCGTTTGCCTCTCATACAGACACACACAGATCTGTCATGTGATTCTTATCCTGCAGAAGCCGTTTGCCTCTCATACAGACACACACAGGTCTGTCATGTGATTCTTATCATACAAAGCCGCGTGCCTCTCATACAGACACACACAGTTCTGTCATGTGATTCTTATCATACAGAAGCCGTGTGCCTCTCATACAGACACACACATATGTCATGTGATTCTTATCATACAAAGCCGTGTGCCTCTCATACAGACACACACAGGTCTGTCATGTGATTCTTATCATGCAGAAGCCGTTTGCCTCTCATACAGACACACACAGATCTGTCATGTGATTTTTATCATGCAGAAGCCGTTTGCCTCTCATACAGAAACATACAGATCTTTAATGTGATTCTTATCATACCGAAGCCATGTGCCTCTCATACAGACACACACAGATCTGTCATGTGATTCTTATCGTACAGAAGCCGTGTGCCTCTCATACAGACACACACAGGTCTGTCATCTGATTCTTATCATACAGAAGCCGTGTGCCTCTCATACAGACACACACAGGTCTGTCATGTAATTCTTATCATACAAAGCTGTGTGCCTCTCATACAGACACACACAGATCTGTCATGTGATTCTTATCATACAAAGCCCTGTGCCTCTCATACAGACACACACAGATCTGTCATGTGATTCTTATCATGAAGAAGCTGTGTGCCTCTCATACAGACACACACAGATCTGTCATGTGATTCTTATCATACAGAAGCCGTGTGCCTCTCATACAGACACACACAGATCTGTCATGTGATTCTTATCATACATAAGTCATGTGCCTCTCATACAGACACACACAGATCTGTCATGTGATTCTTATCATACAAAGCTGTGTGCCTCTCATACAGACACACACAGATCTGTCATGTGATTCTTATCGTACAGAAGCCTTGTGCCTCTCATACAGACACACACAGATCTGTCATGTGATTCTTATCATAGAGAAGCCGTGTGCCTCTCATACAGACACACACAGATCTGTCATGTGATTCTCATCATACAGAAGTCATGTGCCTCTCATACAGACACACACAGATCTGTCATGTGATTCTTATCATACAAAGCCGTGTGCCTCTCATACAGACACACACAGGTCTGTCATGTGATTCTTATCATACAGAAGCCGTGTGCCTCTCAGGCAGACGCACACAGATCTTTCATGTGATTCTTATCATACAAAGCCGTGTGCCTCTCATACAGACACACACAGATCTGTCATGTGATTCTTAACATACAAAGCCGTGTGCCTCTCATACAGACACAAACAGGTCTGTCATGTGATTCTTATCATACAGAAGCCGTGTGCCTCTCAGGCAGACACACACAGATCTGTCATGTGATTCTTATCATGCAAAGCCGTGTGCCTCTCATACAGACACACACAGATCTGTCATGTGATTCTTATCATACAATGCCCTGTGCCTCTCATACAGACACACACAGATCTGTCATATAATTCTTATCATACAGAAGCCGTGTGCCTGTCATATAGACACACACAGATCTGTCATGTGATTCTTATCATACAAAGCCGTGTGCCTCTCATACAGACACACACAGATCTGTCATGTGATTCTTATCATACAGAAGCCCTGTGCCTCTCATACAGACACACACAGATCTGTCATGTGATTCTTATCATACAGAAGCTGTGTGCCTCTCATACAGACACACACAGATCTGTCATGGGATTCTTATCATTCAGAAGCTGTGTGCCTCTGATACAGACACACACAGATCTGTCATGGGATTCTTATCATACAGAAGCCGTGTGCCTCTCATACAGACACACACAGATCTGTCATGTGATTATTACCATACAAAGCCGTGTGCCTCTCATACAGACACACACAGATCTGTCATGTGATTCTTATCATACAAAGCTGTGTGCCTCTCATACAGACACACACAGATCTGTCATGTGATTCTTATCATACAGAAGCCGTGTGCCTCTCATACAGACACATACACAGATCTGTCATGTGATTCTTATCATACAAAGCCGTTTGCCTCTCATACAGACACACACAGATCTGTCATGTGATTCTTATCATACAGAAGCCGTGTGCCTCTCATACAGACACACACAGATCTGTCATGTTATTCTTATCATACAGAAGCTGTTTGCCTCTCATACAGACACACACAGATCTGTCATGTGATTCTTATCATACAGAAGCCGTGTGCCTCTCATACAGACACACACAGATCTGTCATGTGATTCTTATCATACAAAGCCGTTTGCCTCTCATACAGACACACACAGATCTGTCATGTGATTCTTATCATGCAGAAGCTGTGTGCCTCTCATACAGACACACACAGATCTGTCATGTGATTCATATCATACAGAAGCCGTGTGCCTCTCATACAGACACACACAGATCTCTCATGTGATTCTTATCATACAGAAGTCGTGTGCCTCTCATACAGACACACACAGATCTGTCATGTGATTCTTATCATACAAAGCCCTGTGCCTCTCATACAGACACACACAGATCTGTCATGTGATTCTTATCATACAGAAGCCGTTTGCCTCTCAGACAGACACACACAAATCTGTCATATGATTCTTATCATACAGAAGCCGTGTCCCTTTCATACAGACACACACAAATCTGTCATGTGATTCTTATCATACAAAGCCATGTGCCTCTCATACAGACACACACAGATCTGTCATATGATTCTTATCATACAAAAGCCGTGTGCCTCTCATACAGACACACACAGATCTGTTGTGTGATTCTTATCATACAGAAGCCGTGTGCCTCTCATACAGACACACACAGATCTGTAATGTGATTCTTATCATACAGAAGCCGTGTGGCTCTCATACAGACACACACAGGTCTGTCATGTGATTCTTATCATACAGAAGTCGTGTGCCTCTCATACAGACACACACAGATCTGTCATGTGATTCTTATCATACAGAAGTCGTGTGCCTCTCATACAGACACACACAGATCTGTCATGTGATTCTTATCATAATCATACAGAAGCTGTGTGCCTCTCATACAGACACACACAGATCTGTCATGTGATTCTTATCATACAGAAGCCGTGTGCATCTCATACAGACACACACAGATCTGTCATGTGATTCTTATCATACAAAGTCGTGTGCCTCTCATACAGACACACACAAGTCTGTCATGTGATTCTTAACATACAGAAGCCGTGTGCCTCTCATACAGACACACACAGATCTGTCATGTGATTCTTATCATACAGAAGTCATGTGCCTCTCATACAGACACACACAGATCTGTCATGTGATTCTTATCATACAAAGCCGTGTGCCTCTCATACAGACACACACAGATCTGTCATGTGATTCTTATCGTACAGAAGCCTTGTGCCTCTCATACAGACACACACAGATCTGTCATGTGATTCTTATCATAGAGAAGCCGTGTGCCTCTCATACAGACACACACAGATCTGTCATGTGATTCTCATCATACAGAAGTCATGTGCCTCTCATACAGACACACACAGATCTGTCATGTGATTCTTATCATACAAAGCCGTGTGCCTCTCATACAGACACACACAGGTCTGTCATGTGATTCTTATCATACAGAAGCCGTGTGCCTCTCAGGCAGACACACACAGATCTGTCATGTGATTCTTATCATACAAAGCCGTGTGCCTCTCATACAGACACACACAGATCTGTCATGTGATTCTTATCATACAAAGCCGTGTGCCTCTCATACAGACACACACAGGTCTGTCATGTGATTCTTATCATACAGAAGCCGTGTGCCTCTCAGGCAGACACACACAGATCTGTCATGTGATTCTTATCATGCAAAGCCATGTGCCTCTCATACAGACACACACAGATCTGTCATGTGATTCTTATCATACAATGCCCTGTGCCTCTCATACAGACACACACAGATCTGTCATATAATTCTTATCATACAGAAGCCGTGTGTCTGTCATATAGACACACACAGATCTGTCATGTGATTCTTATCATACAAAGCCGTGTGCCTCTCATACAGACACACACAGATCTGTCATGTGATTCTTATCATACAGAAGCCCTGTGCCTCTCATACAGACACACACAGATCTGTCATCTGATTCTTATCATACAGAAGCTGTGTGCCTCTCATACAGACACACACAGATCTGTCATGGGATTCTTATCATTCAGAAGCCGTGTGCCTCTGATACAGACACACACAGATCTGTCATGGGATTCTTATCATACAGAAGCCGTGTGCCTCTCATACAGACACACACAGATCTGTCATGTGATTCTTATCATACAAAGCTGTGTGCCTCTCATACAGACACACACAGATCTGTCATGTGATTCTTATCATACAAAGCTGTGTGCCTCTCATACAGACACACACAGATCTGTCATGTGATTCTTATCATACAGAAGCCGTGTGCCTCTCATACAGACACATACACAGATCTGTCATGTGATTCTTATCATACAAAGCCGTTTGCCTCTCATACAGACACACACAGATCTGTCATGTGATTCTTATCATACAGAAGCCGTGTGCCTCTCATACAGACACACACAGATCTGTCATGTTATTCTTATCATACAGAAGCTGTGTGCCTCTCATACAGACACACACAGATCTGTCATGTGATTCTTATCATGCAGAAGCCGTGTGCCTCTCATACAGACACACACAGATCTGTCATGTGATTCTTATCATACAAAGCCGTTTGCCTCTCCTACAGACACACACAGATCTGTCATGTGATTCTTATCATGCAGAAGCTGTGTGCCTCTCATACAGACACACACAGATCTGTCATGTGATTCATATCATACAGAAGCCGTGTGCCTCTCATACAGACACACACAGATCTGTCATGTGATTCTTATCATACAGAAGTCGTGTGCCTCTCATACAGACACACACAGATCTGTCATGTGATTCTTATCATACAAAGCCGTGTGCCTCTCATACAGACACACACAGATCTGTCATGTGATTCTTATCATACAGAAGCCGTTTGCCTCTCAGACAGACAAACAGATCTGTCATATGATTCTTATCATACAGAAGCCGTGTCCCTCTCATACAGACACACACAAATCTGTCATGTGATTCTTATCATACAAAGCCATGTGCCTCTCATATAGACACACACAGGTCTGTCATGTGATTCTTATCATACAGAAGTCGTGTGCCTCTCATACAGACACACACAGATCTGTCATGTGATTCTTATCATACAGAAGCTGTGTGCCTCTCATACAGACACACACAGATCTGTCATGTGATTCTTATCATACAGAAGCCTTGTGCCTCTCATACAGACACACACAGATCTGTCATGTGATTCTTATCATACAAAGCCCTGTGCCTCTCATACAGACACACACAGATCTGTTATGTGATTCTTATCATACAGAAGCCGTGTGCCTCTCATACAGACACACACATCTGTCATGTGATTCTTATCATACAGAAGTCATGTGCCTCTCATACAGACACACACAGATCTGTCATGTGATTCATATCATACAGAAGCCGTGTGCCTCTCATACAGACACACACAAGTCTGTCATTAGATTCTTATCATGCAGAAGCCGTTTGCCTCTCATACAGACACAGACAGATCTGTCATGTGATTCTTATCATACAGAAGCCATGTGCCTCTCATACAGACACACACAAGTCTGTCATGTGATTCTTATCATACAGAAGCCGTGTGCCTCTCATACAGACACACACAGGTCTGTCAAGTGATTCTTATCATACAGAAGCTGTGTGCCTCTCTTACAGACACACACAGATCTGTAATTTGATTCTTATCATACAGAAGCCGTGTGCCTCTCATACAGACACACACACATCTGTCATGTGATTCTTATCATACAAAGCTGTGTGCCTCTCATACAGACACACACCGATCTGTCATGTGATTCTTATCATACAAAGCCCTGTGCCTCTCATACAGACACACACAGATCTGTCATATGATTCTTATCATACAGAAGCCGTGTGCCTCTCATACAGACACACACAGATCTGTCATGTGATTCTTATCATACAAAGCCGTGTGCCTCTCATACAGACACACACAGATCTGTCATGTGATTCTTATCATACAGAAGCCCTGTGCCTCTCATACAGACACACACAGATCTGTCATGGGATTCTTATCATATGGGATTCTTATCATACAGAAGCCGTGTGCCTCTCATACAGACACACACAGATCTGTCATGTGATTCTTATCATAAAGAAGTCGTGTGCCTCTCATACAGACACACACAGATCTGTCATGTGATTCTTATCATACAGAAGCCCTGTGCCTCTCATACAGACACACACAGATCTGTCATGTGATTCTTATCATACAGAAGCCGTGTGCCTCTCATACAGACACACACAGATCTGTCATGGGATTCTTTTCATACAGAAGCCATGTGCCTCTCATACAGACACACCCAGATCTGTCATGTGATTCTTATCATACAAAGCCGTGTGCCTTTCATACAGACACACACAGATCTGTCATGTGATTATTATCATACAGAAGCCGTGTGCCTCTCATACAGACACACACAAGTCTGTCATGTGATTCTTATCATACAGAAGCCGTGTGCCTCTCATACAGACACACACAAGTCTGTCATGTGATTCTTATCATACAAAGCCATGTGCCTCTCATACAGACACACACAGATCTGTCATGTGATTCTTATCATACAGAAGCCGTGTGCCTCAAGCTCTGTGCCTCTCATACAGACACACACAGATCTGTCATGTGATTCTTATCTTCATACAGAAGCCGTGTGCCTCTCATACAGACACACACAGATCTGTCATGTGATTCTTATCATACAAAGCCGTTTGCCTCTCATACAGACACACACAGATCTGTCATGTGATTCTTATCATGCAGAAGCCATGTGCCTCTCATACAGACACACACAGATCTGTCATGTGATTCTTATCATACAGAAGCCGTGTGCCTCTCATACAGACACACACAGATCTGTCATGTGATTCTTATCATACAGAAGCCGTGTGCCTCTCATACAGACACACACAGATCTGTCATGTGATTCTTATCATACAAAGCCGGGTGCCTCTCATACAGACACACACAAATCTGTCATGTGATTCTTATCATACAGAAGCCATGTGCCTCTCATACAGACACGCACATATCTGTCATGTGATTCTTATCATACAGAAGCCGTGTGCCTCTCATACAGACACACACAGATCTGTCATGTGATTCTTATCATACAAAGCCGGGTGCCTCTCATACAGACACACACAAATCTGTCATGTGATTCTTATCATACAGAAGCCATGTGCCTCTCATACAGACACGCACAGATCTGTCATGTGATTCTTATCATACAGAAGCCGTGTGCCTCTCATACAGACATACACAGATATGTCTTGTGATTCTTATCATACAAAGCCGTGTGCCTCTCATACAGACACACACAGATCTGTCATGTGATTCTTATCATACAGAAGCCGTGTGCCTCTCATACAGAGATACACAGATCTGTCATGTGATTCTTATCATACAGAAGCCGTGTGCCTCTCATACAGACACATACAGATCTGTCATGTGATTCTTATCATACAAAGCCGTGTGCCTCTCATACAGACACACACAGATCTGTCATGTGATTCTTATCATACAGAAGTCGTGTGCCTCTCATACAGACACATACAAGTCTGTCATGTGATTCTTATCATACAAATCTGGGTGCCTCTCATACAGACACACACAGATCTGTCATGTGATTCTTATCATACAGACGCCGTGTGCCTCTCATACAGACACACACAGGTCTGTCATGTGATTCTTATCATACAGAAGTCGTGTGCCTCTGATACAGATACACACAGATCTGTCATGTGATTCTTATCATACAGAAGCCGTGTGCCTCTCATACAGACACACACAGATCTGTCATGTGATTCTTATCATACAAAGCCCTGTGCCTCTCATACAGATACACACAGATCTGTCACGTGATTCTTATCATACAGAAGCCGTGTGCCTCTCATACAGACACACTCAGATCTGTCATGTGATTCTTATCATACAGAAGCCGTGTGCCTCTCATACAGACACACACAGGTCTGTCATGTGATTCTTATCATACAGAAGGTCTGTGCCTCTCATACAGACACACACAGATCTGTCGTGATTCTTATCATACAGAAGCCATGTGCCTCTCATACAGACACACACAGATCTGTCATGTGATTCTTATCATACAAAGCCCTGTGCCTCTCATACAGATACACACAGATCTGTCATGTGATTCTTATCATACAGAAGCCGTGTGCCTCTCATACAGACACACTCAGATCTGTCATGTGATTCTTATCATACAGAAGCCGTGTGCCTCTCATACAGACACACACAGGTCTGTCATGTGATTCTTATCATACAGAAGGTCTGTGCCTCTCATACAGACACACACAGATCTGTCGTGATTCTTATCATACAGAAGCCATGTGCCTCTCATACAGACACACACAGATCTGTCATGTGATTCTTATGATACAGAAGCTGTGTGCCTCTCATACAGACACACACAGATCTGTCATGTGATTCATATCATACAAAGCTGTGTGCCTCTCATACAGACACACACAGATCTGTCATGTGATTTTTATCATACAGAAGCCGTGTGTCTCTCATACAGACACACACAGATCTGTCATGTGATTCTTATCATACAGAAGCCGTGTGCCTCTCATACAGACACACTCAGATCTGTCATGTGATTCTTATCATACAGAAGCCGTGTGCCTCTCATACAGACACACTCAGATCTGTCATGTGATTCTTATCATACAGAAGCCGTGTGTCTCTCATACAGACACACTCAGATCTGTCATGTGATTCTTATCATACAGAAGCCGTGTGCCTCTCATACAGACACACTCAGATCTGTCATGTGATTCTTATCATACAGAAGCCGTGTGTCTCTCATACAGACACACACTGATCTGTCATGTGATTCTTATCATACAGAAGTCGTGTGCCTCTCATACAGACACATACAAGTCTGTCATGTGATTCTTATCATACAAATCTGGGTGCCTCTCATACAGACACACACAGATCTGTCATGTGATTCTTATCATACAGACGCCGTGTGCCTCTCATACAGACACACACAGGTCTGTCATGTGATTCTTATCATACAGAAGTCGTGTGCCTCTGATACAGACACACACAGATCTGTCATGTGATTCTTATCATACAGAAGCCGTGTGCCTCTCATACAGACACACACAGATCTGTCATGTGATTCTTATCATACAAAGCCCTGTGCCTCTCATACAGATACACACAGATCTGTCACGTGATTCTTATCATACAGAAGCCGTGTGCCTCTCATACAGACACACTCAGATCTGTCATGTGATTCTTATCATACAGAAGCCGTGTGCCTCTCATACAGACACACACAGGTCTGTCATGTGATTCTTATCATACAGAAGGTCTGTGCCTCTCATACAGACACACACAGATCTGTCGTGATTCTTATCATACAGAAGCCATGTGCCTCTCATACAGACACACACAGATCTGTCATGTGATTCTTATCATACAAAGCCCTGTGCCTCTCATACAGATACACACAGATCTGTCATGTGATTCTTATCATACAGAAGCCGTGTGCCTCTCATACAGACACACTCAGATCTGTCATGTGATTCTTATCATACAGAAGCCGTGTGCCTCTCATACAGACACACACAGGTCTGTCATGTGATTCTTATCATACAGAAGGTCTGTGCCTCTCATACAGACACACACAGATCTGTCGTGATTCTTATCATACAGAAGCCATGTGCCTCTCATACAGACACACACAGATCTGTCATGTGATTCTTATGATACAGAAGCTGTGTGCCTCTCATACAGACACACACAGATCTGTCATGTGATTCATATCATACAAAGCTGTGTGCCTCTCATACAGACACACACAGATCTGTCATGTGATTTTTATCATACAGAAGCCGTGTGTCTCTCATACAGACACACACAGATCTGTCATGTGATTCTTATCATACAGAAGCCGTGTGTCTCTCATACAGACACACTCAGATCTGTCATGTGATTCTTATCATACAGAAGCCGTGTGCCTCTCATACAGACACACTCAGATCTGTCATGTGATTCTTATCATACAGAAGCCGTGTGTCTCTCATACAGACACACACTGATCTGTCATGTGATTCTTATCCTACAGAAGTCGTGTGCCTCTCATACAGACACACACTGATCTGTCATGTGATTCTTATCATACAAAGCCGTGTGCCTCTCATACAGACACACACAGGTCTGTCATGTGATTCTTATCGTACAGAAGCCGTGTACCTCTCATACAGACACACACAGGTCTGTCATGTGATTCTTATCATGCAGAAGCCGTTTACCTCTCATACAGACACACACAGATCTGTCATGTGATTCTTATCATACAGAAGCTGTGTGCCTCTCATACAGACACACACAGATCTGTCATGTGATTCTTATCATACAAAGCCGTTTGCCTCTCATACAGACAAACACAGATCTGTCATGTGATTCTTATCATACAAAGCCGTGTGCCTCTCATACAGACACACACAGATCTGTCATGTGATTCTTATCATACAGAAGCCTTGTGCCTCTCATACAGACACACACAGATCTGTCATGTGATTCTTATCATACAGAAGCCGTGTGCCTCTCATACAGACACACACAGATCTGTCATGTGATTCTTATCATACAGAAGTCGTGTGCCTCTCATACAGACACACACAGATCTGTCATGTGATTCTTATCATACAGAAGCCGTGTGCCTCTCATACAGACACACACAGATCTGTCATGTGATTCTTATCATACAGAAGTCGTGTGCCTCTCATACAGACACACACAGATCTGTCATGTGATTCTTATCATACAGAAGTCGTGTGCCTCTCATACAGACACACACAAGTCTGTCATGTGATTCTTATCATACAGAAGTCATGTGCCTCTCATACAGACACACACAGGTCTGTCATGTGATTCTTATCATACAGAAGTCATGTGCCTCTCATACAGACACACACAGATCTGTCATGTGATTCTTATCATACAGAAGTCATGTGCCTCTCATACAGACACACACAGATCTGTCATGTGATTCTTATCATACAGAGCCGTGTGCCTCTCATACAGACACACACAGATCTGTCATGTGATTCTTATCATACAGAAGCCGTGTGTCTCTCATACAGACACACTCAGATCTGTAATGTGATTTTTATCATACAGAAGCCGTGTGTCTCTCATACAGACACACATCGATCTGGCATGTGATTCTTATCATACAGAAGTCGTGTGCCTCTCATACAGACACACTCAGATCTGTCATGTGATTCTTATCATACAGAAGCCGTGTGCCTCTCATACAGACACACACAGGTCTGTCATGTGATTCTTATCTGCATACAGAAGCCGTGTGCCTCTCATACAGACACACACAGATCTGTCATGTGATTCTTATCATACATAAGTCGTGTGCCTCTCATACAGACACACACAGATCTGTCATGTGATTCTTATCTTACAAAGCCATGTGCCTCTCATACAGACACACACAGATCTGTCATGTGATTCTTATTGTACAGAAGCCTTGTGCCTCTCATACAGACACACACAGATCTGTCATGTGATTCTTATCATACAGAAGCCGTGTGCCTCTCATACAGACACACACAGGTCTGTCATGTGATTCTTATCGTACAGAAGCCTTGTGCCTCTCATACAGACACACACGGATCTGTCATGTGATTCTTATCATACAGAAGCCGTGTGCCTCTCATACAGACACACACTGATCTGTCATGTGATTCTTATCATACAAAGCTGTGTGTGCCTCTCATACAGACACACACAGATCTGTCATGTGATTCTTATCATACAAAGCCCTGTGCCTCTCATACAGACACACTCAGATCTGTCAGGTGATTCTTATCATACAGAAGCCGTGTGCCTCTCATACAGACACATACAGGTCTGTCATGTGATTCTTATCATACAGAGCCGTGTGCCTCTCATACAGACACACACAGATCTGTCATATGATTCTTATCATACAGAAGCCGTGTGCCTCTCATACAGACACACACAGGTCTGTCATGTGATTCTTATCATACAGAAGCCGTATGCCTCTCATACAGACACACACAGGTCTGTCATGTGATTCTTATCATACAGAAGGTCTGTGCCTCTCATACAGACACACACAGATCTGTCGTGATTCTTATCATACAGAAGCCATGTGCCTCTCATACAGACACACACAGATCTGTCATGTGATTCTTATCATACAAAGCCCTGTGCCTCTCATACAGATACACACAGATCTGTCATGTGATTCTTATCATACAGAAGCCGTGTGCCTCTCATACAGACACACTCAGATCTGTCATGTGATTCTTATCATACAGAAGCCGTGTGCCTCTCATACAGACACACACAGGTCTGTCATGTGATTCTTATCATACAGAAGGTCTGTGCCTCTCATACAGACACACACAGATCTGTCGTGATTCTTATCATACAGAAGCCATGTGCCTCTCATACAGACACACACAGATCTGTCATGTGATTCTTATGATACAGAAGCTGTGTGCCTCTCATACAGACACACACAGATCTGTCATGTGATTCATATCATACAAAGCTGTGTGCCTCTCATACAGACACACACAGATCTGTCATGTGATTTTTATCATACAGAAGCCGTGTGTCTCTCATACAGACACACACAGATCTGTCATGTGATTCTTATCATACAGAAGCCGTGTGTCTCTCATACAGACACACTCAGATCTGTCATGTGATTCTTATCATACAGAAGCCGTGTGCCTCTCATACAGACACACTCAGATCTGTCATGTGATTCTTATCATACAGAAGCCGTGTGTCTCTCATACAGACACACTCAGATCTGTCATGTGATTCTTATCATACAGAAGCCGTGTGCCTCTCATACAGACACACTCAGATCTGTCATGTGATTCTTATCATACAGAAGCCGTGTGTCTCTCATACAGACACACACTGATCTGTCATGTGATTCTTATCATACAGAAGTCGTGTGCCTCTCATACAGACACATACAAGTCTGTCATGTGATTCTTATCATACAAATCTGGGTGCCTCTCATACAGACACACACAGATCTGTCATGTGATTCTTATCATACAGACGCCGTGTGCCTCTCATACAGACACACACAGGTCTGTCATGTGATTCTTATCATACAGAAGTCGTGTGCCTCTGATACAGACACACACAGATCTGTCATGTGATTCTTATCATACAGAAGCCGTGTGCCTCTCATACAGACACACACAGATCTGTCATGTGATTCTTATCATACAAAGCCCTGTGCCTCTCATACAGATACACACAGATCTGTCACGTGATTCTTATCATACAGAAGCCGTGTGCCTCTCATACAGACACACTCAGATCTGTCATGTGATTCTTATCATACAGAAGCCGTGTGCCTCTCATACAGACACACACAGGTCTGTCATGTGATTCTTATCATACAGAAGGTCTGTGCCTCTCATACAGACACACACAGATCTGTCGTGATTCTTATCATACAGAAGCCATGTGCCTCTCATACAGACACACACAGATCTGTCATGTGATTCTTATCATACAAAGCCCTGTGCCTCTCATACAGATACACACAGATCTGTCATGTGATTCTTATCATACAGAAGCCGTGTGCCTCTCATACAGACACACACAGATCTGTCATGTGATTCTTATCATACAGAAGCCGTGTGCCTCTCATACAGACACACACAGGTCTGTCATGTGATTCTTATCATACAGAAGGTCTGTGCCTCTCATACAGACACACACAGATCTGTCGTGATTCTTATCATACAGAAGCCATGTGCCTCTCATACAGACACACACAGATCTGTCATGTGATTCTTATGATACAGAAGCTGTGTGCCTCTCATACAGACACACACAGATCTGTCATGTGATTCATATCATACAAAGCTGTGTGCCTCTCATACAGACACACACAGATCTGTCATGTGATTTTTATCATACAGAAGCCGTGTGTCTCTCATACAGACACACACAGATCTGTCATGTGATTCTTATCATACAGAAGCCGTGTGTCTCTCATACAGACACACTCAGATCTGTCATGTGATTCTTATCATACAGAAGCCGTGTGCCTCTCATACAGACACACTCAGATCTGTCATGTGATTCTTATCATACAGAAGCCGTGTGTCTCTCATACAGACACACACTGATCTGTCATGTGATTCTTATCCTACAGAAGTCGTGTGCCTCTCATACAGACACACACTGATCTGTCATGTGATTCTTATCATACAAAGCCGTGTGCCTCTCATACAGACACACACAGGTCTGTCATGTGATTCTTATCGTACAGAAGCCGTGTACCTCTCATACAGACACACACAGGTCTGTCATGTGATTCTTATCATGCAGAAGCCGTTTGCCTCTCATACAGACACACACAGATCTGTCATGTGATTCTTATCATACAGAAGCTGTGTGCCTCTCATACAGACACACACAGATCTGTCATGTGATTCTTATCATACAAAGCCGTTTGCCTCTCATACAGACAAACACAGATCTGTCATGTGATTCTTATCATACAAAGCCGTGTGCCTCTCATACAGACACACACAGATCTGTCATGTGATTCTTATCATACAGAAGCCTTGTGCCTCTCATACAGACACACACAGATCTGTCATGTGATTCTTATCATACAGAAGCCGTGTGCCTCTCATACAGACACACACAGATCTGTCATGTGATTCTTATCATACAGAAGTCGTGTGCCTCTCATACAGACACACACAGATCTGTCATGTGATTCTTATCATACAGAAGCCGTGTGCCTCTCATACAGACACACACAGATCTGTCATGTGATTCTTATCATACAGAAGTCGTGTGCCTCTCATACAGACACACACAGATCTGTCATGTGATTCTTATCATACAGAAGTCGTGTGCCTCTCATACAGACACACACAAGTCTGTCATGTGATTCTTATCATACAGAAGTCATGTGCCTCTCATACAGACACACACAGGTCTGTCATGTGATTCTTATCATACAGAAGTCATGTGCCTCTCATACAGACACACACAGATCTGTCATGTGATTCTTATCATACAGAAGTCATGTGCCTCTCATACAGACACACACAGATCTGTCATGTGATTCTTATCATACAGAGCCGTGTGCCTCTCATACAGACACACACAGATCTGTCATGTGATTCTTATCATACAGAAGCCGTGTGTCTCTCATACAGACACACTCAGATCTGTAATGTGATTTTTATCATACAGAAGCCGTGTGTCTCTCATACAGACACACATAGATCTGGCATGTGATTCTTATCATACAGAAGTCGTGTGCCTCTCATACAGACACACTCAGATCTGTCATGTGATTCTTATCATACAGAAGCCGTGTGCCTCTCATACAGACACACACAGGTCTGTCATGTGATTCTTATCTGCATACAGAAGCCGTGTGCCTCTCATACAGACACACACAGATCTGTCATGTGATTCTTATCATACATAAGTCGTGTGCCTCTCATACAGACACACACAGATCTGTCATGTGATTCTTATCTTACAAAGCCATGTGCCTCTCATACAGACACACACAGATCTGTCATTTGATTCTTATTGTACAGAAGCCTTGTGCCTCTCATACAGACACACACAGATCTGTCATGTGATTCTTATCATACAGAAGCCGTGTGCCTCTCATACAGACACACACAGGTCTGTCATGTGATTCTTATCGTACAGAAGCCTTGTGCCTCTCATACAGACACACACGGATCTGTCATGTGATTCTTATCATACAGAAGCCGTGTGCCTCTCATACAGACACACACTGATCTGTCATGTGATTCTTATCATACAAAGCTGTGTGTGCCTCTCATACAGACACACACAGATCTGTCATGTGATTCTTATCATACAAAGCCCTGTGCCTCTCATACAGACACACTCAGATCTGTCAGGTGATTCTTATCATACAGAAGCCGTGTGCCTCTCATACAGACACATACAGGTCTGTCATGTGATTCTTATCATACAGAGCCGTGTGCCTCTCATACAGACACACACAGATCTGTCATATGATTCTTATCATACAGAAGCCGTGTGCCTCTCATACAGACACACACAGGTCTGTCATGTGATTCTTATCATACAGAAGCCGTATGCCTCTCATACAGACACACACAGATCTGTCATGTGATTCTTATCATACAAAGCCGTGTGCCTCTCATACAGACACACACAGATCTGTCATGTGATTCTTATCATACAGAAGTCATGTGCCTCTCATACAGACACACACAGATCTTTCATGTGATTCTTATCATACAGAAGTTGTGTGCCTTTCATACAGACACACACAGATCTGTCATGTGATTCTTATCATACAGAAGCCGTGTGCCTCTCATACAGACACACACAGATCTGTCATGTGATTCTTATCATACAGAATCCGTGTGTCTCTCATACAGACACACACAGATATGTCATGTGATTCTTATCATACAGAAGCTGTGTGCCTCTCATACAGACACACACAGATCTGTCATGTGATTCTTATCATACAAAAGCTGTGTGCCTCTCATACAGACACTCTCAGATCTGTCATGTGATTCTTATCTTACAAAGCTGTGTGCCTCTCATACAGACACACACAGGTCTGTCATGTGATTCTTATCTCACAGAAGCTGTTTGCCTCTCATACAGACACACACATTTATGCCCAGATTATGTTGCACATTTATGTTGCATAAACACTTGTTCTTATTTGTGTATCCACACTCACACATGGATTTCACAATATCATCATTTTAGTTTTCTCACACCCTTGGATCCAATTGTCATTTGCACATTGTGAGTTTTTCAGAGAGACTCTACCTTACCATTGTTTTTATTCATTAATTTTATTCATTTATTGTTATCAATACTATTTTATTTGTAATAAATCCTTTTTTAGCCTAAGCAGGTATACATCTATTGTTACCAATACAATAAATCCTTTTTTAGCCTTAGCAGGTATACATCTGATCTTTTAGTGTTTATATTTATCCCTTAGCCTGTATTGGCGCTGTACATATTCCTTTATTACTAGTTCTCATACAGACACACACAGGTCTGTCATGTGATTCTTATCATGCAGAAGCCGTTTGCCTCTCATACAGACACACACAGATCTGTCATGTGATTCTTATCATACAAAGCCGTTTGCCTCTCATACAGACACACACAGATCTGTCATGTGATTCTTATCATACAAAGCTGTGTGCCTCTCATACAGACACACACAGATCTGTCATGTGATTCTTATCATACAGAAGCCTTGTGCCTCTCATACAGACACACACAGATCTGTCATGTGATTCTTATCATACAAAGCCATGTGCCTCTCATACAGACACACACAGATCTGTCATGTGATTCTTATCATACAGAAGCCTTGTGCCTCTCATACAGACACACACAGATCTGTCATGTGATTCTTATCATACAAAGCCATGTGCCTCTCATACAGACACACACAGATCTGTCATGTGATTCTTATCATACAGAAGTCGTATGCCTCTCATACAGACACACACAGATCTGTCATGTGATTCTTATCATATAGAAGTTGTGTGCCTCTCATACAGACACACACAGATCTGTCATGTGATTCTTATCATACAGAAGTTGTGTGCCTCTCATAGAGACACACACAAGTCTGTCATGTGATTCTTATCATACAGAAGTCATGTGCCTCTCATACAGACACACACAGGTCTGTCATGTGATTCTTATCATACAGAAGTCATGTGCCTCTCATACAGACACACACAGGTCTGTCATGTGATTCTTATCATACAGAAGGCGTGTGCCTCTCATACAGACACACACAAGTCTATAATAGGAAGCTAATTATACAGAAGCTGTGTGCCTCTCATACAGACACACACAAGTCTATAATATGAAGCTAATTATACAGAAGCTGTGTGCCTCTCATACAGACACACACAAGTCTATAATAGGAAGCTAATTATACAGAAGCCGTGTGCCTCTCATACAGACACACACAAATCTGTCATGTGATTCTTATCATACAGAAGCTGTTTGCCTCTGATACAGACACACACAGATCTGTCATGTGATTCTTATCATACAGAAGTCATGTGCCTCTAATACAGACACACACAGATCTGTCATATGATTCTTATCATACAGAAGTCGTGTGCCTCTCATACAGACATACACAGATCTGTCATGTGATTCTTATCATACAGAAGTCGTGTGCCTCTCATACAGACACACACAGATCTGTCATGTGATTCTTATCATACAGAAGTCGTGTGCCTCTCATACAGACATACACAGATCTGTCATGTGATTCTTATCATACAGAAGTCGTGTGCCTCTCATACAGACACACACAGATCTGTCATGTGATTCTTATTATACAGAAGTCGTGTGCCTCTTATACAGACACACACAAGTCTGTCATGTGATTCTTATCATACAGAAGTCGTGTGCCTCTCATACAGACACACAAGTCTATAATAGGAAGCTAATTATACAGAAGCTGTGTGCCTCTCATACAGACACACACAAATCTGTCATGTGATTCTTATCATACAGAAGTCATGTGCCTCTGATACAGACACACACAGATCTGTCATGTGATTCTTATCATACAGAATCTGTGTGCCTCTTCTACAGACACACACAAGTCTATAATATGAAGCTAATTATACAGAAGCTGTGTGCCTCTCATACAGACACACACAAGTCTATAATATGAAGCTCATTATACAGAAGCTGTGTGCCTCTCATACAGACACACACAAGTCTATAATATGAAGCTCATTATACAGAAGCTGTGTGCCTCTCATACAGACACACACAAGTCTATAATATGAAGCACATTATACAGAAGTTGTGTGCCTCTCATACAGACACACACAGGTCTGTCATGTGATTCTTATCATGCAGAAGCCGTTTGCCTCTCATACAGACACACACAGACCTGTCAGGTGATTCTTATCATGCAGACGCCGTTTGCCTCTCATACAGACACACACAGATCTGTCATGTGATTCTTATCCTGCAGAAGCCGTTTGCCTCTCATACAGACACACACAGGTCTGTCATGTGATTCTTATCATACAAAGCCGCGTGCCTCTCATACAGACACACACAGTTCTGTCATGTGATTCTTATCATACAGAAGCCGTGTGCCTCTCATACAGACACACACAGATCTGTCATGTGATTCTTATCATACAAAGCTGTGTGCCTCTCATACAGACACACACAGATCTGTCATGTGATTCTTATCATAGAAAGCCCTGTGCCTCTCATACAGACACACACAGATCTATCATGTGATTCTTATCATGCAGAAGCCGTGTGCCTCTCATACAGATACACACAGATCTGTCATGTGATTCTTATCGTACAGAAGCTGTGTGCCTCTCATACAGACACACACAGATCTGTCATGTGATTCTTATCATACATAAGTCATGTGCCTCTCATACAGACACACACAGATCTGTCATGTGATTCTTATCATACAAAGCCGTGTGCCTCTCATACAGACACACACAGATCTGTCATGTGATTCTTATTGTACAGAAGCCTTGTGCCTCTCATACAGACACACACAGATCTGTCATGTGATTCTTATCATAGAGAAGCCGTGTGCCTCTCATACAGACACACACAGATCTGTCATGTGATTCTCATCATACAGAAGTCATGTGCCTCTCATACAGACACACACAGATTTGTCATGTGATTCTTATCATACAAAGCCGTGTGCCTCTCATACAGACACACACAGGTCTGTCATGTGATTCTTATCATACAGAAGCCGTGTGCCTCTCAGGCAGACACACACAGATCTGTCATGTGATTCTTATCATACAAAGCTGTGTGCCTCTCATACAGACACACACAGATCTGTCATGTGATTCTTATCATACAAAGCCGTGTGCCTCTCATACAGACACACACAGGTCTGTCATGTGATTCTTATCATACAGAAGCCGTGTGCCTCTCAGGCAGACACACACAGATCTGTCATGTGATTCTTATCATGCAAAGCCGTGTGCCTCTCATACAGACACACACAGATCTGTCATGTGATTCTTATCATACAATGCCCTGTGCCTCTCATACAGACACACACAGATCTGTCATATAATTCTTATCATACAGAAGCCGTGTGCCTGTCATATAGACACACACAGATCTGTCATGTGATTCTTATCATACAAAGCCGTGTGCCTCTCATACAGACACACACAGATATGTCATGTGATTCTTATCATACAGAAGTCCTGTGCCTCTCATACAGACACACACAGATCTGTCATGTGATTCTTATCATACAGAAGCTGTGTGCCTCTCATACAGACACACACAGATCTGTCATGGGATTCTTATCATTCAGAAGCCGTGTGCCGCTGATACAGACACACACAGATCTGTCATGGGATTCTTATCATACAGAAGCCGTGTGCCTCTCATACAGACACACACAGATCTGTCATGTGATTCTTATCATACAAAGCCGTGTGCCTCTCATACAGACACACACAGATCTGTCATGTGATTCTTATCATACAAAGCTGTGTGCCTCTCATACAGACACACACAGAATTGTCATGTGATTCTTATCATACAGAAGCCGTGTGCCTCTCATACAGACACATACACAGATGTGTCATGTGATTCTTATCATACAAAGCCGTTTGCCTCTCATACAGACACACACAGATCTGTCATGTGATTCTTATCATACAGAAGCCGTGTGCCTCTCATACAGACACACACAGATCTGTCGTGTGATTCTTATCATACAGAAGCCGTGTGCCTCTCATACAGACACACACAGATCTGTCATGTGATTCTTATCATACAGAAGCCGTGTGGCTCTCATACAGACACACACAGGTCTGTCATGTGATTCTTATCATACAGAAGTCGTGTGCCTCTCATACAGACACACACAGATCTGTCATGTGATTCTTATCATACAGAAGTTGTGTGCCTCTCATACAGACACACACAGATCTGTCATGTGATTCTTATCATAATCATACAGAAGCTGTGTGCCTCTCATACAGACACACACAGATCTGTCATGTGATTCTTATCATAATCATACAGAAGCTGTGTGCCTCTCATACAGACACACACAGATCTGTCATGTGATTCTTATCATACAGAAGCTGTGTGCATCTCATACAGACACACACAGATCTGTCATGTGATTCTTATCATACAAAGTCGTGTGCCTCTCATACAGACACACACAAGTCTGTCATGTGATTCTTATCATACAGAAGCCGTGTGCCTCTCATACAGACACACACAGATCTGTCATGTGATTCATATCATACAGAAGCCGTGTGCCTCTCATACAGACACACACAAGTCTGTCATTAGATTCTTATCATGCAGAAGCCGTTTGCCTCTCATACAGACACATACAGATCTGTCATGTCATTCTTATCATACAGAAGCCATGTGCCTCTCATACAGACACACACAAGTCTGTCATGTGATTCTTATCATACAGAAGCCGTGTGCCTCTCATACAGACACACACAGGTCTGTCATGTGATTCTTATCATACAGAAGCTGTGTGCCTCTCATACAGACACACACAGATCTGTAATGTGATTCTTATCATACAGAAGCCGTGTGCCTCTCATACAGACACACACAGATCTGTAATGTGATTCTTATCATACAGAAGCCGTGTGCCTCTCATACAGACACACACACATCTGTCATGTGATTCTTATCATACAAAGCCGTGTGCCTCTCATACAGACACACACCGATCTGTCATGTGATTCTTATCATACAAAGCCCTGTGCCTCTCATACAGACACACACAGATCTGTCATATGATTCTTATCATACAGAAGCCGTGTGCCTCTCATACAGACACACACAGATCTGTCATGGGATTCTTATCATACAGAGCCGTGTGCCTCTCATACAGACACACACAGATCTGTCATGTGATTCTTATCATACAGAAGCCCTGTACCTCTCATACAGACACACACAGATCTGTCATGGGATTCTTATCATATGGGATTCTTATCATACAGAAGCCGTGTGCCTCTCATACAGACACACACAGATCTGTCATGTGATTCTTATCATAGAAAGCTGTGTGCCTCTCATACAGACACACACAGATGTCATGTGATTCTTATCATGCAAAGCTGTGTGCCTCTCATACAGACACACACAGATGTCATGTGATTCTCATCATACAAAGCCGTGTGCCTCTCATACAGACATACACAGATCTGTCATGGGATTCTTATCATACAGAAGCCCTGTGCCTCTCATACAGACACACACAGATCTGTCATGTGATTCTTATCATACAGAAGCTGTGTGCCTCTCATACAGACACACGCAGATCTGTCATGTGATTCTTATCATAAAGAAGTCGTGTGCCTCTCATACAGACACACACAGATCTGTCATGTGATTCTTATCATACAGAAGCCCTGTGCCTCTCATACAGACACAGACAGATCTGTCATGTGATTCTTATCATACAGAAGCCGTGTGCCTCTCATACAGACACACTCAGATCTGTCATGGGATTCTTATCATACAGAAGCCATGTGCCTCTCATACAGACACACCAAGATCTGTCATGTGATTCTTATCATACAAAGCCGTGTGCCTTTCATACAGACACACACAGATCTGTCATGTGATTATTATCATACAGAAGCCGTGTGCCTCTCATACAGACACACACAAGTCTGTCATGTGATTCTTATCATACAGAAGCCGTGTGCCTCTCATACAGACACACACAAGTCTGTCATGTGATTCTTATCATACAAAGCCATGTGCCTCTCATACAGACACACACAGATCTGTCATATGATTCTTATCATACAAAAGCTGTGTGCCTCTCATACAGACACACACAGATCTGTCGTGTGATTCTTATCATACAGAAGCCGTGTGCCTCTCATACAGACACACACAGATCTGCAATGTGATTCTTATCATACAGAAGCCGTGTGGCTCTCATATAGACACACACAGGTCTGTCATGTGATTCTTATCATACAGAAGTCGTGTGCCTCTCATACAGACACACACAGATCTGTCATGTGATTCTTATCATACAGAAGCTGTGTGCCTCTCATACAGACACACACAGATCTGTCATGTGATTCTTATCATACAGAAGCCGTGTGCCTCTCATACAGACACACACAGATCTGTCGTGTGATTCTTATCATACAGAAGCCGTGTGCCTCTCATACAGACACACACAGGTCTGTCATGTGATTCTTATCTGCATACAGAAGCCGTGTGCCTCTCATACAGACACAGACAGATCTGTCATGTGATTCTTATCATACATAAGTCGTGTGCCTCTCATACAGACACACACAGATCTGTCATGTGATTCTTATCTTACAAAGCCATGTGCCTCTCATACAGACACACACAGATCTGTCATGTGATTCTTATTGTACAGAAGCCTTGTGCCTCTCATACAGACACACACAGATCTGTCATGTGATTCTTATCATACAGAAGCCGTGTGCCTCTCATACAGACACACACAGGTCTGTCATGTGATTCTTATCGTACAGAAGCCTTGTGCCTCTCATACAGACACACACGGATCTGTCATGTGATTCTTATCATACAGAAGCCGTGTGCCTCTCATACAGACACACACTGATCTGTCATGTGATTCTTATCATACAAAGCTGTGTGTGCCTCTCATACAGACACACACAGATCTGTCATGTGATTCTTATCATACAAAGCCCTGTGCCTCTCATACAGACACACTCAGATCTGTCATGTGATTCTTATCATACAGAAGCCGTGTGCCTCTCATACAGACACATACAGGTCTGTCATGTGATTCTTATCATACAGAGCCGTGTGCCTCTCATACAGACACACACAGATCTGTCATATAATTCTTATCATACAGAAGCCGTGTGCCTCTCATACAGACACACACAGGTCTGTCATGTGATTCTTATCATACAGAAGCCGTATGCCTCTCATACAGACACACACAGATCTGTCATGTGATTCTTATCATACAAAGCCGTGTGCCTCTCATACAGACACACACAGATCTGTCATGTGATTCTTATCATACAGAAGTCGTGTGCCTTTCATACAGACACACACAGATCTTTCATGTGATTCTTATCATACAGAAGTTGTGTGCCTTTCATACAGACACACACAGATCTGTCATGTGATTCTTATCATACAGAAGCCGTGTGCCTCTCATACAGACACACACAGATCTGTCATGTGATTCTTATCATACAGAATCCGTGTGCCTCTCATACAGACACACACAGATCTGTCATGTGATTCTTATCATACAGAAGCTGTGTGCCTCTCATACAGACACACACAGATCTGTCATGTGATTCTTATCATACAAAAGCTGTGTGCCTCTCATACAGACACTCTCAGATCTGTCATGTGATTCTTATCATACAGAAGCCGTGTGCCTCTCATACAGACACACAGATCTGTCATGTGATTCTTATCATACAGAAGCCGTGTGCCTCTCATACAGACACACACAGATCTGTCATGTGATTCTTATCATACAAAGCCGTTTGCCTCTCATACAGACACACACAGATCTGTCATGTGATTCTTATCATGCAGAAGCTGTGTGCCTCTCATACAGACACACACAGATCTGTCATGTGATTCATATCATACAGAAGCCGTGTGCCTCTCATACAGACACACACAGATCTGTCATGTGATTCTTATCATACAGAAGTCGTGTGCCTCTCATACAGACACACACAGATCTGTCATGTGATTCTTATCATACAAAGCCCTGTGCCTCTCATACAGACACACACAGATCTGTCATGTGATTCTTATCATACAGAAGCCGTTTGCCTCTCAGACAGACAAACAGATCTGTCATATGATTCTTATGATACAGAAGCCGTGTCCCTCTCATAAAGACACACACAAATCTGTCATGTGATTCTTATCATACAAAGCCATGTGCCTCTCATACAGACACACACAGATCTGTCATATGATTCTTATCATACAAAAGCCGTGTGCCTCTCATACAGACACACACAGATCTGTCGTGTGATTCTTATCATACAGAAGCCGTGTGCCTCTCATACAGACACACACAGTTCTGTAATGTGATTCTTATCATACAGAAGCCGTGTGGCTCTCATACAGACACACACAGGTCTGTCATGTGATTCTTATCATACAGAAGTCGTGTGCCTCTCATACAGACACATACAGATCTGTCCTGTGATTCTTATCATACAGAAGTCGTGTGCCTCTCATACAGACACACACAGATCTGTCATGTGATTCTTATCATAATCATACAGAAGCTGTGTGCCTCTCATACAGACACACACAGATCTGTCATGTGATTCTTATCATACAGAAGCTGTGTGCATCTCATACAGACACACACAGATCTGTCATGTGATTCTTATCATACAAAGTCGTGTGCCTCTCATACAGACACACACAAGTCTGTCATGTGATTCTTATCATACAGAAGCCGTGTGCCTCTCATACAGACACACACATCTGTCATGTGATTCTTATCATACAGAAGTCATGTGCCTCTCATACAGACACACACAGATCTGTCATGTGATTCATATCATACAGAAGCTGTGTGCCTCTCATACAGACACACACAGATCTGTCATGTGATTCATATCATACAGAAGCCGTGTGCCTCTCATACAGACACACACAAGTCTGTCATTAGATTCTTATCATGCAGAAGCCGTTTGCCTCTCATACAGACACATACAGATCTGTCATGTCATTCTTATCATACAGAAGCCATGTGCCTCTCATACAGACACACACAAGTCTGTCATGTGATTCTTATCATACAGAAGCCGTGTGCCTCTCATACAGACACACACAGGTCTGTCATGTGATTCTTATCATACAGAAGCTGTGTGCCTCTCATACAGACACACACAGATCTGTAATGTGATTCTTATCATACAGAAGCCGTGTGCCTCTCATACAGACACACACACATCTGTCATGTGATTCTTATCATACAAAGCCGTGTGCCTCTCATACAGACACACACAGATCTGTCATGTGATTCTTATCATACAGAAGTCCTGTGCCTCTCATACAGACACATACAGATCTGTCATGTGATTCTTATCATACAGAAGCTGTGTGCCTCTCATACAGACACACACAGATCTGTCATGGGATTCTTATCATTCAGAAGCCGTGTGCCTCTGATACAGACACACACAGATCTGTCATGGGATTCTTATCATACAGAAGCCGTGTGCCTCTCATACAGACATTAATGACATTATATCATTAATGGTTTTTAGCCTTCCTCCACAAAAAACTTTTTTTTCACATCTCCAATATGTGACATTTTCTTTTTTTTTGTCTACAATGTATGCATAACCTTCATATAACATTTTTCTTCCTCCTTTACACGTCTTTATGAACTCCATTTTTTTAATTTGATGTTTTTTTTAAATTTATTTATTTAAGTGTTTGTGTTGTTTTTTTTACCTCAGTAGCCACAATATATATTTAAATTTTCCGCTTTTATACTGATGACAATTATGCAATTACGTGATTGCGTGATTGTGCTGTTCGGCGTGCAGTCGGAAGCAGTGTATATCGGACATATGTCTGACGGACGAATGTGTTTCGGCATTTTGTCCGTCGGAATTTTGTCCGAGCACCCATACAGACACACACAGATCTGTCATGTGATTCTTATCATACAGAAGCCGTTTGCCTCTCAGACAGACAAACAGATCTGTCATATGATTCTTATCATACAGAAGCCGTGTCCCTCTCATAAAGACACACACAAATCTGTCATGTGATTCTTATCATACAAAGCCATGTGCCTCTCATACAGACACACACAGATCTGTCATATGATTCTTATCATACAAAAGCCGTGTGCCTCTCATACAGACACACACAGATCTGTCGTGTGATTCTTATCATACAGAAGCTGTGTGCCTCTCATACAGACACACACAGTTCTGTAATGTGATTCTTATCATACAGAAGCCGTGTGGCTCTCATACAGACACACACAGGTCTGTCATGTGATTCTTATCATACAGAAGTCGTGTGCCTCTCATACAGACACACACAGATCTGTCATGTGATTCTTATCATACAGAAGTTGTGTGCCTCTCATACAGACACACACAGATCTGTCATGTGATTCTTATCATAATCATACAGAAGCTGTGTGCCTCTCATACAGACACACACAGATCTGTCATGTGATTCTTATCATACAGAAGCTGTGTGCATCTCATACAGACACACACAGATCTGTCATGTGATTCTTATCATACAAAGTCGTGTGCCTCTCATACAGACACACACAAGTCTGTCATGTGATTCTTATCATACAGAAGCCGTGTGCCTCTCATACAGACACACACAGATCTGTCATGTGATTCTTATCATACAGAAGCTGTGTGCCTCTCATACAGACACACACAGATCTGTCATGTGATTCATATCATACAGAAGCCGTGTGCCTCTCATACAGACACACACAAGTCTGTCATTAGATTCTTATCATGCAGAAGCCGTTTGCCTCTCATACAGACACATACAGATCTGTCATGTCATTCTTATCATACAGAAGCCATGTGCCTCTCATACAGACACACACAAGTCTGTCATGTGATTCTTATCATACAGAAGCCGTGTGCCTCTCATACATACACACACAGGTCTGTCATGTGATTCTTATCATACAGAAGCTGTGTGCCTCTCATACAGACACACACAGATCTGTAATGTGATTCTTATCATACAGAAGCCGTGTGCCTCTCATACAGACACACACAGATCTGTAATGTGATTCTTATCATACAGAAGCCGTGTGCCTCTCATACAGACACACACACATCTGTCATGTGATTCTTATCATACAAAGCCGTGTGCCTCTCATACAGACACACACCGATCTGTCATGTGATTCTTATCATACAAAGCCCTGTGCCTCTCATACAGACACACACAGATCTGTCATATGATTCTTATCATACAGAAGCCGTGTGCCTCTCATACAGACACACACAGATCTGTCATGGGATTCTTATCATACAGAGCCGTGTGCCTCTCATACAGACACACACAGATCTGTCATGTGATTCTTATCATACAGAAGCCCTGTGCCTCTCATACAGACACACACAGATCTGTCATGGGATTCTTATCATATGGGATTCTTATCATACAGAAGCCGTGTGCCTCTCATACAGACACACACAGATCTGTCATGTAATTCTTATCATAGAAAGCTGTGTCCCTCTCATACAGACACACACAGATGTCATGTGATTCTTATCATGCAAAGCTGTGTGCCTCTCATACAGACACACACAGATCTGTCATGGGATTCTTATCATACAGAAGCCCTGTGCCTCTCATACAGACACACACAGATCTGTCATGTGATTCTTATCATACAGAAGCTGTGTGCCTCTCATACAGACACACACAGATCTGTCATGTGATTCTTATCATAAAGAAGTCGTGTGCCTCTCATACAGACACACACAGATCTGTCATGTGATTCTTATCATACAGAAGCCCTGTGCCTCTCATACAGACACAGACAGATCTGTCATGTGATTCTTATCATACAGAAGCCGTGTGCCTCTCATACAGACACACACAGATCTGTCATGGGATTCTTATCATACAGAAGCCATGTGCCTCTCATACAGACACACCCAGATCTGTCATGTGATTCTTATCATACAAAGCCGTGTGCCTTTCATACAGACACACACAGATCTGTCATGTGATTATTATCATACAGAAGCCGTGTGCCTCTCATACAGACACACACAAGTCTGTCATGTGATTCTTATCATACAGAAGCCGTGTGCCTCTCATACAGACACACACAAGTCTGTCATGTGATTCTTATCATACAAAGCCATGTGCCTCTCATACAGACACACACAGATCTGTCATGTGATTCTTATCATACAGAAGCCGTGTGCCTCTCATACAGACACACACAGATCTGTCATGTGATTCTTATCTTCATACAGAAGCCGTGTGCCTCTCATACAGACACACACAGATCTGTCATGTGTTTCTTATCATACAAAGCCGTTTGCCTCTCATACAGACACACACAGATCTGTCATGTGATTCTTATCATGCAGAAGCCATGTGCCTCTCATATAGACACACACAGATCTGTCATGTGATTCTTATCATAAAGAAGCCGTGTGCCTCTCATACAGACACACACAGATCTGTCATGTGATTCTTATCATACAGAAGCCGTGTGCCTCTCATACAGACACACACAGATCTGTCATGTGATTCTTATCATTCAAAGCCGGGTGCCTCTCATACAGACACACACAAATCTGTCATGTGATTCTTATCATACAGAAGCCATGTGCCTCTCATACAGACATACACAGATATGTCATGTGATTCTTATCATACAAAGCCATGTGCCTCTCATACAGACACACACAGATCTGTCATGTGATTCTTATCATACAAAGCCGTGTGCCTCTCATACAGACACACACAGATCTGTCATGTGATTCTTATCATACAGAAGCTGTGTGCCTCTCATACAGAGATACACAGATCTGTCATGTGATTCTTATCATGCAGAAGCCATGTGCCTCTCATACAGACACACACAGGTCTGTCATGTGATTCTTATCATACAGAAGCCGTGTGCCTCTCATACAGACACATACAGATCTGTCATGTGATTCTTATCATACAGAAGCCTTGTGCCTCTCATACAGACACACACAGATCTGTCATGTGATTCTTATCATACAAAGCCGTGTGCCTCTCATACAGACACACACAGATCTGTCATGTGATTCTTATCATACAGAAGTCGTGTGCCTCTCATACAGACACACACAGATCTGTCATGTGATTCTTATCATACAAAGCTGGGTGCCTCTCATACAGACACACACAGATCTGTCATGTGATTCTTATCATACAGACGCCGTGTGCCTCTCATACAGACACACACAGGTCTGTCATGTGATTCTTATCATACAGAAGCTGTTTGCCTCTGATACAGACACACACAGATCTGTCATGTGATTCTTATCATACAAAGCCGGGTGCCTCTCATACAGACACACACAAATCTGTCATGTGATTCTTATCATACAGAAGCCATGTGCCTCTCATACAGACATACACAGATATGTCATGTGATTCTTATCGTACAAAGCCATGTGCCTCTCATACAGACACACACAGATCTGTCATGTGATTCTTATCATACAAAGCCGTGTGCCTCTCATACAGACACACACAGATCTGTCATGTGATTCTTATCATACAGAAGCTGTGTGCCTCTCATACAGAGATACACAGATCTGTCATGTGATTTTTATCATGCAGAAGCCATGTGCCTCTCATACAGACACACACAGGTCTGTCATGTGATTCTTATCATACAGAAGCCGTGTGCCTCTCATACAGACACATACAGATCTGTCATGTGATTCTTATCATACAAAGCCGTGTGCCTCTCATACAGACACACACAGATCTGTCATGTGATTCTTATCATACAGAAGTCGTGTGCCTCTCATACAGACACACACAAGTCTGTCATGTGATTCTTATCATACAAAGCTGGGTGCCTCTCATACAGACACACACAGATCTGTCATGTGATTCTTATCATACAGAAGCTGTTTGCCTCTGATACAGACACACACACATCTGTCATGTGATTCTTATCATACAGAAGCCGTGTGCCTCTCATACGGAAACACACAGATCTGTCATGTGATTCTTATCATACAAAGCCCTGTGCCTCTCATACAGACACACACAGATCTGTCATGTGATTCTTATCATACAGAAGCTGTGTGCCTCTCATACAGACACACACAGGTCTGTCATGTTATTCTTATCATACAGAAGCCGTGTGCCTCTCATACAGACACACACAGATCTGTCATGTGATTCTTATCATACAGAAGCCGTGTGCCTCTCATACAGACACACACAGATCTGTCATGTGATTCTTATCATACAGAAGTCATGTGCCTCACATACAGACACACACAGATCTGTCATGTGATTCTTATCATACAGAAGCCTTGTGCCTCTCATACAGACACACACAGATCTGTCATGTGATTCTTATCATACAGAAGCTGTGTGCCTCTTATACAGAAACACACAAGTCTATAATATGAAGCTCATTATACAGAAGCTGTGTGCCTCTCATACAGACACACACAAGTCTATAATATGAAGCTCATTATACAGAAGCTGTGTGCCTCTCATACAGACACACACAAGTTTATAATATGAAGCTCATTATACAGAAGCTGTGTGCCTCTCATACAGACACACACAAGTCTATAATATGAAGCTCATTATACAGAAGCTGTGTGCCTCTCATACAGACACACACAAGTCTATAATATGAAGCTCATTATACAGAAGCTATGTGCCTCTCATACAGACACACACAGATCTGTCATGTGATTCTTATCATACAGAAGCTGTGTGCCTCTCATACAGACACACACAAGTCTATAATATGAAGCTCATTATACAGAAGCTGTGTGCCTCTCATACAGACACAGACAAGTTTATAATATGAAGCTCATTATACAGAAGCTGTGTGCCTCTCATACAGACACACACAGATCTGTCATGTGATTCTTATCATACAGAAGCCGTGTGCCTCTCATACAGACACACACAGATCTGTCATGTGATTCTCATCATACAAAGCCGTGTGCCTCTCATACAGACACACACAGATCTGTCATGTGATTCTTATCATACAGAAGCTGTGTGCCTCTCATACAGACACACACAGATCTGTCATGTGATTCTTATCATACAGAAGCCATGTGACTCTCATACAAACACACACAGATCTGTCATGTGATTCTTATCATACAGAAGCTGTGTACCTCTCATACAGACACACACAGATCTGTCATGTGATTCTTATCATACAGAAGCTGTTTGCCTCTCATACAGACACAGACAAGTTTATAATATGAAGCTCATTATACAGAAGCTGTGTGCCTCTCATACAGACACACACACATCTGTCATGTGATTCTTATCATACAGAAGCCGTGTGCCTCTCATACAGACACACACAGATCTGTCATGTGATTCTCATCATACAAAGCCGTGTGCCTCTCATACAGACACACACAGGTCTGTCATGTGATTCTTATCATACAGAAGCCGTGTGCCTCTCATACAGACACACACAGATCTGTCATGTGATTCTTATCATACAGAAGTCATGTGCCTCTCATACAGACACACACAGATCTGTCATGTGATTCTTATCATACAGAAGCCGTTTGCCTCTGATACAGACACACACAGATCTGTCATGTGATTCTTATCATACAGAAGCCATGTGCCTCTCATACAGACACACACAGATCTGTCATGTGATTCTTATCATACAGAAGCTGTTTGCCTCTCATACAGACACACACAGATCTGTCATGTGATTCTTATCATACAGAAGCTGTTTGCCTCTGATACAGACACACACAGATCTGTCATGTGATTCTTATCATACAAAGCCGGGTGCCTCTCATACAGACACACACAAATCTGTCATGTGATTCTTATCATACAGAAGCCATGTGCCTCTCATACAGACATACACAGATATGTCATGTGATTCTTATCGTACAAAGCCATGTGCCTCTCATACAGACACACACAGATCTGTCATGTGATTCTTATCATACAAAGCCGTGTGCCTCTCATACAGACACACACAGATCTGTCATGTGATTCTTATCATACAGAAGCTGTGTGCCTCTCATACAGAGATACACAGATCTGTCATGTGATTCTTATCATGCAGAAGCCATGTGCCTCTCATACAGACACACACAGGTCTGTCATGTGATTCTTATCATACAGAAGCCGTGTGCCTCTCATACAGACACACACAGATCTGTCATGTGATTCTTATCATACAAAGCCGTGTGCCTCTCATACAGACACACACAGATCTGTCATGTGATTCTTATCATGCAGAAGCCATGTGCCTCTCATACAGACACACACAGGTCTGTCATGTGATTCTTATCATACAGAAGCCGTGTGCCTCTCATACAGACACATACAGATCTGTCATGTGATTCTTATCATACAAAGCCGTGTGCCTCTCATACAGACACACACAGATCTGTCATGTGATTCTTATCATACAGAAGTCGTGTGCCTCTCATACAGACACACACAAGTCTGTCATGTGATTCTTATCATACAAAGCTGGGTGCCTCTCATACAGACACACACAGATCTGTCATGTGATTCTTATCATACAGAAGCTGTTTGCCTCTGATACAGACACACACACATCTGTCATGTGATTCTTATCATACAGAAGCCGTGTGCCTCTCATACGGAAACACACAGATCTGTCATGTGATTCTTATCATACAAAGCCCTGTGCCTCTCATACAGACACACACAGATCTGTCATGTGATTCTTATCATACAGAAGCTGTGTGCCTCTCATACAGACACACACAGGTCTGTCATGTTATTCTTATCATACAGAAGCCGTGTGCCTCTCATACAGACACACACAGATCTGTCATGTGATTCTTATCATACAGAAGCCGTGTGCCTCTCATACAGACACACACAGATCTGTCATGTGATTCTTATCATACAGAAGTCATGTGCCTCACATACAGACACACACAGATCTGTCATGTGATTCTTATCATACAGAAGCCTTGTGCCTCTCATACAGACACACACAGATCTGTCATGTGATTCTTATCATACAGAAGCTGTGTGCCTCTTATACAGAAACACACAAGTCTATAATATGAAGCTCATTATACAGAAGCTGTGTGCCTCTCATACAGACACACACAAGTCTATAATATGAAGCTCATTATACAGAAGCTGTGTGCCTCTCATACAGACACACACAAGTTTATAATATGAAGCTCATTATACAGAAGCTGTGTGCCTCTCATACAGACACACACAAGTCTATAATATGAAGCTCATTATACAGAAGCTGTGTGCCTCTCATACAGACACACACAAGTCTATAATATGAAGCTCATTATACAGAAGCTATGTGCCTCTCATACAGACACACACAGATCTGTCATGTGATTCTTATCATACAGAAGCTGTGTGCCTCTCATACAGACACACACAAGTCTATAATATGAAGCTCATTATACAGAAGCTGTGTGCCTCTCATACAGACACAGACAAGTTTATAATATGAAGCTCATTATACAGAAGCTGTGTGCCTCTCATACAGACACACACAGATCTGTCATGTGATTCTTATCATACAGAAGCCGTGTGCCTCTCATACAGACACACACAGATCTGTCATGTGATTCTCATCATACAAAGCCGTGTGCCTCTCATACAGACACACACAGATCTGTCATGTGATTCTTATCATACAGAAGCTGTGTGCCTCTCATACAGACACACACAGATCTGTCATGTGATTCTTATCATACAGAAGCCATGTGACTCTCATACAAACACACACAGATCTGTCATGTGATTCTTATCATACAGAAGCTGTGTACCTCTCATACAGACACACACAGATCTGTCATGTGATTCTTATCATACAGAAGCTGTTTGCCTCTCATACAGACACAGACAAGTTTATAATATGAAGCTCATTATACAGAAGCTGTGTGCCTCTCATACAGACACACACACATCTGTCATGTGATTCTTATCATACAGAAGCCGTGTGCCTCTCATACAGACACACACAGATCTGTCATGTGATTCTCATCATACAAAGCCGTGTGCCTCTCATACAGACACACACAGGTCTGTCATGTGATTCTTATCATACAGAAGCCGTGTGCCTCTCATACAGACACACACAGATCTGTCATGTGATTCTTATCATACAGAAGTCATGTGCCTCTCATACAGACACACACAGATCTGTCATGTGATTCTTATCATACAGAAGCCGTTTGCCTCTGATACAGACACACACAGATCTGTCATGTGATTCTTATCATACAGAAGCCATGTGCCTCTCATACAGACACACACAGATCTGTCATGTGATTCTTATCATACAGAAGCTGTTTGC
Source organism: Bombina bombina (assembly GCF_027579735.1). Lineage (NCBI taxonomy): Eukaryota > Metazoa > Chordata > Amphibia > Anura > Bombinatoridae > Bombina > Bombina bombina. The sequence goes on from NC_069502.1 coordinate 1,226,995,173, forward strand.
CTCTCATACAGACACACACAGATCTGTCATGTGATTCTTATCATACAGAAGCTGTTTGCCTCTGATACAGACACACACAGATCTGTCATGTGATTCTTATCATACAGAAGCCATGTGCCTCTCATACAGACACACACAGATCTGTCATGTGATTCTTATCATACAGAAGCTGTGTACCTCTCATACAGACACACACAGATCTGTCATGTGATTCTTATCATACAGAAGCCGTGTGCCTCTCATACAGACACACACAGATCTGTCATGTGATTCTTATCATACAGAAGCCGTGTGCCTCTCATACAGACATACACAGATCTGTCATGTGATTCTTATCATACAGAAGTCATGTGCCTCTCATACAGACACACACAGATCTGTCATGTGATTCTTATCATACAGAATCTGTGTGCCTCTTATACAGACACACACAAGTCTATAATATGAAGCTAATTATACAGAAGCTGTGTGCCTCTTATACAGACACACACAAGTCTATAATATGAAGCTCAACATACAGAAGTTGTGTGCCTCTCATACAGACACACACAAGTCTATAATATGAAGCTCATTATACAGAAGCTGTGTGCCTCTCATACAGACACACACAAGTCTATAATATGAAGCTCATTATACAGAAGCTGTGTGCCTCTCATACAGACACACACAAGTTTATAATATGAAGCTCATTATACAGAAGCTGTGTGCCTCTCATACAGACACACACAAGTCTATAATATGAAGCTCATTATACAGAAGTCATGTGCCTCTCATACAGACACACACAAGTTTATAATATGAAGCTCATTATACAGAAGCTGTGTGCCTCTCATACAGACACACACAAGTCTATAATATGAAGCTCATTATACAGAAGTTGTGTGCCTCTCATACAGACACACACAAGTTTATAATATGAAGCTCATTATACAGAAGCTGTGTGCCTCTCATACAGACACACACAAGTCTATAATATGAAGCTCATTATACAGAAGCCGCCTGCTTCGTATTAGAGTTATCTCAGGCTTATGGGCAGCTGCTCAGGTACAAGGTCAAGTTGCAACTGGGTCTCTGCTTGCTGCCTGACCTTTGGTACAAACACAAACTGAGGCCTCCCCAGCTGCTGGGAAAACTGAGCTTTAACCTCTTATGTGCAACAATATTGACTCCATCCTAACCCAACAACACTGCAGTGATATTTAGCCAAACCAATTTCTTGACGATACCACCATGATCAGAAGATGTGAGTGTGGGTTCAATAGCTCACGATAAAGGACAGTGCTTTAAACACTGGGGGGTCGATCCGATAAAAATCGCCGCCCGCAAAAGCCAGCGACGCCAATATTTACGCTCTTTTGGTATCACATATACGGCGTAACCTAGAAGTTACGCGCGTATATTTCTGCCGTCGCCCGTAGTTTTTTGGGCTATAGGCAGGTATACCAAACCAGCGCAGTTTGGTATCCAATATGCAGCGTAAGGACTTACGTGGCGAAAATGGAGAAATCTTACTCCATTTTCACCTCGCCACAAAAAGCAGCCGTAAGAAGCCTTACGCTGACTATTGGAGCCCCGTAACTCCCTAAACTGGCTGCTAAAATAAACCTAACGCATGCGCAATGTCTATCTCCCTGTCAACCGCGATCTTCTAAAATAAACCTAACACCTAACGCATGCGCAATGTCTATCTACCTGTCAACCGCGATCCCCCCCCCAAAATCCCTAATAAAGTTATTAACCCCTAAACCGCCGCTCCCGGACCCCGCCGCCATCTACATAAACTAACCCCCTACTGTGAGCCCCTAAAACCGCCACCATCTAACTGATCTATCCCCTAATGTGAACCCCTAAAACCACCGCCATCTACCTTATCTATCCCCTAATGTGAACCCCTTACACCGCCGCCATCTACCTTATCTATCCCCTAATTAGAACCCCTTACACCGCTGTCATCTACCTTATCTATCCCCTAATCTGACCCCTTACACCGCCGCCACCTATATAAAAATTATTAACCCCTAATCTAATCCCCCTATACCGCCGCCAGCTATATTAATATTATTAACCCCTAATGTAAGCACCTTACACCGCCACCATCTCTATTAAAATGATTAACCCCTAATTTAATCTACCTACCCCGCCGCCAGCTATATTATCTATATTAACCCTAAGTATATTATAGTTAATATAGGTATTACATTATATATATTAACTATATTAACCCTAATTATATTAGGGTTAATATAGTTAATATAGTTACTATAGTATTTATATTAACTATATTAACTCTATCTAACCCTAACACCCCTAACTAAATTTATATTAAATTAATCTAATTAATTTATAAACTAAAATATTCCTATTTAAATCTAAATACTTACCTATAAAATAAACCCTAAGATAGCTACAATATAATTAATAATTACATTGTAGCTATGTTAGGGTTAATATTTATTTTACAGGTAAATTGTTAATTATTTTAACTAGGTATAATAGCTATTAAATAGTTATTAACTATTTAATATCTACCTAGTTAAAATAATTACCCAATTACGTGTAAAATAAATCCTAACCTAAGTTACAAATACACCTACACTATCAATAAATTAAATAAACTACAAACATCTATCTAAAAATACAATTAAATTAACTAAACTAAATTACAAAAAAAAAAAAAACACTAAATTACAAAAAATAAAAAAAAGATTACAAGATTTTTAAGCTAATTACACCTATTCTAAGCCCCCTAAGAAAATAATAAACCCCCAAAATAAAAAAAAATCCCTACCCTATTCTAAATTAAAAAAAGTTCAAAGCTCTTTACCTTACCAGCCCTTAAAAGGGCCTTTTGTGGGGCATGCCCCAAAGAATTCAGCTCTTTTGCATACAAATACAATACCCCCCCCATTACAACCCACCACCCACATACCCCTATTCTAAAACCACCCAAACCCCCCTTAAAAAAGCCTAACACTACCCCCCTGAAGATCTCCCTACCTTGTCTTCACCACACCGGGCCGAACTCCTGATCCGATCCGGGCGATGTCTTACTCCAAGCGGCAAAGAAGAATTCTTCCTCCGGCGATGTCTTCCTCCAAGCGGCAAAGAAGAATTCTTCCTCCGGCGATGTCTTCCTCCAAGCGGCAAAGAAGAATTCTTCCTCCGGCGACGTCTTCCTCCAAGCGGCAGCAAAGTCTTCATTCTTCCGGCGGCATCTTCAATCTTCTTTCTTCGCTCCGCCGCCGCGGAGCATCCATCCCGGCCGACGACTGAACGACGAATGAGGTACCTTTAAATGACGTCATCCAAGATGGCGTCCGCCGAATTCCGATTGGCTGATAGGATTCTATCAGCCAATCGGAATTAAGTTAGAAAAATCTGATTGGCTGATTGAATCAGCCAATCAGATTCAAGTTCAATCCGATTGTCTGATCCAATCAGCCAATCAGATTGAGCTCCCATCTATTGGCTGATCGGATAGACTATAATAAGCAGTGCCTTATAGCTCAATAATAAGATACCTAGAATTAAAGGTGCAAACTACATAATAAACCTAATTTTTCCTTTTAATACTATGGTAAAGAACCCCCCAAAATATAAAAAAACAGAATAGAAATAAGGAACACCCCAGTTGAGAAATAGTGGCCACTCTTGGACCACAGATATCAGATATAAATAAGGGGTGAAAAGTAGGGGGAATGTTAACATGGCCACTCTTGGGCCCGATACACAAATAGGATACTAATGATAAGAGAGAAACCCCCTAAAATATATAGAAATTGAGGTAAAGCGTACCCCAGTTAAACATTGGTGGCCACTCATGGACCACAGGTGATAAATATAAGTAAGGGGTAAATATTGGGGGATACAGTAATCGAATATTTTGGCAAATTTCTTAGTGCATCTTCTAAGTTACTATAGGCCTTAATAGGGCCTCAAATTACACAGTGATCAAATAATATATAAAAATTTACACAGATCAGAACCTTATAAAAATATAGGAGATACCTCTCATAAGCAAGTAGCACCCTTCGTGAGATAGAAACCGTTCTTGGAACCCACAGCTGTCTTATTACTACAATTTCTGTATATTAAACTGTCACAGCAATATATATATATAGTTAACACATAAGAATATCTACATATTGGGTCTGTTTAAACAGCCTTGACAGGAATACATTAGCTTCCAGGATCATATTGCGATTACCACAAAAGTATTACCCCTAAGTATGATCCAGGAGGTCTAATCATATTGGTAAGTAAAAAGCATCAGCACTACCAAACTAAAGCATATAGATACCTCCATCAGACCAAGAGGTCGTCATTTATATCCTACTAAAGGGAGTGAGCTTAACACTATACTCTGTCAAGTTGCATGCCCATAAGAGGTAACAAGTGAAAACCCTCTTAAAATTACATTAGCAATACATATATTTGTTTAAATTTTATACGTCAGGGTTCACATCTGTCTCCCAACTGCATAGAAAAATGTTTCACCTGCAGTGAGCAAACAAGCTATACCTATAATGGATATAACATGCACATATTAGAGTCTGTTGATTTTTATCTGTAACTGAAATATGACAAAATGTCCGGCCAATGTAGAACAGGAGAGTCCATCATGAGCATATCATATGAAGTACTTATCCAATGCCAGATCGGGCAGCTATGTCGAGAGGAATGTCAGCATCAAGACTATGATTAAAGTCTCCAAGAAAATCACACAGCCCAGCCTGCATATCTAATCTCAAACTCTCCATTCGAAGCCAGGTCTGCATGACATACTGTAAACCTTGAATGCCACCAGCCTCTCCAAGCGTGCAGTTTAATATTATGGCTCCATCGCTATTCAGATAAGGGACTTTCAACACTAGTGACCTAGGTTGATCTATAGGTGCATCAGATGATTACAGACATTTATAGAGCCCAGCCGCACACAAAGGGGTCTCTCCTGGATGACTGTGTGTCTCACTAGACAGATTGTTCCCTGATCGCACTGTAGCATGCACTCTCCCCCCTTCCAGAGGGCCGTCCGCACCTCCCCTGATAGGGACCAGAGTAGAAGGCAGGGAACCGTCACAGGTGTTGTTCTGCATGCAGACAGCTGAGGGTGGGATCAGAATCAATTGCGTAGCTCTGCTTAGATTTTTATATTCTGCAATCATTCCTTTGTGAGGCTGAGATATATCCTCTCCCGCGTGGGTGCACTCCATGCAATATATAAGGCGGTCAAGTTTATTACACAGCGTATGCTCAAAATCTGCCATTAACTCTTCTAGTATCCGAAAAGTCTCCACCATGTTTAATATTGAGAAGAAAATAGCATTCCGCATTCCTGACTGTGTGGCGATGGAGAAATTCTAGTTTGAAGGGGTCTGGTTCATAGGACGTGCTGAGTGCCCCAGCCATTGGGGGTGTCAGGTGCCGTTTTGTTTTGTCTTAAAATAGTCTATATTGCCATATTCTCTATCCAGTTATAGAGGATTCTGTTGCTAAGACTGTTCAAATTTCAGACTCAGTTATGGAGGATTCGTATACTGAGACTGTTCTAATTTCAGATTCAGATTCTTCGTCCGGGGAAGAATCCGGATTGGCCTTGTTGACACATGTCAATCAGTTATGTTCCGTGTGCCGTATTAGAGCGCCTGGTTCCTCGGGCTTGTGGAATCAAGGGTCAGCTGAGCCATCCGCCTCTGGGGGTCCTGTCCTCCAAGAGGCGAGTTCCCTACCGCTCCATACTTCTACACATGCGGGTAACCCAAATTATGATTATTCCTCCACGCTGGCTGGCTTGTTCCCTCCGGAGGTTGCAGCACATTTTCACTTCCACATATTCTTGCCGATTATTCGTCTGCAGAGTCCAGAAGTTTATGCGCGATTGTGCTTGTGCCCAATTGTCCCGGGCCTACCACCTTGGGGAGGGCCTGTACAGTTCCCTGTGGGTGTAACTGTCCCTGAGTGTTGTGCCTTTCGTTACAGAGTGGCGCGCCTTTGCATGTTTTTCAGTTATTAAATGATCCTATCCTTCTCGGATACGGGAATTTTAAGTCTGCTTCAAATGGTGCACCTCATTAGACATGTGGGGATGATGTAATCTCCGGACTGTTCTTTTTGAGATCCTTCCCAGTTTTTTGGAAGATTAGGGTTCCGTTTGCCGGGTCCTGCGGTAGGTCTGTTTTCTTATTGGGCTTTAACCTACGGATTGCTTTATATTTTCTTTTTATCCGATTAGGATGTCTTTTAATTTGTTTATTATTTTGCTTTGAGAATCTTAAACTGGGATTGATACTTCTGCGGAAATGTTTTGGGGACATGTTAGTCCTATGTTCTCTTCTTCCCCTCTGAGGGAGGAATTATGCAGCTTGATGGTTAGGACCCAGGTGCAGGCAGGTCCTGTTGGGTTCGGTTCTCTCTTGTGGCTGTTAAGACATGTGGCGCCGTTCTGATTGGCTGGTCCGGTCGAGGTGCCGAGTGCTCATGTTATCATTTGTTTTTACATTCAACTAAGCAATCTAGAGGACCTGTGGGTCTACAAGGCAGGAAGGATTGTCTCAGTCTTTATAGCCTTTAATTTGGATGACTGGGTCAGTGGAGTTTCCACTGCGTCATTCTCTCTTGCATCTGGTATTGTCGGACCCTAGAGTTCCTCCCCACGTGGTGGGGAGTTGGAGGGCTTAGCGCCTTCTTACCGCTGAGTGAACAGTTTAGCCTTTTTCCTTTGAAGGTCGGGGACTGTCCTTTGGACTTGGTCCTCATCAGCTAGTAGTTTGAAGGGTAATTTGGCTGCCTTGCAGTGGTTAGGTTGCAGAATGTAGCCAGCTGCAGCTATTGCACATCAACTGGGTACTGTCTAGCTGTGTTTCTGAGACTTTTGGTCTTCCTTTGTGGTCTCCATGTTAGGTCTCCTTTTAGGGGCCTGGGGGATGTTTGTTCCCTGTTAGGGATACTGGGCGTGGTCTCCTTGGGTTTGCTTGGGGTTCCTCGCAGAACTGGGGTGGTTTGCGCCCTTTCTCCCTGTGATCATCAGTTTATACGGAGGTGATGTGGAGACCAGCCTTTGCTTGAGTGGTTTTGACCTCAAGGTATCCCCTTGCCTTATTGTCCTGAGGCTGTTCGTGAGTCTAGAAGATCTAGCGTCGTTGTATGACTTTTACCGCCTTGGCTCCTTTGGAGAGTGGGACTTCGGCAAGGGGTGGTCTCTTCCTTAGGTCAGGACTTGCGAGTTTTCCTCGTTATCTGGGTTGCTCTCGATTTTGCATTAGTATCCCCTGTGGTCTGGGTCGTTATTCAGATGGGGTGTTAAGTTTGTGGGTATTGTTTGTCTAAACAATTGGGGGGTTCGGACCTGTTCTCCCTGGGACTTCCGGTTGCTGAGTTTCATTCAGCACTTTCCCTTGTGGATCCCTTTGGGGGTTGTTACCGGATCTATAGGCTCTAGGGTTGGTTTGGGGTTTCCCAGTTCCTGGAAACTTGGGCTATGTCCTTTTACTCGGATTACTTGACCTGGTCTTGGTTGGCCAGGTTTTCTAAGTGCCGTTGCTCATTGGGCTTGTTTTGCACCTTAGGCGGTTTCCCTTGGTCAGCCTGCTGTAGTATCCATTGAATTTACTGCTCTGCAGGTGAATGATCTTGCAGTGTCACTGCTGCTACTATTGCACATTAATTGCATGTTAGCAGGTTAGTTTTTAGGGGAATCACTTTCTCAGGGCTCCTGAGTTGGGGATTGATCTCTCCTTTAACCTGTGGCTTCGTGAGGAAGGTGCTGCCTTTTAGTCCTTTTTCCCTTCTTGGGTCAGAGCTTAGTCTCCTTTTTATGGAGATGTGGTCCCTTTTTAAGGCTTCTCCTGGATCAGGAGATGGGACCTGTGAGCTTCCCTAGCTGAGAGGGATATTCTCTCTGGGTTGTTACGTTCCATTTGGACCATGTCAAGACTAAGTTGGAGCTTTTTGCTAGATCCTTTGGGTCTACGGTCCTGTTGTCTGTTCTAAGGAGTTGGGTTGCACCTGTGCTCTGTTGCATTGTCTGTGGCCATTTTTCCACTCGTTTTGAGCTAGTTTTGGCTTTCTTCTGTTCCCCTGTTTCAGACCTGCCGTTGCTGGGGCTGGCCCGGCTGGGAGTGGGTTCTGAGAGATGTTGTCATCTCCAGGATCTAGGTGGGCATAGTAGCTAGCTAGCTCCATAAGCTTACATGCAGAGGGTCTCGGATTGCTCCACCTCGGGTTCTGGGTATCACTTCTCTTTCTTAAGGGACCTTGTGGAGGTTATGTTTCCCCTTTTTTGGAAGACCTGTGGGTAGATCTGGCGGCTTGGATTGCCTAGAGTGTGCCCTCTGTCTGGGAGTTGTCTTTTGCAATCTGTTTTTTTTGCTGGCCGCTTTTGCTCTCAGCAAGTATTCTCTGTGTCATCCTGAGGATGGCGATGTGTTCTTGACTCATGGTTTTTTGTCTGGGTCTGTTACACATTTTTTTGTTTTGCGGAATACTTCTGTGTTCCAAGTTCGGACTATGTGAGGACTCCGTCTTCTATTGTCTTTTGGTGCTCTTGCAGGACAGTTGAGAGAAACTTTTCTCTGTTTCTATGCCCGGTCCTATACCTCCGGTTTCTCCAGATCAAGGCATAGAGGCCTAGTTATCAACGTGTCTACTTTACCTGCCTTCGCCAGCCCAATACGCCCGCCTAAGCTCACCTACCTTCGCCGCCGCGGACCTGCAAAATTTCACCTAAGTTATCAATAAATCTGTCAAAAAGCCACGCACCAAGTACGGGGCGATGAGCAGCGGATTGTGAGAGTTATCACTCATCCAATCTCGCTGCTCTACGGCTTTTTGACAGCTTTATTGCTAGCCTGTCACTAAGCACCCACACTAACTTCACTGTTCTACCCCCTATACCGGCGCCCCCGGAGCCCCCCGCAACTCAATAAAGTTAGTAACCCTAAACCGCCGCTCCTAGACCCCGCCGCAACTCTTATAAATGTATTAACCCCTAAACCGCCACTCCCGGACACCGCCGCAACCTACATTATACCTAGTAACCCCTATCCTGCCCCCCTATACCGCCGCCCTCTATAATAAAGTTATTAACCCCTATCCTGCTGATCCCGCACCTCGCCTCAACGAAATAAATAGTTTAACCCCTAAACCGCCGCTCCCGGACCCCGCTGCAACCTATATTAAACTTATTACCCCTAATCTTCCCCCCCTATACCGTCGCCACCTATAATAAATTTATTAACCCCTATCCTGCCCCCCACTACAACGCTGCCACTGTAATAAATATATTAACCCCTAAATCTAACACTAACCCTAAAACCCCCCTAACTTAAATATTAATTAAATAAATCTAAATAATATTTCTATTATTAACTAACGGCTAGATTTAGAGTTCTGCGGCCAAAGGGGTGCGTTAGCTACGCATGCTTTTTTTCCCCCGCACCTTTAAATACCGCTGGTATTTAGAGTTCACAGAAGGGCTGCGTTAGGCTCCAAAAAAGGGAGCGTAGAGCATATTAAACGCCACTGCAACTCTCGATACCAGCGGTGCTTACGGACACGGCCAGCTTAAAAAACATGCTCGTGCACGATTCCCCCATAGAAAACAATGGGGCTGTTTGAGCTGAAAAAAAACCTAACACCTGCAAAAAAGCAGCGTTCAGCTCCTAACGCAGCCCCATTGTTTCCTATGCGGAAACACTTCCTAAGTCTGCACCTAACACCCTAACATGAACCCCGAGTCTTAACACCCCTAACCTTACAATTATTAACCCCTAATCTGCCACCCCCGCTATCGCTGACCCCTGCATTTTATTATTAACCGCTAATCTGCCGCTCCGTACACCACCGCAAGCTACATTATAGCTATGTACCCCTAATCTGCTGCCCCTAACACCGCCGACTCCTATATTATATTTATTAACCCCTAATCTGCCGCTCCCAACGTCGCCTCCACCTACCTACAATAATTAACCCCTAATCTGCCGACCGGATCTCACCGCTACTATAATAAATGTATTAACCCCTAAAGCTAAGGCTAACCCTAACACTAACACCTCCCTAACTTAAATATAATTTAAATCTAACGAAATAAATGAACTATTATTAAATAATTATTCCTATTTAAAGAAAAATACTTACCCTAATAAACCCTAATATAGCTACAATATAAATTATAATTATATTGTAGCTATTTTAGGATTAATATTTATTTTACAGGCAACTTTGTAATTATTTTAACCAGGTACAATAGCTATTAAATAGTTAATAACTATTTAATAGTTACCTAGTTAAAATAATTACAAAATTACCTGTAAAATAAATCCTAACCTAAGTTACAATTAAACATAACACTACACTATCAATAGTGTAGTGTACAGTGTACAATTACCTACAATTAAACCTAACACTACACTATCAATAAATTAATTAAATACAATACCTACAAATAAATACATTTAAATAAACTAACTAAAGTACAAAAAAAAAAAGAACTAAGTTACAAAAAATAAAAAAATATTTACAAACATTAGAGAAATATTACAACAATTTTAAACTAATTACACCTACTCTAAGCCCCCTAATAAAATAACAAAGCCCCCCAAAATAAAAAAATGCCCTACCCTATTCTAAATTAAAAAAGTTCAAAGCTCTTTTACCTTACCAGCCCTTTAAAAGGACCTTTTGTGGGGCATGCCCCAAAGAATTCAGCTCTTTTGCCTGTAAAAGAAAAATACAACCCCCCCCAACATTACAACCCACCACCCACATACCCCTAATCTAACCCAAACCCCCCCTTAAATAAACCTAACACTAAGCCCCTGAAGATCATCCTACCTTATCTTCACCACGCCGGGTTCACCGATCGATCCAGAAGAGCTCCTCCGATGTCTTGATCCAAGCCCAAGCGGGGGGCTGAAGATGTCCTTGATCCGACTGAAGTCTTCATCCAAGCGGGAGCTGAAGAGGTCCATGATCCGACTGAAGTCTTCTATCAAGCGGCATCTTCAATCTTCTTTCTTCCGGATCCATGTTCATCCCGCCGACGCCGAACATCCATCTTCACCGACGACTTCCCGACGAATGACGGTTCCTTTAAGGGACGTCATCCAAGATGGCGTCCCTCGAATTCCGATTGGCTGATAGGATTCTATCAGCCAATCGGAATTAAGGTAGGAAAATTCTGATTGGCTGATGGAATCAGCCAATCAGAATCAAGTTCAATCCGATTGGCTGATCCGATCAGCCAATCAGATTGAGCTCGCATTCTATTGGCTGATCGGAACAGCCAATAGAACCCTTTCCTGACTGACTCCAAATACCAGAGGGCGGTAAAAACCAGCCTCTAATGCTGATTTTGACGGCTACCGCCCAACTCTAAATCTAGGCCTAAATTATTCCTATTTAAAACTAAATACTTACCTTTAAAATAAACCCTAATATAGCTACAATATAAATAATAATTATATTGTAGCTATCTTAGGATTTATTTTTATTTTACAGGTAACTTTCAATTTATTTTAACTAGGTACAATAGCTATCAAATAGTTATTAACTATTTAATAGCTACCTAGCTAAAATAAAGAGAAATTTACCTGTAAAATAAAAACTAACCTAAGTCACAATTACACCTAACACTACACTATCATTAAATAAATTATTCCTATTTAAAACTAAATACTTACCTATAAAATAAACCCTAAGATAACTACAATGTAATTAATAATTACATTGTAGCTATTTTAGGATTTATATTTATTTTAAAGGTAACTTTGTATTTATTTTGGCTAGTTAGAATAGTTATTAAATAGTTATTAACTATTTAATAACTACCTAGCTAAAAGAAATACAAAATTACCTATAAAATAAATCCTAAGCTATGTTACAATTAAACCTAACACTACACTATCATTACATTAATTAAATAAATTAAATACAAATAGCTACAATTAAATACAATTACATAAACTAACTAAAGTACAAAAAATAAAAAAAGCTAAGTTACAAAAAATAAAAAAAATAAGTTACAAACATTAAAAAAATATTACAACAATTTTAAGCTAATTACACCTAATCTAAGCCCCCTAATAAAATAACAAAGCCCCCTAAAATAAAAAAATTCCCTACCCTATTCTAAATTTAAAAAGTTCAAAGCTCTTTTCCCTTACCAGCCCTTAAAAGGGCCTTTTGCGGGGCATGCCCCAAAGAAAACTGCTCTTTTGCCTGTAAAAGAAAAATACAACCCCCCCAACATTAAAACCCACCACCCACATACCCCTAATCTAACCCAAACCCCCCTTAAATAAACCTAACACTACCCCCCTGAAGATCATCCTACCTTGATTCGTCTTCACTCAGCCGAGCCACCGATGGAACCGAAGAGGAGATCCGGTGCGGCAGAAGTGATCCTCCAAGGGGCGCTGAAGAAGTCTTCCATCCGATGAAGTAATCCTCTAGGCGGCGCAGAAGAAGTCTTCCATCCGGGCGATGTCATCTTCCAAGCGGCGCTGAAGAAGTCTTCCATCCGGGCGATGTCATCTTTCTTCCAAGCGGGTTCTTCAAACTTCTTTCTTCAGGATCCATCTTCATCCCGCCGAAGCGGAACATCCTTCTTTCCCGACGGACTACCGACGAATGAAGGCTCCTTTAAGGGACGTCATCCAAGATGGCGTCCCTTCAATTCCGATTGGCTGATAGGATTCTATCAGCCAATCGGAATTAAGGAAGGAAAAATCTGATTGGCTGATTGAATCAGCCAATCAGATTGAAGTTCAATCCAATTGGCTGATCCAATCAGCCAATCAGATTGAGCTTGCATTCTATTGGCTGTTCCGATCATCCAATAGAATGCGAGCTCAATCTGATTGGCTGATTCAATCAGCCAATCAGATTTTTCCTACCTTAATAGCCTTTGATAACTAAGGCGAATCAGCCTCGCCACAAATACGCTGCGGAATTCCAGCGTATTTGAGGTTGACGGCTTGATAACTAGGCCCCATAGTCTCCCCTTGTCTGTCAGGACCCATTTGAGCCCTTGTGAGCTGGGCTTGCTCTGGGGGGTTTTCCTTTATGGATTGTGACTTTTAATTTTTTTCTTTCAGTTTTCCTGATCGTATCCCTTTGGGAGTTTAGGCTGGTGTTCCCTTCTTTAATGAAGGGTGAGTGGTGAGGGACCGACTGTTGGGTGACGGTGTCTCCTGGAGGCCTGTTGGCTCAGTTAAGTCCGATTTTGCAGTCTCTAGCTAGGCTCTGGACTACCTGCGGGTCAGTGTCCTTGGGACTTTTCCTTTTAAAGTTTTCTCGGCTTCGGACGAAGCTGGGTTTTTTTGTGGGCAGTGGTTTCAGGCTTGGTGCTCTCAGAATAGGCCGCCTAATGTACCCTCCCGTCTTAGCATTCAGTGTCCTCTATAGCTTGGGTATTGTTTTCCCAAAAGTAATAAATATAGCTGTGGACTCTTTTCATTTAAGAAGAAAAAACATAAATTATGCTTACCTGATAATTTTCTTTTCTACTTTTTGGAAGCTTCTTTCTTAGAGTCCTTGAGCAGCTTTAGTTTATTTATCCAAATGTAAATCCAACGGCCAAATGGAGCAGAGACACGATCTGGACATAGCCGTGTCCGCAACTCTCAGTTCTGAACCTTCCTTAGCCTTCTCACCCCCACTTGACTGTAAGCACACCTGGCTCAATGGGGCCATGTGATCGCTCGACTCCAGAGCAACCTGCCTGACCATATGTTGTACAACACTACCACTCAATAATGCGGGCAATTGTCCCACCTTAGCTGGAGGCACCCACACCATGGCGGCAGAAGGTGACGAGGCCACCCCGGCCGACTCTACCTTCCTTATTAATTCTCTAAGGCCCTCCAACAATGTAACTGAGTCACTAACAGTCAATCCACTACACACACCCCTGCTAAAACCTCACCAGGAACCATTGGGAATATCTTACCAGCAGTCGTTGCAGCACATTTTCGCTTCCACATATTCTTGCCGATTATTCGTCTGCAGAGTCCAGAAGTTTATGCGCGATTGTGCTTGTGCCCTATTGTCCCGGGCTTACCGCCTTGGGGAGGGCCTGTACAGTTCCCTGTGGGTTTAACTGTCCCTGAGTGTTGTGCCTTTCGTTACAGAGTGGCGTGCCTTCGCATGTTTTTCAGTTATTAAATGATCCTGACCTTCTCGGATACAGGAATTTTCAGTCTGCTTCAAATGGTTCACCTCATTAGACATGTGGGGATGATGTAATCTCCTGACTGTTCTTTTTGAGATCCTTCCCAGTTTTTTATAAAATTAGGGTTCTGTTTGGCTGGTCCTGCGGTAGGTCTGTTTTCTTATTGGGCTTTAACTTACGGATTGCCTTATATTTTCTTTTTATCCAATTAGGATGTCTTTTAATTTGTTTATTATTTTGCTTTGAGAATCTTAAACTGGAATTGATACTTCTGCGGAAGTGTTTTGGGGACATGTTAGTCCTATGTTCTCTTCTTCCCCTCTGAGGGAGGAATTATGCAGCTTGATGGTTAGGACCTGGGTGCAGGCAGGTCCTGTTTAGTTCGGTTCTCTCTTGTGGCTGTTAAGACATGTGGCGCCGTTCTGATTGGCTGGTCCGGTCGAGGTGCCAAGTGCTCATGTTATCATTCGTTTTTACATTCAACTAAGCAATCTAGAGGACCTGTGGGTCTACATGGCAGGAAGGATTGTCTCAGTCTTTATAGCCTTTAATTTGGATGACTGGGTCAGTGGAGTTTCGGCTGCGTCATTCTCTCTTGCATCTGGTATTGTCGGACCCTAGAGTTCCTCCCCACATGGTGGGGAGTTGGAGGGCTTAGCGCCTTCTTACCGCTGAGTGAATAGTTTAGCCTTTTTCCTTTGAAGGTCGGGGACTGTCCTTTGGACTTGGTCCTCATCAGCTAGTAGTTTGAAGGGTTAGCAGCGGTTAGGTTGCAGAATGTAGCCAGCTGCAGCTATTGCACATCGACTGTGTACTGTCTAGCTGTGTTTCTGAGACTTTTGGTCTTCCTTTGTGGTCTCCATGTTAAGTCTCCTTTTAGGGGCCTGGGGGATGTTTGTTCCCTGTTAGGGATACTGGGCGTGGTCTCCTTGGGTTTCCTCCCAGAACTGGGGGGTTTGCGCCCTTTCTCCCTGTGATCATCAGTTTATACGGAGGTGATGTGGAGACCAGCCTTTGCTTGAGTGGTTTTGACCTCATGGTATCCCCTTGCCTTATTGTCCTGAGGCTGTTGGTGAGTCTAGAAGATCTAGCGTCGTTGTATGACTTTTACCGCCTTGGCTCCTTTGGAGAGTGGGACTTCGGCAAGGGGTGGTCTCTTCCTTAGGTCGGGACTTGCGAGTTTTTCTCGTTATCTGGGTTGCTCTCGATTTTGCATTAGTATCCCCTGTGGTCTGGGTTGTTATTCAGATGGGGTGTTAAGTTTGTGGGTATTGTTTGTCTAAACAATTGGGGGATTCGGACCTGTTCTCCCTGGGACTTCCGGTTGCTGAGTTTCATTCAGCACTTTCCCTTCTGGATCCCTTTGGGGGTTGTTACCGGATCTATAGGCTCCAGGGTTGGTTTGGGGTTTCCCAGTTCCTGAAAACTTGGGCTATGTCCTTTTACTCGGATTACTTGACCTGGTCTTGGTTGGCCAGGTTTTTTAAGTGCTGTTGCTCATTGGGCTTGTTTTGCACCTTAGGCGGTTTCCCTTGGATAGAAAAAAGGGCAAACAATGTGAAGCGCCAGAAATACTAGTTATTATGGCTTAAAATTTAATATATATATATATATATATATATATATATAGGAACAGAAATTGTCCCTATTATATATATTTATAGATAAAGTTGTATGTAATAAGAAAATAGTTATGAAAAATAGCAATATATATAGACTAACTGTAGTATACTATGCAATGTAGATAAGTGTAATACACCAAAGTATGTGGTATTAAATGAACATATTGAACTATAGGCAACAGATGCTCAAAATATATAAAAACAATTTTTATTTATAACAGAAGTTAAAACATAAATTCGTGCATGAATAAAAAATTCCTTCTTGTATATATTTATATCTAAAAATTGTATGAAATCCGGACCTACTGACTTTGTCTTTGAAAGATGAGACCGGCTACTTGAACCGGAAGATGTTTATTCCTTTAGAGAGCCGTATGATGCTCCTTCCACAAGGTACGTCCTCAAAGCCGTGCAATCCTATTTACACGCCCACCAATGCGGGATGACGTCACCAGAAGAACAGCCAATACCGTAGCGGCAACGCGTTTCAGCTCTGTGGAGCCTTTCTCAAGCCTGATACGGATCATTGGCATTGACAGTCTTTTAAGCCCTGCTGCGGGGCGGTCCTAGCTGTATTACACATGTAATCTGTGTGTAACATAACATTTAGTACACCTCTGTGTTTATCGTTATTCCTAACAGTCTCAACAGGTTCTAAACAAGCATTGTAATATATATGCCTCTGTTATAGCGTGTATGATTTTAACCGTTTTTGAATAGCTGATACTCATTCTCATAAATAAATAATGTCTGTTTAAAAGGGTTTAATACGGGGGCGGAGCCAACTGCCATGCTGCAAAGACGTCTGTGTTCAGATCTCTGCTCACAGACCCAAGTTTAATCTATATTTAGCTGAAGCACAGCAAACAAAATCGTACCTTTAATACTTAAGCTCGCAACTAAATATATATTATTCCCTAAAGAGCTGAAATTGGTGCATTCCTAGCTTGTTTTCCTCACATTCACCAGAGGACTAAACAAGATACCGGGCAGGACTTCTATCTACACTTTACACTCCGGAGGGTCGGGGATCCGCTCCGGAGTGTCTTCAGCAGAGAAACCAGCACTTTTTGGCAGAACAAGTCCTGATAGGACCGAGATTGTATTCCACTCAGGGAATCAAGTCGCCGCTGGGTTCTCAGGATTGCCGACATCGCGATACCATTCCGGAGTGGACCGGGCCCTACATCTTGCCCGATCAAGCCTGTGAGGACATAATTAGTGCACCGCCTAAGGTCCGGTCTGAGGTACATAAGGACAACAGCTGAAACTTACTCTCCCTGATACCGGAACAACCGGATGGTGCTGGACTTCGGGTTAGACCCCTAAAAGGTAAATTATATGACTTTCAATATTAAATTAAGAAGCCGGGTCTTGAAAGGGGCTTATTAAGAGACAGAAGGGGAGTTGATTCCCAGTAACTAAAGCATACTTTGGGAAAATTGAGCCTGATAAGTGAAAAGGCGCCAAAATCCGCCATTGCTCCTTCTCTAACTTTGCAGCGTCATAGTCCTAAATTGTACCACAACATTTACTTTGGGCCTTGCTTGAATATATGTGGCTGTGTGTGTGAGGAAAAATAAAGAGAAAAACAGTAAGATACAGTGAAAGAAACTCCAATTAAGTGAAGGAATATAAAAAGGAAAAAAAACTAAAGTGCATTAAACAAAGTTTCTTCCTCTCAGTATTATCCTTTTATTCTTAAATGAGGAGGGAGACTTGCATACTAGAACATTGTACATATATGGTCTTACTGCAACTGACTTCAACTTAGGTGGAAGAGTCTGTACAAGCTCTTCATAATTTGTTTTCAGTGCTCATAACAAATTTGCAGAATCAGTGGATTACAACAAATATATTAGAAGGTAGTGTTTTGTGATTTCACCCTACACTCTGTGCAGTTACAACACATACTGGTCTTAAAAGTATATATCTGAATATTCTGGCTTGCTGAAAAAATATTTTAAGCTGTGGACACTGCAACATCTTAACAGAAAGATTAGATCCCACTGCTCCAATAAATTGAAGCATATATTTTAGCAAGTACTGCTTTGAACAAAATCAATCTGTTCACCATATGGCCACATCATATATATAAGCCTAAAAATATAGAGTTGAATACTCTGGACATTTAAAAACGACTTTTTTTACTCTTTTCTTGCAATAAAGCCATAGTTACACGAGCTCTATACACCAAGTATTCATTCTACCAGTAAGGCGCACTCCTCCCCCATTTCCTGCTGTGGTGAATCACAGCGGGTCATATCCACTTTCCTTTTCCCGTATTGGTCCAGTGTGGACACCATCCCTGAGGAGTTGTGCCAGATTGTGATTAATGGATATGAAGGCATCATTACTATTTTAAATAAATAATTGAACTTATACCATGTAATCACACTAGAATTCCCTGATGGGGGAGAGGTGGGGGTGCTAGGCAACGACAGCAGCACTCTAGGAACTGACATCACAGATAACAAGAAAATTTTTCTTTTGGGCCAAAAGATTTGATAGATCTGAAGACATCTCACCCACAATTCACAAACTTACCAGCAGGAAAATCTCTACCAGCTGATCCAAAATGGCACATTCAAATAAGAAAAAACATCCACAAAGGATTTGTGAAGGTCCTAAACGCACAGTGGCAGATCATTTTAATAGCAGAATTCTTTCTGATAGAGAAGGCTCAGATGAGGAATCCAGAGACTCACATGCCTCATATAAGGAGGTAGCGGATCTTGAAACCCTGACCAAGGGAAAATCATCTCAATCTGATTCTAAGGTCCTGGAGTCTATCAATGCATTATCATCCAAAATCGATACCCATTACACCTCTCTAAGGAGTGAAATTCGGAACTCTGTAGCGGATCTAAGAAGAGACCTTAACACACAAAATGAAAGAACAGAGGCTATAGAAAGGAAGCAGGAGGACATGGCTGTCGATCAGGCCAATTTGCTATCCTATACACAAGCTTTGGCTGAAACGATTAGCGACTTAGAATCTAAAATGGCGGACATCGAGGATAGGTCCAGAAGGAATAACATCAGGATTAGAGGGATCAAGGAAGATGTTGGCCTTTCGGAATTACCTGCATACCTACTGACCCTGTTTAAAGACCTTCTGGGCCCTCTTCAGGATACTGATGTTTTGATAGATAGAGCTCATAGAGCTCTTAGACGAGATCTATGGCTGCAGACTTACCAAGAGATGTCATCATACGCCTCCATTATTTCACTTTTAAAGAAAGATTAATGAGAGCTTCTTTCTCTAACAAATCATTTAATGAAAAGCACCCAGGGGTGCAACTGTTTCCGGACCTGTCTTCATTCACTCTAGCAAAACGAAGATCATTTGCACCTATCACCCTCTATTTGAGGAAAGCTGGCCTTAAATATAGATGGGGTTTTCCCGTGAGACTTTTCTTTCAACACGAAAATAAAAATTATGTTATCTCCTCATTGGAACAAGGCCTGGGACTGATGACAACCCTAGGCATGGGGCAACAGGATGTGAGCCTGAACCCTACATCAGTTCCCCAGAGAGACTTGAGGCCATCAGCGGCTGAATGGCAACCATTGTCAAAAAGACCGAATAAACAACAAGATAGAACCCAGTCGATACCAACAGGGGACTGAGATCTTTTATTGGTAGGCCCTGATAAAATCACTTCTGAAGCCCATTTTGAGGGAGGTACTGAGTGTACAACCCCCTAGAGTATCACTAATAGACATTGATGGTCCAAAGTAATGGAACATGTGGACAAATTAATATGTTTATTAATTGTTTAGTTCAGTATACTAATGTTTCGCTTAAACCTGTTTAGAAATGAGCATATACTTGAAATGATAAGGTCTGGTGACATACCTGACCCAGTATTGAAACAGTCTAGAGAGGCAGCCTATCAAGATCAGGTAATATCTTTCTTGTACTTGTATTATGTTTTCTTCGTTTTTGTTCTCTTTATGTTGGGTTTTTATTCTCTTACAGGTTTTCGACTACTAAAAGTTACAGTGAGACCAGTAGTTTGTTCGAGTTATATTACTGTTTTTTCCTGTACAGGCTTGTGTCTTGAATTAGTTTGCTGCAAAATACCACAAATGATGTTAATTCTGGTAATGAGTGTGAAATCATTCTATATATAATATGAGACTGTAATCTTAAATTTATGAAGATGCAATGTAGGTACCCATACAGTCCCCATACTTTAGTCTAGTTGCAGAGTAAACCCCCACACAGACTCTCCCCATTATACATCTTTTATATCCATTTTCATCAGATCTTATTGTGTAGCGTTCCAAATATTTACTTTTTTGTAAAAAGAATTGTAGGCTACCATCATTTGATTATATAAGAGATAACCGCCCCCTCCCCTCCCTTCCTTTCTCTTTTCTTGCTCTCTCTTCTTTGCTTGTTCTTTTCGCTCTTTCAACTTACCCTCTTCCTTCTATCTTACTTGTGTTACACAACATTACCACAGACTACAAAGCAGAGTATAGTTAAATCAACGAAAATATTAGCAGGATTAGTTTTTGTGGTCACTTCTCATATACTTCTATACTTTTTTTACTTTTCTCTACAATCTTTGTATTCCACTCTTTTCTTTATCTCCTTTCTGTGTCTCTTTTTTCCTCTATACTTTTAAGGAGTATTTCTGATTTACATTCAAGAAGGTTAACTAAGTTTAGACTCCTTAGTCATTGTTCACCCCTATTATTGGTGAACAAACAAGCGGTACTAATCCGCTATAAATAAGTATTGACATAAGTGGCTCTTTTCTTTTTTTTTCTTTTATATTACTACAGAAGATATTGTGAACTGTATTTAGAGGCAACATATTGCTAGCGGAAAGTGTATTTCCTAACCCATAATTTCTTTTCATACCTCTCTGCATATTTGTGATAGTTTACGCATTAGATACCCCCCCCCTTTTTTTTTTTCTCCTCTCATCCCTCCCTTCTTTAGATCCTGAAGATGTCTGGTTTAATGTTTCTCTCACATAATACACGGGGTTTGAATTCCCCAACTAAAAGAAGTTTCCTCCTAAATCAACTCAGAAGAAATAAAATTGATGTGGCATTCATTCAGGAGACTCATTGGCTACAGCAGAAAGGTGAGACATTTAAATTTCGAAATTATTCGCATACATATAGGGCCTCCCACCACACGAAATCTAGAGGAGTTGCTATTTTGATTAGGGATTCAGTAAGCTTTGAAGAAATTTATAGCGAAGTAGATATCCAAGCACGGTACATTTTCATAGTTTGTAAACTTAATAATATACTATTTACTTTGGTCAATATTTATGCCCCCAATGTAAAACAAACGCAATTTCTTAGCGGAGTTCTCAGACAGGCATTGTCCATAAAACAAGGGGAACTTTGCGTAGGTGATGATTTTAACCTAACATGGGACCCTGATGTAGACAAGCTGGTGCCCCCTACGGCCAAAAGAGATAGATCCTCACAGTCTAAGGCAGGTACATTTAGGAGGGTAATGTATCAGTTACAATTATATGATGCATGGCGATCGTGTAATACTACCACACGAGATTATACTTTCTATTCAAATCCTCATAGGTCTTTCTCTAGGATAGACACCTTTTTTGTCACAGCCAAACTTCTAGATAAAACAGATAGATCTAGGATTCTCCCGATTTCCTGGTCTGATCACCACTCAGTAACATTAGAGATGGGCCCAATGGTCCCCAATGAAGGTTATACGTGGAGGTTAGCAGATTGGCAGATCCAGTCCCCATCAGACATACAAAACTCCACCGAGACCATTATAGAATTCTTGAAGTTAAATGATGATGGCCAAACAAGCTCCCAGAACTTATGGGCGACTCTTAAGGCTTATATGAGGGGCCACTATATAAAATCAGCGGCAAAAGCAAAAAGAATCAGAGGGGGTACCTTAGCTGAATTGACCTGTAGATTAAGAGATTGTCAACAGAAAATGTCTGGAACTTACTCTGTTGAGGTCGATAGTCAAATACAAAATTTAAAAAAACAGATCAGGCAACTAGAACTCCTGAAGGTACAGAGGACTTTAGATAAGTTCAAGCAGAAATTTTACTATTGTAATAATAAGCCTACCACATTTCTAGCTAATAAATTACGAAATAGAGTAGCTCAAAAACGAATAGTATCCATCAATAAGGGCAATACTACTATTATGTCCCCAAAAGAAATTGGTCTTGCCTTCGGGGAATTCTACAGCTCACTATATAATATTGAATCGCCCTGTGATGACACAGACTCTTTGAAAGTTACTATTAAGACTTTTTTGAAGGACCTAGAGCTCCCCAATCTGACAGAAGATAAGGTGAATCTCCTAAGTGGTCAAATCTCGATCGAAGAAATTGATCTAGCAATTAGACAAATTAAAGTAGGTAAGGCCCCTGGCCCTGACGGGTACACGGGGCAATTTTATAAAACTTTTGCACATTTAATTACACCCATTCTACTCAGATTTTTTAACGAGATCATGCAACAAGGTAAAGTGGCACCAGAGTTTCAGTAGGCATAGTCACACTATTAAAACCAGACAAAGACCCAGCAGAATGCGGAAGTTACAGACCTATATCATTAATAAATCTGGACACTAAATTATACTCTAAAATTTTGGCCAATTGTTTAGCTAAAGTAATACCAGCAATGATACATTGGGATCAGGTCGGGTTTATACCGGGTCGGGAGGGACCCGATAACACCAGGAGATTGGTGCATATCTTGTCAGAGGCCAAAAGGAGAAAGGTTCCCCTCCTCGCCCTGTCACTTGACGCAGAAAAAGCGTTCGATAGGGTGAGGTGGGGCTACCTATGGGAAGTTATGGAGGCTTTTGGTATCCCAATTCAATTTATAAGGGCGGTGGGGGCACTGTATTCTCACCCTACAGCGGTCGTGAGAGGAGTGGGCTTTCAGTCAGGGAAAATTTTGGTATCTAATGGAACAAGGCAGGGGTGCCCTTTGTCACCCCTGTTGTTTGCACTTGCCATTGAACCCTTAGCCCAAGCAATCAGACGGAACGAAAAAATAGAGGGTATAACTTTTAGAGACTCCACACATAAAATTGCGCTTTTCGCAGATGATGTCACCTTAGTACTGACCTCCCCTGAGACATCTTTACCACCCCTTATGGAAGTCATTAGATTATTTGGTAAAATAAGCTTCTACAAATTAAATATGTCCAAAACCGAAGCATTAGCAATCGAGATCCCAGATTTAGTAATATCAAACATTAAAAGAAGGTATAACTTTAAATGGATGGATAACTGTATAAAACACCTAGGAGTTTATTTAAGCCCGGATATGGCCACAGTTGTAAAAAGAAATTTCACAGATAGAATGCAAGAGTTTCAAAAGCTCCTAGGGTCATGGGAATACTCGGAAATTTCGTGGACAGGGAGAATCGCCTCAATAAAAATGTCCTTTTTACCGAAAATCACCTATCTCTTTAGATGTATTCCTATACAAATCCCCAGATCTATAATCAATCGATTACAGAGTATGATTTCAGCTTATATCTGGAGGGGCAAGAAACCAAGAGTATCGGGATATATTATGCAAAAAGCGACTAAACAGGGAGGCTTAGCTTTACCTAACATACTAGCATATCATGATTCGGCTAGATTCTCTCACATTTTGGGGTGGAGTACTGCAGACTCCAGCCTCAGATGGCAAGATGTCGAAAGAGAGATCATCCCGCTGAACATGAAGCTGACAGATTTGATCTGGATTCCTGCCCACTATCGAAGTAAACTGGGGATAACACAACCAATAATTTTGGATGCCCTTAGGTTCTGGGACAGAAACAGGCATAGAACACACATAGCCCCACATCCATCTGCCATCCATCCGATAGTTAGTATAGCGTGGTGTCTCCAAGAGATGCACATGAATATCTGGCTAGAACTAGGTGATATATTGGCTGGGGACATTAGTGAAGGTATAGATCAATCTTTTCTTAAATCTTTTATGCTGAAATACTCTATACCTAAAAAATACTATTTAGAAACACTCAGACTACTTGGTTTTTTAAGGAGTTGGGGACTACAAGTTTGTAATTGGAGAGAAAGAACTAAATGGGAGCTATGTTGGATTACAGATCGCAAACATAAGGGGTTGATGTCCTTTATTTACTCCTTATTAACTAATGAACAAACGCCAATGAAAGCCGTATCACAATTAGCATGGGAGGGTGATCTACAAGAGACTTTTGAGTTAAGTGTATGGTATAGAGAGATGATGTTTGCCAAAAAAAATCTTCATTGTGCTACCCTCTGGGAACTCCACTATAAAATAGTTTACAGATGGCATTTAGTACCTAAGCGACTTCATCAATACTATCCGAATTCTTCTCCAGCATGCTGGAGAAATTGTGGACAGATAGGTTCCTGGATGCATGTGTGGTGGGAGTGCCCCAAGATCAGGCTATTTTGGAGAACCTGTATGAAACTCCTAGGGGATTTGCATTATAATCTACCCTTCTCGCCGGCCCTTGTTTTGCTACATTTGGGTATTCCTAGAATGACCTTACCGAGGAAAATATTCCTGATTTATTATTTTACAGCTGCCAAATTAATTATTGCTTGGAAATGGAAACAGGAGCTTTCTCCTTCCATCCAGAATGTCATAGATCAACTCAATCATATGAAACATATGGAGCAATATGTATATAACCTAGCCGGGAAGATTAACCTACATCTTATGGTGTGGGAGGGTTGGATAGAACTGTTTGGCAATTGATTATGAAAGCATAATAGATAATAGTAACCCTGATGACACGTCCAGTATCTTCACCCCCCCATATCTCCCCCCCCTAAATTATTATTTTTTTTCTTCTTTTTTTTTTTCTTTTTTTTTTCCTTCTCTCTTCTTTCCTTTAATGACAAATTGAGAGGAAAATGAAAGGTGACACCTATTGATTTAGCCTTCTCATATTACAATAAGAGCTACTTGTTATGTTCTCCTATACTATGTCATTTGATAGTTAATACATTCTTACTATTTTTAACGTTTCATGCTATAAGTTGTACAAGATTTTCTGGATGTAAAAGACTTTAATCAACTTAGAGTGTTATACCATATGATGTAATGAAAAAAAAAGAGGAAATACTGAAGTATGACTTTTAACAGTTGTATTATAAAAGAGGAGAGATGAGTACAAGATAATTGTTTTAATTCTTGTAACATTCACCAAATGTACACAAAATGTATGCTTTGTTATTGCTATATCTCTCTTGTATTTCTTCAATAAAAAACTTTAATTTAAAAAAAAAAAGGGTTTAATACATCCATAGAAAACATATATGTACTTAATTTTGCACTTTATATCACAGACTTGGTCCACCTATACTGCACTTAAAAGGATAGAAGATAGAATATGAGTTTCTGGATTTGAATAAAAAATGTATAGTAATTTCATTATTCCATACAACTTTCTCTTCATTAGAAGGATAATTAATTAAAAATTATATGATAAAAATTAATAAGCAGTAATGGTATAAATACACTTATAATGATATAATAAAAATTGTATCCAAAAACTTTTTATAAAAGCTAAAAAAACTTTTTTTTTTAAAATTTAATATAATTCAAAAATCCATGAAAGGGGGAAAAAATAAATATATCATTAAAATTATCATTAAAATTATACAAAAATTCTTAAAAAACTTTTTTGATATTTGATTAAAATAAGTGACAAAGGCTTATAATTAAGATGAGGATATTTATAAAGATGGATAATAGTAACCGGTTAAAATAATTTTTTTGCTTATCTACTTTAAAAAAAGCTATTTAAGTCAAATTCAAGGTTTAAACCAAATGGATTCAGGGTATCTAGATTAAAAATCCATTTACTTTCTAATTGTAGTAGGTACTTGTATTTATCTCCCCCTCTTAATTGTTTCTTTAGTTTAGCTAGCCCTGTGTAATTAAAATATTTTAAATTCCCTCCGTTACATTCCTTAAAATGTTTTGGCACCGGTAAGTCTTTGTTTCTTTCTTTATCCATATGTTCAATTGATAGAATGTATTCCCTTATTCTTTCTCTTAGTGGTCTTTCGGACTCGCCTACATATTGCATCCTACATTTGCATTGAATAACATATATTATTATCAGGTATTTGTAGAGCGCCAACAGATTCCACAGCGCTGTAAACATAGTCGGTGTAAAGGATAGCTTTTGTAGGGGTCAAGTGGGTAGAGGGCCCTGCCGAGAGTTTCACTGTTGTAGTCGGCTCTTATGAAGCGATCTGTAAACAGCTGGGCCCATAGGCTTACAATCTAAGGGGTTCAAGGGGAAAGCAATGGCGTTAGGAAAGGTTAGTGTTGGTTGTATGCATACCTGAATAGTAAAGTTTTTAGGGAGTGCTTGAAGCTGTTAAAACTAGGGGAGAGTCTTATGGAGTGAGGCAGGGAATTCCACAAGATGGGGGCCAGCCTGGAGAAGTCCTGTAAACGTGAATGTGAGGAAGTAACAAGAGAGGAGGAGAGGAGGAGATCCTGAGCTGATCGAAGGGGACAAGAGGGAGAGTATCTAGAGACAAGTTCTGAGATGTAGGGGGGAGCAGTGCAGTTGAGAGCTTTATATGTCAGGGTGAGGATTTTATGGCAGAGAGGTGCAGCAGATGAAGAGCGACGAGTAAGGAAGATGAGTCTGGCAGAGGCATTCATAATGGATTGTAAAGGAGCTGTGCGGCAGCTAGGTAGACCAGAGAGGACGGAATTGCAGTAGTCGAGGCGGGAAAGGATGAGAGAGTGGATTAAAATCTTGGTTGTATCTTGTGTAAGGAAATGTCTAATTTTAGCAATGTTTTTAAGGTGGAAGTGGCAGGCTTTAGCCAAGGTCTGGATGTGAGGAGTGAAGGAAAGATCTGAGTCAAGTGTGACCCCAAGACATCGGGCGAGCGGGGTAGGGGTAATGATGGAATTATCAACAGTTATAGAAATTTTGGGGGTGGAGACATTGGAAGAAGGGGGAAAAATAAGGAGTTCAGTTTTGGAGAGATTTAGCTTAAGGTAGTGAGAGGACATCCAAGATGAGATGTGAGAAAGACAGTTAGTGACACGGGTTAGTAAGGAAGGAGGTAGGTCTGGTGCAGAGAGGTAGATTTGGGTGTCATCGGCATACAAATGGTATTGAAACCCATGGGACTTTATTAAGGAACCTAGTGACGACGTGTAGATTGAGAAGAGAAGGGGACCAAGGACAGAGCCTTGAGGTACCCCAAGAGAAAGTGGTAACGGGGCAGAGGATGCTCCGGAGAAGGCTACACTAAATGTACGGTTAGTCAGATAGGAAGAGAACCACGAGAGAGCTGTGTCACAGATGCCGAAGGATTGGAGGGTTTGGAGCAGAAGAGGGTGGTCAACAGTGTCAAAGGCTGCAGACAGGTCAAGGAGGATAAGCAGAGAGAAGTGGCGTTTGGATTTTGCTGCAAGTAGGTCATTGGTAACCTTGACAATTGCTGTCTCTGTAGAGTGATGGGAATGAAATCCAGATTGCAGTGGGTCAAGAAGAGAGTTTAGTGTAAGGAAATGGGATAGACGTGCGTAAACTAGCTTTTCGAGGAGCTTTGAGGCAAGTGGGAGTAGGGAAATAGGGCGGTAATTTGAAGGGGAGGTTGGATTAAGGGAAGGTTTTTTGAGGATAGGTGTGACCAGTGCATGTTTTAGAGATGAGGGAAATATACCAGTGCTGAGGGAGAGGTTGAAAATGTGTGTGAGTATGAGGGTGAGGGTAGAAGAGAGGGAGGGGAGTAGCTGTGAGGGGATGGGGTCGAGGGGACAGGTAGTGAGGTGGGAGGACAGTATAAGGGAAGAAACTTCATCCTCATTATCAGGGGCAAAAGAGCTGCATTTTTGGATATTTGGGTTTTGGGTGATCGTGAACTTTTGAGGGGGTGGGAGATTGGAAGTATGTTGAGAGCTGATTTCACTTCTGATGGAGTCAATTTTGTTGTTGAAGTGGCTTGCAAAATCTTGAGCTGAGAGAGAGAGTTTGTGTTAGGAGGTGGGGGTGGGCGGAGAAGAGTGCTGAACGTGTTGAACAGACGTTTAGGGTTAGAGGAAAGAGTAGAGATGAGATTAGAAAAATATTGTTGCTTATAAAGATTAAGGGCAGAATAGTAGGAGTTCAGGATGAACTTGTAGTGAAGAAAGTCAGCTGAACTCCGAGATTTCCTCCAATGTCGCTCAGCAGTACGGGAGCATCTGCGTAGGTATCGTCAGAGGAGTATGCCAGGGCTGAGGATGAGAGTGTGGTTTCTGAGCTAAGGTTGGAGGGGCCAGAGTGTCAATGACCGATGTAAGGGTGGAATTATACTGGCAGATAGATTGGTCAGGGCAGGAAAAGGAGGTGATGGATGAGAGGAAAGGTTTGAGGGAGCTAGCGAGCTGATGCAGATCTAGTGACTTAGTGCTTCTGTGAAGTTTGGTGTGAGGGGTAGAGGGAGGGGGAGTTGTAGGTAGGGAAGTGATGTTGCAAGTTAGGAGATGATGGTCAGAGAGAGGAAAAGGGGAGTTTGTTAAATTTGAAAGAGTGCATCGATAGGTGAAAATCAGATCAAGGGAATGACCATCTTTGTGAGTGGGAGAGTCAGTCCATTGTGACAGGCCGAAAGAAGAAGTCAGTTGAAGAAGTTGTATTGCAGAGGAGGCATTGGGATTTTCAAGAGGGATGTTAAAGTCGCCAAGAATGAGGGCAGGGGTGTCTGAGGAAAGGAAATAAGGAAGCCAGGCAGCAAAGTGATCTAAAAATTGAGTTGGGGAGCCAGGGGGACGGTATATGACTGCAACACGTATAGAGAGGGGAGAGAATAACTGAATCATGTCTGCTTCAAATGAAGAAAATGTGAGTGAAGAGAAGGGCTGTATTTGTTGGAAGGTGCAACGAGAGGAAAGTAAAATACCGACACCACCTCCTTGTCTATTGCCAGACCTAGGAGTGTGGCTGAAATGGAGACCCCCATGTGACAGTGCAGCAGTGGATGCTGTGTCTGAAGCAGAGATCCAGGTTTCTGTAAGAGCCAGAAGGTTAAGAGAGTGGGAGATAAAGAGATCATGGGTAGAAGTTAGCTTGTTGCAAACAGAGCGGGAGTTCCAGAGTGCACAAGTGAAGGGGGAGGGGTTTTTAGATGTAAGAGGAATGCGATTAAGGTTACCAGAGTTTAGTTTATGAAGTCTATTGAAAGGCACACAAGGATGTGAAAGGCTAGGAGGTTGTGAGGGACCAGGATTAGGGGAGATGTCGTCAGCAGCTAGTATGAGCAAGAGGGAGAGTGACATGAGATGAGAAGCAGATTTGCAGTAATGAGACTGTTGTTTGGCTGAAGTGCAGGGGGGAGAGAGAGTATTTAGGAATAAGTAGAGTTCATGAGTACAAAAGTAAGGTGAGTATAAGAGAGATGGGCTAATGAACAGTGCAGGTGGAGAGGGAGAAGGAGTAAGTGAGTGATGTAGTTTGTTATAGAGACAAGAGGTAGCAAAAAGGAATATGAAGATATTGAGCATTATTCTGAAAGTGGGAACCAAGTAAACACATAAGAAACAGTGTTACAGCAGCACTTGCAAAAGGATACAATGAGATACATAAAACATAGTATTACAAGAGTACT
This sequence comes from Bombina bombina, assembly GCF_027579735.1. NCBI lineage: Eukaryota > Metazoa > Chordata > Amphibia > Anura > Bombinatoridae > Bombina > Bombina bombina. The sequence continues at coordinate 1,227,024,581 of NC_069502.1, forward strand.
TGCCTTGTGTCTTGCCCCTTGCCCAATCCTTGTATAATTCTTAAAAAATAATGCCTCACTTATAAAATGTTCACTTTGAAAATGTGAACATATGCTATTGTTAAAAAGTACACAGCCCTGTAACCAATGCACACACCCCTGTGCAATGCACTTCCCCAAGCTAGTCTGCAATATATACAGGTAGGGCAGTCAGCTGAGTCCACTAAATTTACTTAATTGCTAATCAAAGACAGTTGGTAAGGCCAATTGGAATGTTAGAATCTGGTCAGGGTGAGATGAGTTAAGTAAACAGACAATAAAATTTGGAGGGGGTTAAAACTGTGACATAAGAAAACTATAAATTTTAGAGTTATAGCAAGTATTGATAAGGAGTGAGCATCACATGGCAATTAACTAGACATTAGAATTGAGACATTGGGAAAAATCATTACAAACAATGCAGGACTTAATTTTAACAGACTAAATTCAATTGCTCAATATATATATATATATATATATATATATATATATATATATATAAAAACACACACACAGAGGGATTTGGTATAAAATGACAGAAAAGCAGGGAATAGCAAGATTTCAGTGCAGGGCCTTAGTTCACGTACCAAAAAGAGCGATTTGGTGTAAAATGACAGAAAAGCAGGGAATAGCAAGATTTCAGTGCAGGGCCTTAGTTCACGTACCAAAAAGAGTGATTTGGTGTAAAATGACAGAAAAGCAGGGAATAGCAAGATTTCAGTGCAGGGCCTTAGTTCACGTACCAAAAAGAGCGATTTGGTGTAAAATGACAGAAAAGCAGGGAATAGCAAGATTTCAGTGCAGGGCCTTAGTTCACGTACCTGAAAGCAGAAGAGACAGTAGGTTAACTCAGCATTCCTTAGCAGATGTCAGTAGGCAGTTTGATAGTTAGTAACCAGCAGTGTGGAGAGTATTGAGTGTAATTCTTGTATAATTCTTAAAAATTAATGCCTCACTTATAAAATGTTCACTTTGAAAATGTGAACATATGCTATTGTTAAAAAGTACACAGCCCTGTAACCAATGCACACACCCCTGTGCACACATATATGAGGTCTTTGTCAGTACACCTAATGCAATCATGAATTTTAAACTCTTTCTTATTTGTATTTGAAATCACAGATTTACTTTTCTTTGAATGTCTGCAAGCCTTACAGATAAGGCATGGAAAAAAACCTTTTAAATCATTACCCATTAAATCTTTATCTAGTTTAGTTTGTTTCTTCCTTATAGTAGGGGCCAGTTTATTCTTTAAATTATTTGCTTTTCTATAGACATATATATATTTTCTGAAATTAAAGGTCCCAAAATTTTATCCTGTTTGAGAAAATGCCAGTGCTTATTAAAAAAAAGTTCTGCCAATTTCTGGTTGCTACTATATTTTGAAACGAAAGGTATATTTAGAGTTTTATTTTCTTCTTTAGGGATTTCTTTTTTCTTATTGGTTAAGAGACTATTCCTATTCGAGGTACTTACTTGTTTTATAGTGGATTCTATTGTTTGTTCATTATATCCTCTTTCAACAAATTTTGATTTTAGGATAGCCGCTTAGTTTATATAGTCCTCATCCTCAGTGCAATTTTTTCTTACTCTAAGCATTTGGCTTTTTGGGATATTATTTTTCCATAATGGAAGATGACAGCTGCTAGAGTGAATAAAATTATTACTGTCTACGGGTTTAAAAAAGGTTCTAGTCTTAATTTTACTATTTTCAACAAAAATCTCTAAATCCAAAAAAGACAATTTACTTTGGCTCATTTCTTTAGTAAATCTAATATTCATGTCGTTTGTGTTCATTTCTTCAAACAATTGATCAAATGACTCTGAGGTGCCTTTCCAGATGATGAGTACATCATCTATATATCTCTTATATAGGACTAGGTTTGCGCCCAGCTGTGTTCTTGTTGGGATAAATGATTCCCACAAACCCATAAACAGATTAGCATAGCTGGGCGCAAACCTAGTCCCCATAGCAGTTCCACAAATCTGTGTATAAAAATAGTTTTCAAATAAAAAATAATTATGACTAAGGATAAACTCGATACTCTCCAAAATAAATTCAGACTGTTCAATTTTCATGTTAGCATCTTGTCCCAAAAAAATGTTTAACTGCTTTAATCCCTTTTGAATGTTCAATTACGGTGTACAAGGAAGTGACGTCACAAGTGATCAGCCACATATCCTCTGTCCAAATTATTTTTTCTAGCCAATTTATCACATCTGTGGAATTTTTAAATATGAGTCTAGAGATAAAACATATTTTTGTAAATATCTATCCACATACTGTGAAAGGTTTGCAGTTATAGAGTCTATCCCGGAGACTATAGGTCTACAGGGTGGGTTTGTTATAGACTTATGAATTTTTGGAAGAATGTAAAAGGAGGGGATCCTAGGAGTCTTCTTATATAGAAAATCAAATTCTTTTTGATCAATCACTCCTAGATTTTTATTCTTCTCTAGCAATATTTTAAGTTCCCATGTATAAAAAGTGGTTGGGTTAATAGTGCTTTTTTATAAGTAGTGGTATCTGATAATAAATCCTCACAAATTTTCATATACTATACATTGTCCAAAATTACAATCCCACCTCCCTTATCTGCATTTTTAAAAATAATATCTTCATTTTTCTCTAAGTTTCTTATTAGCTCAATTTGTTTTTTAGATAGATTGAAGTTGACCTTGTTAATTTGCTTTTCTGATAGGTTTTTTATATCATGTAGTACTAACTTTTCAAAGGTCTCTATTACCGATCCCTTCTTATGTTTTGGATAAAAACTGGACTTATTTTTTAAACCTGAATGTATAAAACCTTTCTCATCTTTATTAGATCTTGTGGTTTGTTGTTGGATTTATCTTTCTACTGCTGTTTTACTAAAATATATCTTCAATGTAAGAGATCTGATGAATTTATTTGCATCTATGTATGCGTCAAATTTATTAAACTTTGCAGTAGGTGCAAATGATAAGCCTTTTTCTAAAACCTTTGTTTCTTCAATTTTTAAAACATAACTACTTAAATTAAAAATCCCGTTTGTCTTGCTATTTCCTACTTCTTCTTTTTGTCTACCGGATTTTTGTAGACCTCTCCCCTGTTTTCCTCTTCTCCTGAGAAATGTCTTTTTCTTTGGCCCTGTCTTTGTTCCATTCCTCCTCTTATTGGTTCTCTGTTTGTTAAATGGCCTCTCTCTAAAAAATTAGTATTATTGTATGTGGAAGTATAGTTGTCATTTACAAAATTTCTTTCTTCTCTATTATGATTGGTTTGTCCTCTATTGCTTTTTACTATTTGTTAATTTACATGAAAACTTCCTTCATGGGGATTCCTATAACTGGAAAAAGTTCTGGGATTATGTTGATTACTGCTATTTCCATGATTTTGTTCTTTCCTGATGTGTTGGTTATGTGTTGTGTATGTTCGATTTGGTTGTTCTTCATAATTCCTCCTTAGTGGGGTGTATCTATTCTGTAGTTCAATATTTCTATTATTATATGTGTTATAATTCCATCCTCTATTATCAGAATATGTGTGTGTATTCCTTTGTTGATTTCTCCAATAGTTATCACTAGGCTTTCGTGTGTTATATCTAACTGTTGTCCATGTATTCTCGTGATTTTCATCTCTATTCTCAAATCTATTGGTATCTATATTATCATTTATATTTTCTCTATCTGATACCACTTCTTCATGGTTATTGATTTTATTATTTTTATATCTATTGAATCTCCATCTGTGTGTGGTATAACTGGTATAATTGTTGTAATCTTGTTCGTCTCGTTCAAATTTATCCATTTTTATTTTCCAAAAAAGACAAACTTTTTATAAAACCTAAAAAATTTTTTTTTTTAAATTTAATATAATTCAAAAATCCATGAAAGGGGGAAAAATAAATATATCATTAAAATTATCATTCAAATTATACAAAAATTCTTAAAAAACTTTTTTGATATTTGATTAAAATAAGTGACAAAGAAGAATAAAAATCTAGGAGTGATTGATCAAAAAGAATTTGATTTTCTATATAAGAAGACTCCTAGGATCCCCTCCTTTTACATTCTTCCAAAAATTCATAAGTCTATAACAAACCCACCCGGTAGACCTATAGTTTCCGGGATAGACCCTGTAACTGCGAACCTTTCACAGTATGTGGATAGATATTTACAAAAATATGTTTTATCTCTAGACTCATATTTAAAAAATTCCACAGATGGACAGAGGATATGTGGCTGATCACTTGTGACGTCACTTCCTTGTACACCGTAATTGAACATTCAAAAGGGATTAAAGCAGTTAAACATTTTTTGGGACAAGATGCTGACATGAAAATTGAACAGTCTGAATTTATTTTGGAGAGTATCGAGTTTATCCTTAGTCATAATTATTTTTTATTTGAAAACTATTTTTATACACAGATTTGTGGTACTGCTATGGGGACTAGGTTTGCGCCCAGCTATGCTAATCTGTTTATGGGTTTGTGGGAATCATTTATCCCAACAAGAACACAGCTGGGCGCAAACCTAGTCCTATATAAGAGATATATAGATGATGTACTCATGATCTGGAGAGGCACCTCAGAGTCATTTGATCAATTGTTTGAAGAAATGAACACAAACAACATGAATATTAGATTTACTAAAGAAATGAGCCAAAGTAAATTGTCTTTTTTGGATTTAGAGATTTTTGTTGAAAATAGTAAAATTAAGACTAGAACCTTTTTTAAACCCGTAGACAGTAATCATTTTATTCACTCTAGCAGCTGTCATCTTCCATTATGGAAAAATAATATCCCAAAAAGCCAAATGCTTAGAGTAAGAAAAAATTGCACTGAGGATGAGGACTATATAAACCAAGCGGCTATCCTAAAATCAAAATTTGTTGAAAGAGGATATAATGAACAAACAATAGAATCCACTATAAAACAAGTAAGTACCTCGAATAGGAATAGTCTCTTAACAAATAAGAAAAAAGAAATCCCTAAAGAAGAAAATAAAACTCTAAATATAACTTTCATTTCAAAATATAGTAGCAACCACAAATTGACAGAATTTTTTTTTTTTTTTTTTTTAAATAATTTTTTATTGAGGTATTTGCATAAAACATAAATAATACACAATACACCTTTTTGTCATAAGAATAGGATACAAACATAAGTAACCAAAACAATTTGGCGTCTATATAATACATTGACTAAAGGCTAATGAGACCTCGATTTTTCAATAATATATCATGTATAACTGACCAGTTAGAAACATGGATTTAGGCCCCAAGGACCAAGAGTATAGAAAATAAGTTATTTGATGGTCAGAAGTCTAGCTCCTTAGGAGCTTCAAAAGGAGCGTGAACAAGGGGGAAGGGGATATTCAGCGGGTAAGCACCGCTATAGATAGAAGGGAAAGGGTGGAGGGCGGAGCCATATATATATGTTAATATTTTAGGGAACTTGGGGGGGGGTTTAGTCTTGCTAATGAAGGAAATTGAACGGGCCATGAAGCAGGGTCAACTATCCATTCATAGTTAGTTATGCAAATACATAGTAGGGGTAAATATAAAGGTTAAATAATCTATTGGTAGACAGATAATACATGTTTTATTAATTGCTGAACTTGGATGAGATAGAAGGCTCTGGTAATATGGGAGTTTTATGATTATAGGGGGATAAAGTGGGTAGTAGGCCATAGGGTTATGATAACTTGTGTTAGGATTGGGTATCAATAGTATGCAAAAACTAAACTCATATCTAGGCTAGCTAGGAAAGGAAAGTCCACTGTGAGTATGATAACCTGAATAGGAATGTATCCTCGTTATAAGGTGTAAGTTATATTAATACCAAGCAACTAGTGAACATATAAATCGTTATTAGTGTTCAGACCATGAATATAGATAGACCTTTAGATAGTGAGCTATGTTTTAATATGTCATGTGCTATATACTTTATAGAGAATATGCGAGGGTGAAATTAGATATCCCTAAACTTAGCTCAGCAGTACCAGTAACTCTTTAGCTAGTTAGAGTTTGCGAGGATAAATATAGACATATCTAGAGAAGGGAGTATTAAGAGTCTTGAGGGTTAACTATGCAAGTAGACACTACTAACTTACAATCTATACTCCAAAAGAGGATATCAGGATCTCTCTCTAGAAGGAGTGTCGTGGTGAATGAAATCTAGTGGAGTATCTATCTCCTGCTATACAATGGGGTCTGATTATAAATGAATGAAAAATACTTGGCGAATATAATATAGCCTCTAGGGTTATTATAAGCAAGCATTAGCAAATGATGTTATTTTACATGTATAGTGATTGCGTTTCAAAGCGAACATTAAACAGACATCTGCTCATAAGAGTTATCAGGCAACAAAAAGCCTAAAACAATAGCTGTGCACTTATTTATAATAGCATATCTCATTGGGAGTATTTAAGTCCATATATCATTGAGACAGACATAGAGCTTAAGAATAGTCTGACTTGTCCCTGAGAAGGGAAACAAAAAACTGCAGGGTTCTTTTATACTATAGGTGGGTATAAGGTTAAACATACCTCTATGTAGGCAAAACATTTAGAACTCTACACACAAACAACAATTCTAACGACCCTCCCTTCAGCCATTGTCTTTTAAATCAGGCCTCAGTATTAGCATTGATGGCCTGAGATTCAAAAATAGCTTTGTCGAGTGTGCCACTTGGTATTACATCACTCTGTCAGGAGATGTAAAGTGTTGGAATAACTGGTGAAGGGAATGGAACAGGATAGGTAGTAAAGGGCCGCTAATAGAATACCTATAGGTAGGGTTCCATCAACTTAAAATCCCTTAGTTAAAAAAAGTAGATTAGTTTTACTAACTAGAAATACCTTTATTAGAAAGGAATGATATGCAGGGATAACCATTATGAAGCCCTCTAAACTGTACGGAATATACTAAGATTGAACCTTAAAAATGTGAACCATTAGACCATGTAGCTGCTCTAGCCTCTATTAACAAATTATCCGTTTACAGAGAACATACCCCACAGTGACTGTATATGTGGGAAAGAATTAACTAGCATAATGTACAGGACAATTGACCATTAACACTCTACACAGGTTTAGTGCTAGCATTCATTTTCCGTCTCAGTAAGCATAGGGCAGAGAGGATGGACAGAATTTTCATTATGTTATAGAGAGACACACATGAAGTTGACAAACACACAGACAGGATTTAGGATAAATAAAAATCAGTAACCAAATACCTATAACTGCATATATCTTCAAGAAGAAAGCATACATTATATATCCCATAACTAAAGTTAGCCCTTGTAGTGAATATCTAACATATAAAAACTTTGTCATAACATTAAGAAGAATATATATGTATGCATTACCCAGATTATGACTAAATAATTAAACAGGAAGTCTCACTAAGAAGTTTGTACATATACATAAATATAGTCTCAGTTAATCCAAAGACTCTATATGGAACAACCTGTACTACAGAGCTGATCTTGGGTACAGTGTCAAATTAACATTAATACAATATGAAACATCTATGTTAGTGCATCATATAAAATATCATAAACATGGACGGGTGTCAAAGTGTTAAAGTATCGTAGTATAGTGTGAACTGGGCTAATTGTTCCAACATTAGGTTCATGTGGGCCTCAAATAGACATCCTTGTAGTGGAGACCGGAATTGGAGCGGGTGCCCCAACTTCGCAGCTCTTTACCCCACTCCACATTTAAGCAATTTGTTTCTATGTGCGAATAGAAGCTCCCTGCTGCGTTCATAGATTGTGTAAGCTGCATGGCTAGGGTGGTCACCCACACCGGTGTAAAACCTCATGATTCTGGTCACAAGACTGTGTGCATAGGTGCGCTGCTTGGAGGTGGTAGGTGTTATGTCCGTTTGGGAGCTCGGATAGGGAGAGGAAAAGGACCGGGGGTGGCATCCGGTACTAAGAGACAAAGGTGCTCGGTCAATGTCCCCAACTCTTGAGAGGACACATGGATCTGGAATGCCATTCAAGGGATCTTGGTGAGCTCTCCTTACGGACCGTGACTGGCGTTTGTCAGTATCAGCACTAACTCTCACATCATCCAAATTCAGGAGACGGGCTTCAAGAGTGTGAGTGTCTAGAGAGCAGGAACCTATGTCAGGGCCGCTTCGCTGCATGATCACACCGCAGCTGCCTGCAGTAAGAATGCCACTTGATTCAGGCATAAACAATGTGGGCTTTAAAGCTATGTCGCCTGTCTTATGCCGTATCGAGTTGGCCTGACTGTTAAAAGCCGAGAGAGGAGTTTCTTCTATAGCCTGTGTCTGTAGTATCTCCGCTCTGTCCTCCGCCATCTTGTTCAAAGCGGTGTCTCGTAGAGTGCATGGCGCCTTTATTATGAGCGCTAGTTCACAAAAGTTTTTTTCCATCTTGCTCTACATCTTGGAGAGAAGCATCCGTATCTCATCCATGATCCAAGGGTATATAGTTTCAGCTTTGGTCAATGTAGATCGGCTATAACAGGAGTAGGGCTGCAGGTCTCGTCATCTGAAACATATAGGTCCCCTCCATAGAATGCCACACTAAGGTAGATTGGTCCAAAAGTACCATCGAAGGTGACCATTAGTTAATGATCAGTTGTTAGTTGTCAATATGTCGAAATATCTCGTTTTTTTTGCCTTAGGTATATGTTAAGTTAGGCCGTATTTGAGGAGCTATGAGGATATGCGTCTGGCTCTTTCCACTGTTGGCTCCGCCCCCCCAGAATTTTTTTTTAATACGCACTGGCATTTGCTCAAACAGGATAACATTTTGGGACCTTTAATTTCAGAAAAACCAAAGTTTGTCTATAGAAAAGCAAATAATTTAAAGAATAAACTGGCCCCTACTATAAGGAAGAAACAAACTAAACTAGATAAAGATTTAATGGGTAATGATTTAAAAGGTTTTTTCCATGCCTTATCTGTAAGGCTTGCAGACATTCAAAGAAAAGTAAATCTCTGATTTCAAATACAAATAAGAAAGAGTTTAAGATTCATGATTGCATTAGGTGTACTGACAAAGACGTCATATATGTTATTCAATGCAAATGTGGGATGCAATATGTAGGCGAGTCCAAAAGACCACTAAGAGAAAGAATAAGGGAACACATTCAATCAATTGAACATATGGATAAAGAAAGAAACAAAGACTTACCGGTGCCAAAACATTTTAAGGAATGTAACGGAGGGAATTTAAAATAGCTTAATTAATCCATTTGGTTTAAACCTTGAATTTGACTTAAATAGCTTTTTTTAAAGTAGATAAGCAAAAAACTTATTTTAACCGGTTACTATTATCCATCTTTATAAATATCCTCCTCTTAATTATAAGCCTTTGTCACTTATTTTAATCAAATATCAAAAAAGTTTTTTAAGAATTTTTGTATAATTTTAATGATAATTTTAATGATATATTTATTTTTTTCCCCTTTCATGGATTTTTGAATTATATTAAATTAAAAAAATTTTTTTTTTTAGGTTTTATAAAAAGTTTTTTGGATACGACTTTTATTATATCATTATGTGTATTTATACCATTATTGCTTATTAATTTTTATCATATAATTTTTAATTAATTATCCTTCTAATGAAGAGAAAGTTGTATGGAATAATGAAATTACTATACATTTTTTATTCAAATCCAGAAACTCATATTCTATCTTCTATCCTTTTAAGTGCAGTATAGGTGGACTAAGTCTGTGATATAAAGTGCAAAATGAAGTACATATATGTTTTCTAATGGATGTATTAAACCCTTTAAAACAGACATTATTTATTTATGAGAATGAGTATCAGCTATTCAAAAACGGTTAAAATCTTACACGCTATAACAGAGGCATATATATTACATTGCTTGTTTAGAACCTGTTGAGACTGTTAGGAATAACGATAAACAGAGAGGTGTACTAAATGTTATGTTACACACAGATTACATGTGTAATACAGCTAGGACCGCCCCGCAGCAGGGCTTAAAATACTGTCAATGCCAATGATCCGTATCAGGCTTGAGAAAGGCACCACGGAGCTGAAACGCGTTGCCGCTACGGTATTGGCTGTTCTTCTGGTGACGTCATCCCGCATTGGTGGGCGTGTAAATAGGATTGCACGGCTTTGAGGATGTACCTTGTGGAAGGAGCATCATACGGCTCTCTAAAGGAATAAACATCTTCCGGTTCAAGTAGCCGGTCTCATCGTTCAAAGACAAAGTCAGTAGGTCCGGATTGTACATTTGTCCTGACGGATAACAACTTTACCTAAGGTACTAAAAAAGGTCTTAACAAACATTGACTGTGTACATATATCGGAGGAAAAAGGATTACAAGGATAATTTATGTCCCAATATCAGTCATAAGGAGTTTGGGGAAAAAAGTTTTAAAATTAAGCACCTTTTTTTTTCGTTTTGTTACATCTCCATAAGGGAGATAATAGGTATTGGACAATTTTTTTCATACAATTTTTAGATATAAATATATACATAAACACATTTTTTATTCATGCATGAATTTATGTTTTAACTTCTATTATAAATAAAAATAGTTTTTTTTATATATTTTGAGCATCTGTTGCCTATAGTTCAATATGTTCATTTAATACCACATACTTTGGTGTATTACACTTATCTACATTGCATAGTATACTACAGTTGGTCTATATATATTGCTATTTTTCATAACTATTTTCTTATTACATACAACTTTATCTATCTATGTATATATATATATATATATATATATAATAGGGACAATTTCTGTTTCCATATATATATATATTTTAAATTTTAAGCCATAATAACTAGTATTTCTGGCGCTTCACATTGTTTGCCCTTTTTTCTGAATGTTGTGTTTTAGACTGGTTTTGGATTGCCAGTCATTTAATGTGAAGCATAATTTAAAGAATCTTCTTTCAGCGCAAGGTTTTTTCTCTTTTTTCCAAATCTGGTTTCCCTTGGTCAGCCTGCTGTAGTATCCATTGAATTTACTGCTCTGCAGGTGAATGAACTTGCAGTGTCACTGCTGCTACTATTGCACATTAATTGCGTGTTAACAGGCTAGTTTTCAAGGGAATCACTTTCTCAGGGCTTCTGAGTTGGGGATTGATCTCTCCTTTAACCTGTGGCTTCGTGAGGAAGGTGCTGCCTTTTAGCCCCTTTTCCCTTCTTGGGTCAGAGCTTAGTCTCCGTTTTATGGAGATGTGGTCCCTTTTTTAAGGCTTCTCCTGGATCAGGAGATGGGAACTGTGAGCTTCCCTAGCTGAGAGGGATATTCTCTCTGGGTTGTTACGTTCCATTTGGACCATGTCAAGACTAAGTTGGAGCTTTTTGCTAGATCCTTTGGGTCTACGGTCCTGTTGTCTGTTCTAAGGAGTTGGGTTGCACCTGTGCTCTGTTGCATTGTCTATGGCCATTTTTCCACTCGTTTTGAGCTGGTTTTGGGTTTCTTCTGTTCCCCTGTTTCAGACCTGCCGTTGCTGGGGCTGGCCCGGCTGGGAGTGGGTTCTGAGAGATGTTATCATCTCCAGGATCTAGGTGGGCATAGTCGCTATGTGTCATCCTGAGGATGGCGATGTGTTCTTGACTCATGGTTTTTTGTCTGGGTCTGTTACACATTTTTTTGTTTTGCGGAATAATTCTGTGTTCCAAGTTCGGACTATGTGAGGACTCAGTCTTCTGTTGTCTTTTGGTGCTCTTGCACGACATTTGAGAGAAAGTTTTCTCTGTTTCTATGCCCGGTCCTATACCTCCGGTTTCTCCAGGTCAAGGCATAGTCTCCCCTTGTCTGTCAGGACCCATTTGAGCCCTTGTGAGCTTGGCTTGCTCTGGGGGGTTTTCCTTTATGGATTGTGACTTTTCATTTTTTTCTATCAGTTCTCCTGATCGTATCCCTTTGGGAGTTTAGGCTGGTGTTCCCTTCTTTAATGAAGGGTGAGTGGTGAGGGACCGACTGTTGGGCGACGGTGTCTCTTGGAGGCCTGTTGGCTCAGTTAAGTCCGATTTTGCAGTCTCTAGCTAGGCTCTGGACTACCTGTGGGTCAGTGTCCTTGGGACTTTTCCTTTTAAAGTTTTCTCGGCTTCTGAAGAAGCTGGGTTTTTTTGTGGACAGTGGTTTCAGGCTTGGTGCTCTCAGAATGGGCTGCCTAATGTACCCTCCCGTCTTAGCATTCAGTGTCCTCTATAGCTTGGGTATTGTTTTCCCAAAAGTAATAAATGCAGCTGTGGACTCTTTTCATTTAAGAAGAAAAAACATAAATTATGCTTACCTGATAATTTTCTTTTCTGCTTTTTGGAAGCTTCTTTCTTAGAGTCCTTGAGCAGCTTTAGTTTATTTATCCAAATGTAAATCCAACGGCCAAATGGAGCAGAGACACGATCTGGACATATCCGTGTCTGCAACTCTCAGTTCTGAACCTTCCTTAGTCTTCTCACCCCCACTTGACTGTAAGGACACCTGGCTCAATGGGGCCATGTGATCGCTCGACTCCAGAGCATCCTACCTGACCATATGTTGTACAACACTACCACTCAATAATGCGGGCAATTGTCCCACCTCAGCTGGAGGCACCCACACCATGGCGGCAGAAGGTGACGAGGCCACCCCGGCCGACTCTACCTTCCTTATTAATTCTCTAAGGCCCTCCAACAATGTAACTGAGTCACTAACAGTCAATCCACTACACACACCCCTCCTAAAACCTCACCAGGAACTATTGGGAATATCTTACCAGCAGTCGTTGCCACATTGATATCTTTTCCAAGAGCTGATTGTTCCCGAACTGTCCCTGCGGTGCTCGGATCCCTTCCCAGAGACTGTGAAGTATCATTTTGCACCTGTAAAACAGTAGTTAGTGACTTATCCCCAGAAGGAAACATTATTTCGCCCTGAACCCATCTTGTGCAATGGTCCGTTGAAGCGGATGAGCACCCTCTAGAACTCCTTTTTGCTGTATTGCCCACCCCTGTGGAAGATACAGCCATCCCACCTTTTCTTTTTGCGCTTCCTCTTCCCCTAAACTCATTCCTTCCCCTAAAAACTGCAGAATTCATGCAATTAAACTGATCACCCCTTCCTCTCGGCTTATAACCTCTTCTGTATGAAAATTGAGGCCTAGCATATGCAGGTCTATACTTAGGCACAAAACTACTAGGGGCCCCCATGTTTGACTCAGTACAAACAATCTCCTGAGGCGCAGACACAATCCCTCCCATGGGGCCAGTTACTTCCAGATCAATAATAACATCCTGGTCCCTCAAATCTTTTGGAACAGAATCCAAGCCCCCAGCTACGCTACCTGCAAGATTACCAAGAGGCCCTCTACTACCCACAGGCTCAATAGAGCCATCTACAACTTCTGTGTCTCCATAAGCATTAGGCCCAACCTGACCATGAAACAGGTCCTGATCCTCAATCTCACCTAAACCCTGGGCTGCATGGATCTCTGCCTCCGTGATAATGCCTTCTGTCATGATCCGGTGTACATGCGCTCAGGAAACAGACCCTCGGGGCAGTGGTAGGGATTTGAAGACAACGACCCCTGACCCGGGGAAGAGTATCCTGGACGTGGATAGATGATATTCTGTGATTCATATTTGCTAGAAGTTATTGTAGAAGAAATGGAGAGTGCAACATTTGTATACAATATATTCTGACTTCACTGTGACTTATAGTTAGTTAATAGAAGTAGCTGCAGGATTCAATGAGAGAAAAATATAGCAATGTGGAATGTTCAGACTTCAGAGTAAACTGGTAAAAGATTGACACTTAGATGCAAACTAAGGTTTGTTGCAGGTTCACAGTACATAATATTATATAAAGCTGTATGTCAGAGTTAAGCACAGCTGCACAGGTATTTAGACAAGCTGCAAGTTTAGGCATTAATTACTGTTTGTGCATTTAGATGCAAACTTGGTTTGTTGCAGGTTCACAGTACATAATATTATAAAGAGCTGTATGTCAGTAATTAGCAGAGCAGCACAGGTGAAAGTTAAGTTTAAGGCATCAATTACTGTTTGAACATATATTGGAGAATCACATGAAAGCTTTTAACTGAACATAAAGATGCAGAGTTCTGAATAGCAGCAGGATATTTCAGCAATGACAACTTGTAGCAGAGAAATAGTTATAAAGTTCTGAGTAAGATGCTGTTGTAATTAGAGAGTGATGGTAACCAAAAGTATGCTTGATTTATAATAAAGTTCAGAGTTTGTTAAGAAGCAGTGTCCAGGAAACAGAAATGGAATTATTTGGATACTTGCGATTTGATGATTTTAAGCATTGGTAATAGAAAATGCTGTAGGTTGAAATAGTTGGTAAAATTCATGCAGGAAACAGTCACAGACCTCTGTTGTTCAGGATCACAACTTCAATGTTAATGCCCAGCACATTAGACCTGAGAAGGCTTAAAAAGAGGCTGAGGTAATCAGGTGCATGAATGATTAATCAGGCAGGCAAGCAAGCTGAATGTGAATACTGCCCAAATGCAGCAGTCAGAGAATGAAGTCTTAAAGGGATAGTGACATTAGGCTGAGATATGTTACAGATCGCCCTCCTCAAAGGCGACCTCCGGGCGCCCAACACAATCCAAAAGGAGAGAGAACAAAAATGATATGGAGAACCGGTAGTAAGTGTATGGAGGTAGTGAGTCCAATCGGAAATCAAGAAAGGAGGGTTGGAGATCTCTTGAAAAAGTTGAATGACGAAGTAAAGGCCATGAAATTCAGGTATCAAAAGAAATTGAAAATGATGAGAGCAAAACTTGAAGTCAACTATTTTGTAGTCATCGTGAGAATGCATGAACGTAACATACAATGAGGTTCCTACCACAGAATCATCCTGAGGGTAGATAGGCGGATGTTCTTCATGATAGATGACCATGTACATAGCCAATGAAAAGGCAGCCAGTCCTAGAGATATGAATAGGCTTTCCTCAGCTTCAGAAATAGAGATGCAGTATTCTGGATTGATAACCAGATTAACCACCTTTGGGTCAGAGATTTGAGTATCCTCAGAATTAACTTCTTGGCTGAGAATTAGATATACTCCAAAAGAAAAAGCTATAGCCACTTCTAACGCAATAGCAGGGCTTTCTTCAAAGTAGGAGATAGGAGTGTAGAGTGCAAGATTTGTCCAGTTCTTGCCATCTTCTAATTCAATATGAAATGTCTCCTTACTGGATTCAGAATCAAAAGTGTCCTCACTAAGAACAGGTATATGAATGTCCATGCCAGGGCAAGGTTCAGAAGTACCCACATCTGGGTAAGGTTCAGGAATATCCTCAGTAGGATCGGGTGAAGGAATGCCCATGCCAGGGCAAGGTTCAACTATAGAGAAAGGAAAAGAACCCACTTTAGAGCCAGGAACCATACTCTCTTCTGAGCAGAGGGCAAGGCTTTCTTCAGGGTTCATAAACAAAGAATTAACAAGACCCACTTTACAGCCAAGAACCATACTCGCTTCTGAGTAGAGGGCATGGCTATCTTCAGGATCAAGTATTATTACACCCATTTCTGGGTTAAACAAAGGAATACCCATACCAGGGTCAAAAACAGGAGAGTCCACCTTGATGTCAGGTTTAGTAGTATAATCATGGAAAACAGGAACAGGAATGGGCACAGGGGAATCTTCTTGAAGAACTTTTGTGCAAGTTTCAGGTTCAAGAATGTCCACTTGCGAACTTGGTTCAAAGTTGTCCTCACAGGATTGAGTATCAGGAATTCCTGTACAGGAAACTGATGTAGTAGAAAATGTAGGTTGGTGCAAAGTATCTCCCAAGGGAAACAATTACTTAGATGCAGTAACAGAAGAATTTTGAGAAGGTGAAGTGTACTGAAATATGCCACACTCAGGTAGATGCGGAGGAATTGTGACACAAGATTCTGACTGAGAAGTTGTCTGGGGTTCAGCAGGCATACTTATTTGAGTTTGAATATCAGAGCTAAATTCTCCAGGGACTACCTCTGGTAAACTGTTAGATTGTATATCTGGAACAAAATTATCTTTTGTTTCTAGCACAGGATTTATAGACATTGAGGCAGCATGAGTGGGATGCAAGAAATCAATAGTTGGAAACAGTTTTTGTAGTTGTTGTAGAGTCTGAGAAGAGATACCATTAGATGCTTTAAGAACAGACAGATAATGACTAGAGACAACATACAGCTTGGTGTTGACAGTGTCATGAGGCAAGAGAGGGTCTGGTACAACAGAAACTGAAACAGGAGATTCAGGCTGAGTTTCCTCTTTGCACTTTTGATTTTCTATAGGCAGAAATACTTTCTTCTTCTTCTTTTTCTTAGAGAGCTTAGATAACTGATATTTCTTCCCAGTATGAGGCTTCTTAGGTTGCTGCCATTGTGGCTTGTAGTACCTTATATCAGGTTGAGAACAGAAATCCTCTTCATCACTGGATGCATAATTCTGATGTAATAAATCTGCATAGTAGTTGAGGGGACCTTTTCTCCAAACAGCAGTCTGTAAACCAGATGTCTTTTCTTCCGGCTCTGAATCTGTCCAATCTAACGATTCCATGGGAATATCAGAAATAGGAAGATCAGTATTTCCATGAGATGTTTCATGATGGGAGCTGTCTGTATCATCCATATTGTAAATATAACAACCAAGGATGTCATTATAGCAAATAGGTTGAGGTTTTGTCTGAGTTTGTGGCGAATTAAAGTTGCGCTCATACCAGTCTAATGCCAATTCAGCTGGATCTGTGAAGTCATCCTCCTCATTGACATATTCAGACTCAGAGTCAGTATCACCAGGATAGGTATCACAAACAGGAGGAGTAGATGGTATTCTGGAACAGTAGTCCTGTCTCTAAATCTTTAAAGGTCTGATTTTTTTCTGCTGAATCTATGAATGCATCCTCTTCAGTTACATAGTCAGACTCAGAATCAGTTTCACCAAAATGGAAATCACGAACATGAGGAACAGATGAAATTCTAGAAAAGTGGTTCTGTCTCTTTAAATCTTTAAAGATCTGAATTTTTTCTGCTGAATCGATGGATACATTCTCTTTATTTTCATAGTCAGATTCAGAATCAGTTTCACCAAAATGGTAATCACGAACATGAGGAACAGATGACATTTTAGAAAAGTGGTTCTGTCTCTTTAAATCTTTAAAGATCTGAATTTTTTCTGCTGAAGCTATGGTTAAATCCTCTTCATTTTCATAGTCAGATTCAGGATCAGTTTCACCAAAATGGTAACCACGAACATGAGTAGAGGACAGTCTAGAATAGGATTACTGTGTCTTTAAATTTTTAAAACTATGAAAATCTTCTGTTTTTCCTTTAGGGATTGCTTGGGTCTGAGATATGTTGTAATTTTTTATTTTCCTTTGAGGGTCGGTGCATCCACTACCACTGCGGATCCCTTTTTTAGGCATTAACATTCTGTCATGATCCGGTGTACATGCGCTCAGGACACAGACCCTCGGGGCAGTGGTAGGGATTTGAAGACACCGACCCCTGACCCGGGGAAGAGTATCCTGGACGTGGATAGATGATATTCTGTGATTCATATTTGCTAGAAGTTATTGTAGAAGAAATGGAGAGTGCAACATTTGTATACAATATATTCTGACTTCACTGTGACTTATAGTTAGTTAATAGAAGTAGCTGCAGGATTCAATGAGAGAAAAATATAGCAATGTGGAATGTTCAGACTTCAGAGTAAACTGGTAAAAGATTGACACTTAGATGCAAACTAAGGTTTGTTGCAGGTTCACAGTACATAATATTATATAAAGCTGTATGTCAGAGTTAAAGCACAGCTGCACAGGTACTTAGACAAGCTGCAAGTTTAGGCATTAATTACTGTTTGTGCATTTAGATGCAAACTTGGTTTGTTGCAGGTTCACAGTACATAATATTATAAAGAGCTGTATGTCAGTAATTAGCAGAGCAGCACAGGTGAAAGTTAAGTTTAAGGCATCAATTACTGTTTGAACATATATTGGAGAATCACATGAAAGCTTTTAACTGAACATAAAGATGCAGAGTTCTGAATAGCAGCAGGATATTTCAGCAATGACAACTTGTAGCAGAGAAATAGTTATAAAGTTCTGAGTAAGATGCTGTTATAATTAGAGAGTGATGGTAACCAAAAGTATGCTTGATTTATAATAAAGTTCAGAGTTTGTTAAGAAGCAGTGTCCAGGAAACAGAAATGGAATTATTTGGATACTTGCGATTTGATGATTTTAAGCATTGGTAATAGAAAATGCTGTAGGTTGAAATAGTTGGTAAAATTCATGCAGGAAACAGTCATAGACCTCTGTTGTTCAGGATCACAACTTCAATGTTAATGCCCAGCACATTAGACCTGAGAAGGCTTAAAAAGAGGCTGAGGTAATCAGGTGCATGAATGATTAATCAGGCAGGCAAGCAAGCTGAATGTGAATACTGCCCAAATGCAGCAGTCAGAGAAGGAAGTCTTAAAGGGATAGTGACATTAGGCTGAGATATGTTACACCTTCCGAATCTGCCTCCAGAATATCTTATGGCTGCTCTTGCACAATCACCGCCTCCGCGCTGGTCTGCGTCACAATCCTCTTGTCCGCTCACTGCTCTGGCTGCCCTTCCTCCAGCCGGCACCCTGGCTCAACTCTGGACTGAGCCTTTCAGGGGGGCGAGATTGCCGAGTGGTCCGCCTAGATGATTCCTCCTCCATCTGTTTAGCAGGAGTCTGAGGGAAAAGGACACTCGACATCTGCTCTTAGATCCAAGCAGATCCTTTTTCTTCTGCCAATGTCCTCAGCCTTTTAAGAAGCTCCTCCATCTCCATTGCTATATCTTGTACTACTGTTTATTACTGTGCAATATTATACTTTACGTGTGAGTGGTTACTACAGTATTTTCCATATCTTGTACTACTGTTTATTTTTTTTTAAATATAATTTTTATTGAGGTTTACAAACAAGCATGACATATAGTTTGCACGGTATAGACATTCATCTAACATAACAGACCGAGAGGTCATAAAAATGTACATACACAGTAGGTTGTCAGCGTTCAGGCCAGAACAACACATTTACACATATCTATACATAAATACAAACTGTTGCCCAATATGCATGAAGATGTACAAAGCTTCTATATAATGAAGGCATACCAAATCTAACCTAATAAAACCTATAAATGCAATGCCTCATATATTTCAATAAACAAATATTTAAAATTAAAAGGTGCAAACCACACAATAAACCTCTTTTTTTGTATTTATATGGTAGAGAACCCCCCTAAAATATTTAAAACAGAAGTAGAAATAAGGAGCACCCCAAATGTGAAATGGTGGTCACTCTTAGACCACATATGTCAAGAACAAACGCGGGGTGAAGGTTAGGGGGAAGGGTAACTTGGTCACTCTGGAGCCCAATACATATAAGCAAGCAACCCCCTATAGTACATATAAGAGAGACGCTAATTAGAGATAAGGGGTAACTATTGGGTAGTACACTAATAGGGTGGAGTATTTAATCTCCTATTGTACTCTTTTAGGTTATTATAGGGCTCCCCAGGACCTCAAATTATATACACTTCCAAAATTGTCAGACATATAGTACCAATAGTGTTAAAATGGCTTAATCTCCAAAGCCTACTGTTTATTTATTACTGTGCAGTATTATACTTTACATGTGAGTGGTTACTACAGTATTCTCCATATCTTATACTACTGTTTATTACTGTGAAATATTATACTTTACATGTGAGAAGTTACTACAGTATTTTCCATATCTTGTATTACTGTTTATTTATTACTGTGCAATATTATACTTTACATGTGAGTGATTACTACAGTTTTTTCCATATCTTGTACTCCTGTTTTTTACTGTGCAATATTATACTTTACATGTGAGTGGTTACTACAGTATTTTCCATTTCTTGTACTACTGTTTATTTATTAATGTGTAATATTATACTTCACATGTGAGTGGTTACTACAGTATTTTCCATATCTTGTACTACTGTTTATTTATTACTGTGCAATATTATACTTTACATGTGAGTGGTTACTACAGTATTTTCCATATCTTGTACTACTGTTTATTTATTACTGTACAATATTATACTTTACACGTGAGTGGTTACTACAATATTTTCCATATCTTGTAATACTGTTTATTTATTACTGTACAATATTATACTTTATATGTGAATGGTTACTAGAGTATTTTCCATATCTTGTACTACTGTTTATTTATTACTGTGTAATATTATACTTTACATATGAGTAGTTACTACAGTATTTTCCATATCTTGTTCTACTGTTTATTTATTATTGCACAATATTATACTTTACGTGTGAGTGGTTACTACAGTATTTTCCATATCTTGTAGTACTGTTTATTAATTACTGT
Source organism: Bombina bombina (assembly GCF_027579735.1). Classification (NCBI taxonomy): domain Eukaryota; kingdom Metazoa; phylum Chordata; class Amphibia; order Anura; family Bombinatoridae; genus Bombina; species Bombina bombina. Next base: position 1,227,044,961 of record NC_069502.1, read on the forward strand.
GTAATATTATACTTTACATGTGAGTGGTTACTGCAGTATTTTCCATATCTTGTACTACTGTTTATTTATTAATGTGCAATATTATACTTCACATGTGAGTGGTTACTACAGTATTTTCCATATCTTGTACTACTGTTTATTTATTACTGTGCAATATTATACTTTACATGTGAGTGGTTACTACAGTATTTTCCATATCTTGTACTACTGTTTATTTATTACTGTGCAATATTATACTTTACATGTGAGTGGTTACTTCAGTATTTTCCATATGTTGTATTACTGTTTATTTATTACTGTGTAATATTATACTTTACATGTGAGTGGTTACTACAGTATTTCCATATCTTGTACTACTGTTTATTTATTACTGTGCAATATTATACTTTACATGTGAGTGGTTACTACAGTATTTTCCATATCTTGTACTACTGTTTATTAATTACTGTGTAATATTATACTTTACATGTCAGAGGTTACTACAGTATTTTCCATATCTTGTATTACTGTTTATTTATTACTGTGTAATATTATACTTTACATGTGAGTGGTTACTACAGTATTTTCCATATCTTGTACTACTGTTTATTTATTACTGTGCAATATTACACTTTACATGTGAGTGGCTACTACAGTATTTTCCATATCTTGTACTACTGTAATACTTACCATAATTTTTAGAGGTAAAACTTGGACCAGCTGGCGCGGTGCAAGTGGGGTGTGGTCAATGGGGCGTGGCGATTGCCATCCAGAACTAATTTTTCAAAAATCTCACAAATGCATCATTTAATCTCTTTAAAAATAGTCTTTGAGTGGCATAGAAGGTATCAATAAGTGGCACTAGATCATTCAGTTATATGGAAGTAGTATATGAATTCCAAAGGCCACTTCTCTCTTCTTGTCCTCCTTGATTTGTCTGCAGCCTTTGATACTGTCGACCACCCTCTTTTGCTCCATACCCTCCAATCCTTCGGCATCTGCAACACAGCTCTCTCTTGGTTCTCTTCCTATCTGTCTAACCGTGCCTTTAGTGTAGCCTTCTCTGGGGCATCCTCTGCCCCGTTACCTCTTTCTGTTGGGGTACTACAAGGCTCTGTCCTCAGTCCCCTTCTCTTCTCAATCTACACGTCCTCATTAGGTTCCGTAATAAAGTCCCACGGGTTTCACTATCATCTGTATGCCGACTATACCCAAATCTACCCCTCTGCACCAGAACTATCTCCTTCCTTGCTAACCTGTGTCACTAACTGTCTCTCAAACTACCTCAAGCTAAATCTCTCCAAAACCGAGCTCCTTAATTTCCCCCCTTCTTCCAAAATCTCCACCCCCCATGTCTCTATAACTGTTGATAACTCCACCATTTCCCCAACCTCACATGCCCGATGTCTTGGGGTCACACTTGACTCTGATCTTTTTTTCACTCCTCGCATTCAGTCTTTGCTAAAGTCTGCCGCTTCCACCTTAAAAGCATTGCTAAAATCAGACATTTCCTTACACAAGACACAACTAAGATTTTAATTCACTCTCTCATCCTTTCCCGCCTCGACTACTGCAACTCCATCCTCTCTGGTCTCCCTAGCTGCCGCCTAGCTCCCTTACAATCCATAATAAATGCCTCTGCCAGGCTCATCTTCCTTAAACGTCACTCTTCATCTGCTGCACCTCTCTGCCAATCCCTTTTCTGGCTTCCTCTTGCCTTTAGGATTAAACACAAAATTCTCACTCTGACACATAAATCCCTCAATTGCATTGCTCCCCCCTACATCTCAGACCTTGTCTCCAGATACTCTCCCTCCCGACCCCTTTGCTCCGCTCATGATCTCCTACTCTCCTCCTCTCTTGTTACCTCATCACATTCCCATTTACAAGATTTCTCCAGACTGGCTCCCATCTTATGGAACTCTCTGCCTCGCTCCACAAGAATCTCCCCTAGTTTTAAAAGCTGCAAGTACTCTACTATTCAGGGTGCATACAACCTACACTAACCTTCCTATCTCCACTGCTATCCCCTTAAACCCCATAGCATGTAAGCCTTTGAGCCCAGCTGTTTGTAGTCCACCTTCATAAGAGACAACTACAACATTGCAACTCTCGGCAGGACTCTCTACCCATTTGATGCCTGTAATTGTTTTTTATATACCACCTATGTTCGTAGCGCTGCGGAAACTGTTAGAGCTCTACAAATACCTGATAATAATTAAAAGTAGTTAGGGTTGGAAAAGTCAGAAATTAAAGCAGAAACTACTCATAGATGGTGAGGATATGGCTATGCAAATTAGTATTTCTACATATATAGAGGAATTATATTATATTGAACAATATTCATGTTGGCATCTGTGTTCGCAGTGTCACTTATCATTAGTATGACCGATACAACAGCATGGTGCACATAAAGAGACACATACAGGCCCTGCAATTTTACAGGGGTGGAGGTAGGTACTGTGATATGGAAGCATTAAACTGCTGGTCTGTGTTCATGAGCAGATTTTAGTAATAAAACTGAATGAACAGTCAGTAGTTGAAGAGCAGGGGCAGAATGCTCATTGATGGGAGGCTGCTGCTTGACCAGTCTGGGGCATAACTAAAAAAAACTCTAGGACCCATAGCAAAATGTAAAAAACTGAGCTCCTCCTTTACATCGTTCTCTTTTATTTTTCACCCATATAAAAGAGTAGTAATTTGTTCTGTTGCACTTGAATGCTCTATTTGGGGGGGCAACATAGGCTAATTTTTAAATCTCTTTTAAACCTCTCTGCATCTGCTGTATAATAGAGAGAGGAGAGACAGAAAAAACATAATTTATGTAAGAACTTACCTGATAAATTAATTTCTTTCATATTAGCAAGAGTCCATGAGCTAGTGACGTATGGGATATACATTCCTACCAGGAGGGGCAAAGTTTCCCAAACCTCATAATGCCTATAAATACACCCCTCACCACTCCCACAATTCAGTTTAACGAATAGCCAAGAAGTGGGGTGAAAAGAAAGGAGCGAAAGCATCAAAAAATAAGGAATTGGAATAATTGTGCTTTATACAAAAAAATCATAACCACCACAAAAAAGGGTGGGTCTCATGGACTCTTGCTAATATGAAAGAAATGAATTTATCAGGTAAGTTCTTACATAAATTATGTTTTCTTTCATGTAATTAGCAAGAGTCCATGAGCTAGTGACGTATGGGATAGCAGATACCCAAGATGTGGAACTTCCACGCAAGAGTCACTAGAGAGGGAGGGATAAAATAAAGACAGCCAATTCCGCTGAAAAAATAATCCACAACCCAAATCAAAAAAATGAAATAATAAGCAGCAGAATCAAATTGAAACATCTGCCTGAAGTACTTTTCTACCAAAAACTGCTTCTAAAGAAGAGAAAACATCAAAATGGTAGAATTTAGTAAAAGTATGCAAAGAAGACCAAGTTGCTGCTTTGCAAATTTGATCAACAGAAGCTTCATTCCTAAAAGCCCAGGAAGTAGAAACTGACCTAGTAGAATGAGCTGTAATCCTTTGAGGCGGGGACTTACCCGACTCTACATAGGCATGATGAATCAAAGATTTTAACCAAGATGCCAAAGAAATGGCAGAAGCCTTCTGACCTTTCCTGGAACCAGAAAAGATAACAAATAGACTAGAAGTCTTTCTAAAACCTTTAGTAGCTTCAACATAATATTTCAAAACTCTAACTACATCCAAAGAATGTAAAGATTTCTCCAGAGAATTCTTAGGATTAGGACACAATGAAGGGACAACAATCTCTCTACTAATGTTGTTAGAATTCACAACCTTAGGTAAAAATTTAAATGAAGTCCGCAACACTGCCTTATCCTGATGAAATATCAGGAAAGGAGATTCACAAGAAAGAGCAGATAACTCAGAAACTCTTCTAGCAGAAGAGATGGCTAAAAGGAACAACACTTTCCAAGAAAGTAATTTAATATCCAGAGAATGCATAGGTTCAAACGGAGGAGCCTGTAAAGCCCTCAGAACCAAATTAAGACTCCAAGTAGGAGAGATTGACTTAATGACAGGCTTGATACGAACCAAAGCCTGTACAAAACAATGAATATCAGGATGATTAGCAATCTTTCTGTGAAAAAGAACAGAAAGAGCAGAGATTTGACCTTTCAAAGAGCTTGCAGACAAACCCTTATCCAAACCATCCTGAAGAAACTGTAAAATTCTAGGAATTCTAAAAGAATGCCAAGAGAATTTCTGAGAAGAACACCAAGAAATGTAAGTCTTCCAGACTCGATAATAAATCTTTCTAGACACAGATTTACGAGCCTGTATCATAGTATTAATCACTGAGTCAGAGAAACCTCTATGACTAAGAATCAAGCGTTCAACCTCCATACCTTCAAATTTAATGATTTGAGATCCTGATGGAAAAAAGGGCCTTGAGATAGAAGGTCGGGCCTTAACGGAAGTGTCCAAGGTTGGCAAGTTGCCATCCGAACGAGATCCGCATACCAAAACCTGTGACGCCATGCTGGAGCCACCAGCAATACAAACGAACGTTCCATTAGAATTTTGGAAATCACTTTTGGAAGAAGAACTAGAGGCGGAAAGATATAAGCAGGTTGATAATTCCAAGGAAGCGACAGCGCGTCCACTGCTTCCGCCTGAGGATCCCTGGATCTGGACAGATACCTGGGAAGTTTCTTGTTTAGATGAGAGGCCATCAGATCTATTTCTGGAAGTCCCCAGATTTGAACAATCTGAAGAAATACCTTTGGGTGAAGAGACCATTCACCCGGATGTAACGTCTGGCGACTGAGCTAATCCGCTTCCCAATTGTCTACACCTGGGATGTGAACCGCAGAGATTAGACAGGAGCTGGATTCCGCCCATACAATTATCCGAGATACTTCTTTCATAGCCTGAGGACTTTGAGTCCCACCTTGATGAATGATATATGCTACGGTTGTGACATTGTCTGTCTGAAAACAAATAAACAATTCTCTCTTCAGAAGAGGCCAGAACTGAAGAGCTCTGAAAATCGCAAGTTCCAAAATGTTGATTGGTAATTTCCCCTCCTGAAATTCCCAAACCCCCTGCGCTGTCAGAGATCCCCATACAGCTCCCCAACCTGAAAGACTCGCATCTGTTGAGATTACAGTCCAGGTTGGACGAACAAAAGAGGCCCCTTGAGTTAGACGATGGTGATTCAACCACCAAGTCAGAGAAGATCGAACATTGGGATTTAAGGATATTAATTGTGATATCTTTGTATAATCCCTGCACCACTGGTTCAGCATACAAAGCTGAAGAGGTCTCATGTGAAAGCGAGCAAAGGGGATTGCGTCCGAGGCAGCAGTCACGAGACCTAGAATTTCCATGCACAAAGCTACCAAAGGGAACGATTGAGACTGAAGTTTTCGACAAGCTGAAACCAACTTCAGACGTCTCTTTTCTGTTAGAGACAAAGTCATGGACACTGAATCTATTTGAAAGCCCAAAAAGTTACCTTTGTCTGAGGAATCAAATAACTCTTTGGTAAATTGATCCTCCAACCATGTTTTTGAAGAAACAACACAAGTTGATTCGTATGAGATTCTGCAGAATGTAAAGACTGAGCAAGTACCAAGATATCGTCCAAATAAGGAAATACCGCAATACCCTGTTCTCTGATTACAGAGAGAAGGGCACCGAGAACCTTTGAAAAGATCCTTGGAGCTGTTGCTAGGCCAAACGGAAGGGCAACAAACTGGTAATGCTTGTCTAGAAAGAGAATCTCAGAAACTGATAGTGATCTGGATGAATTGGAATATGAAGATATGCATCCTGTAAGTCTATTGTAGACATATAATGCCCTTGCTGAACAAAAGGCAGAATAGTCCTTATAGTCACCATTTTGAATGTTGGTATCCTTACATAACGATTCAATATTTTTAGATCCAGAACTGGTCTGAAGGAATTCTCCTTCTTTGGTACAATGAATAGATTTGAGTAAAACCCCAGACCCCTTCCAGAACTGGAACTGGCACAATTTCCCCAGCCAACTCTAGGTCTGAAACACATTTCAGAAATGCCTGAGCCTTCACTGGGTTTACTGGAATGCGAGAGAGAAAAAATCTTCTCACAGGTGGCCTTACCTTGAAACCTATTCTGTACCCTTGTGAAACAATGTTCTGAATCCAAAGACTGTGAATCGAATTTATCCAAATATCTTTGAAAATTGTAACCTGCCCCCTACCAGCTGTGCTGGAATGAGGGCCGCACCTTCATGCTGATTTGGGAGCTGGTTTTGACTTTCTAAAAGGCTTGGATTTATTCCAGACTGGAGAAGGTTTCCAAATGGAAACCGTTCCTTTAGGGGAAGGGTCAGGCTTCTGTTCCTTATTCTGACGAAAGGAACGAAAACGATTAGCAGCCCTGTATTTACCTTTAGATTTTTTGTCCTGAGGCAAAAAGGTTCCTTTCCCCCCAGTAACAGTTGAAATAATAGAATCCAATTGTGAACCAAATAATTTATTACCTTGGAAAGAAAGAGAAAGCAAAGATGACTTAGAAGTCATATCTGCATTCCAAGATTTAAGCCATAAAGCTCTTCTAGCTAAAATAGCTAAAGACATATACCTGACATCAATTCTAATGATATAAAAAATGGCATCACAAATAAAGTTATTAGCATGTTGAAGAAGTTTAACAATGCTATAAGCATTATGGTCTGACACTTGTTGCGCTAAAGCCTCCAACCAGAAAGTGGAAGCTGCAGCAACATCAGCCAAAGAAATAGCAGGTCTAAGAAGATTACCTGAACATAAATAAGCTCTCCTTAGAAAGGATTCAAGCTTCCTATCTAAAGGATCCTTAAAGGAAGTACTATCCGCCGTAGGAATAGTAGTACGTTTAGCAAGAGTAGAGATAGCCCCATCAACTTTAGGGATTTTGTCCCAAAACTCTAATCTATCAGATGATACAGGGTACAATTTCTTAAACCTTGGAGAAGGAGTAAATGAAGTACCCAGACTATTCCATTCCCTAGAAATTACTTCTGAAATAGCATCAGGAACTGGAAAAACTTCTGGAATAACTACATGAGGTTTGAAAACCGAATTTAAATGCTTAGTAGATTTAGTATCAAGAGGACTAGACTCCTCCATATCTAATGCAATTAACACCTCTTTAAGTAAAGAACGAATAAACTCCATCTTAAATAAATATGAAGATTTATCAGTGTCAATATCTGAGGCAGAATCTTCTGAACCAGATAGATCCTCTTCAGAAACAGAGAAGTCAGAATGATGGCGGTCACTTAAAAATTCATCTGAAATATGAGAAGTTTTAAAAGACCTTTTACGTTTACTGGAAGGAGGAATAACAGACAGAGCCTTCCTAATAGATTTAGAAACAAATTATTTTACATTAACAGGGACATCCTGAACATTAGATGTTGAAGGAACAACAACAGGTAATGGATTATTACTAATGGAAACACAATCTGCATTAGAAAGTTTATCATGACAGTTATCACAAACTACAGCCGGAGGATGTAACAGATACCAAAAGTTTACAACAAATGCACTTAACTTTGGTAGAACCAGCATCAGGCAGCGTCTTTCCAGAAGTAGATTCTGATCCAGGGTCAGGTTGAGACATCTTGCAATATGTAATAGAAAAAACAACATATAAAGCAAAATTATCAAATTCCTTAAATGACAGTTTCAGGAATGGGAAAAAATGCCAAATGAACAAGCCTCTAGCAACCAGAAGCAATGAAAAAGTGAGACTGAAATAATGTGAAAAAAAGGTGGAGACAAGAATGACGCCCACATTTTTTGGCGCGAAGCATGACGCCCACATTATTGGCGCCAAGTACAACGCCCATATTTTTTGACGCCGAAAAAAACTACGCCCACATTTTTGGCGCAAAAAAATGTATGTAACACATATACGTCAAAAATGACGCAACCACGAACAAACTTCCGGCGTCAATTAGAGAGCCGGAAATGACAAAATTTTGCGCCAAAAAAGTATGCGCCAAGAATGACGCAATAAATTGAAGCATTTTCAGCCCCCGCGAGCCTAACAGCCCACAGGGAAAAAAAGTCAATTGAAAAAAATTTTAAGGTAAGAAAAATATATTTATTTATATGCATTATCCCAAATAATGAAACTGACTGTCTGAAAGAAGGAATACTGATTATCCTGAATCATGGCAAATATAAGTTTAAACACATATATTTAGAACTTTACATATATAGTGCCCAACCATAGCTTAGAGTGTCATAATAAAATAAGACTTACTTACCCTAAGACACTCATCTACATATAGTAGATAGCCAAACCAGTACTGAAACGAGAATCAGTAGAGGTAATGGTATATAAGAGTATATCGTCGATCTGAAAAGGGAGGTAGGAGAAGAAATCTCTACGACTGATAACAGAGAACCTATGAAATAGATTGTTACAAACTGCTATTTGTAACTGGCCCTTTAAATGGAAAATTGCCCTGCCTCCCTGGATTGTGGAGAAGCCTATTTGCCAGCCTCCTTCCTCATGACTATGGCCCCTGGAAGATTGTGCCCCTGAAAATGTATTAACTTTTATTGGGTGTGTATGGCCCTTTAAGAACCGTCTGGGGACATATTGTGACTTTGGTGAACAATGCCCCTTTAAGACTATGTCCCCAGACCTGTAAAATAACTTGTCCCTGGCTTTCTCCCACTTGGTTCAGTAAATAGGGCTTACTGAACCAAGTACCACACAGGCAGAGTGTTCCACAGAAAGGGAGCACTGTTACAAAAGCATTAGTTTTCATTGTGTGCCATTAAGAGTTAATTTTGTTCAGCTTCAAGAAGCTTTCTAAATACAAGTTTGCTGGGATCAGCTCTAATTAAGTTTAGTGATAAACATTCCCATTGTCTAATCAGACTGCTAGTGATAAGATGGACTGCATTGTTTTCTTGTGTTTAAACTTGTTATCTGCTGAAGAAATGTAATTCTACTATGGCCTGTCAAAGGGCGTTGCCTCTCTATCTAAATGTATCAAATGTATGATTGGGGATTTTATGCCTCCCCCTGAGAGTGTCTTTTTTGCATGTAACCTCAATAAAAAGCAGGCTGTGTGTTCCAGCACATCAGACCTATTCTGACCCTCTAACTTGCAGCCTTGACTCATGTTTGTAGGGGACAGCTATAATCACTACAGGGATTGCTATGCTCTATAGCTACTGAGCTCTTGTAAAAGCTCTTGTTCTTGATCCTGCTTCGCTGTACAGAAGGAAGAGGTTCACCTACTGGAGCCTGGTCGTAGGTCCAGGGCGCAGAGCAGATGGCGAGATACCAGCCCAGCAGCGGTGGTTCGTAGAGTCTGCATTACGTATGGTGGCTACGCAGTAGTTATAGTGTCTACGGTGCTGATGATCCTTTAGTGAGCGCTAGGAGCATCCTTTTCTACGGTCCAACTTCCAGCCAGCCTGGAGGCAACCGTAACATAGATCCCCTAGAGGAAGACCATTGTATTCAAATAGGCAATACTCTCTTCACATCCCTCTGACATTCACTGCACTCTGAGAGGAAAACCGGGCTCCAGCCTGCTGCGAAGCGCACATCAACGTAGAATCTAGCACAAACTTACTTCACCACCTCCATGGGAGGCAAAGTTTGTAAAACTGAATTGTGGGTGTGGTGAGGGGTGTATTTATAGGCATTTTGAGGTTTGGGAAACTTTGCCCCTCCTGGTAGGAATGTATATCCCATACGTCACTAGCTCATGGACTCTTGCTAATTACAAGAAAGAAAGATATCTGATGCTGCTCCCTAGAGCTCTGGGAGGGATAACAACTACATTCCTGGCATCCTGATCGATAAGCCTATAGTAACTAGAAGTCATTAGTGGTTAATGCTTGTGGTTGTGAGGTCAGCGATAGTTTAGTGATGCGAGGTTAGAGTAGAAGCAGTGGTAGTGAATTATAACTATTCACGTAGTGTTCATGGTAAGCACTGACCCAAACAGTGAAAAGATTAGGATTTAATAATTTATTAATGGGAGTTGGAGACTGTACTAGTAAAATAAGAGAGTCTAGTTTTACCAAATTAAGTGATCCCAGTTGGTTGCATTTATTATTTACCTCCTAGTTTCAACAGGTCAGTCCTTATGACACTATGACCCAAATGAGTGATACTCACTGCTTGTCACACAGTGATGACTGCTGATTCTGACTCACCAATTTCCTGAGCCGATTATGCTCACTCTGAGGGGAGTCATGGTAGTGTGTATGGGAGGTAGCTTGGATATTCCTGGTCTTATTCATTCCTGTTCTGCCCTGTGTGCCTTGTTGCCATGGTTATGATTAACTCTTTCCCGGTCCTGCTTTTCTTTCATTACTGACTCTCTTTATGTCCTGGTTCAGTCTTTTCTTCTACAATTATTACCAGTTCCTTATAGCCCTGGTTCTGCCCTGCACTGTCACTGCTGCTATCAGCGTTTCGTCAGATGGCACCTTATATTCCTCTCACTGCAGCGTGTTTTTGTATTGGATGAATACAGCTATTTGGGCATGTTACTGAGTGTAGCTTCCAATCAGAGGGTTTTGTGGTACTTGCAATTAATTTTGCGTTTAGAGGGGGCATTCAGGGATGTATATAGTATAGCATTTCGTGAATAATACGGCCCATGTCAGCTATGCTAGCCAATTGCAATCAGAATGTAAAAAAAAATGTCTTTTACATTGCCAGTATTTGTAATGCAGGCACTGGCTGGGACAGAATGAACAATCGGGTGGGACCCTGGGACAGAGCCTCCAAACAGGGACAATCCCAGTCAAACTGGGACATCTGGTAAGCCTAGTAATACTGCTATGTATAGCTGTGCAATATTATACCTTACATGTGAGTGGATACTACAGTATTTTCCATATCTTTTAATACTGCTATTTATTGCTGTGCAATAATAAACCTTAAGGGATTAAATGCCATATACTCCTCTGTGGGAAGCATTAATAATAACTTAACTATTTACATAATAACGTTTAATGTAAACTGTAACCTTTTTTCTAACGTAGAAATAAAAACACAACAACTTCTTGGTTATAAAATTTGCAGGTCACGTTTATTGTGGCAACACAAGGAACCAAACGACCAGCACAAATAAACATGGACCAGGGAAGCGACAATCAGGTACTAGCTAATGCTTAGTAACCCATGCTTACAAGATGGACAGTACAGTGATGCAGGAGAGGAAGCAGAGCGTAGCTCGATACTGTAATGGCTTAGGGAGTTCTCGGCTTCAAATCATACGGGCAGGGAACACGCCAGACGCGCGTTTGATAATACCTCTTTCTTCTAAGTTCCTTATGATTTCTGCAAGAGAATTATATGAGGCTAAAGGAAGTCTGTATTGTTTAGCAAAGACAGGTGGTGCATTGGGATCTGTTTGGATTCTTGCAATGTGTAAGTCTGTAGTCCCACAGTCATAAGAATCCCTAGCAAAAATATGAGGACTTCACCCCTGGCTGGAAATATCCGTCACTCTACCTCGATCACAACCTGACCCCGGACACTGTCCACCCGCCACGAGATCACCCACATATTCAGGGCAACTCTCGCTACAACCCAAACTCACATAAATAGGAGTAGGGACTGTCTCAAATCCTCAATAAACAGGTCCATGCCATAGTCAGAAAGATGCACTCCGTCACCTTGGTAGAGGCTCCGGTCAGCTGCCGTAATGTTCCTGTGCTCCACAACAAAGCCCCTAAGCTTGAACATTAAATTTCCTCACATCCATGTTGAGCTTTTTCCTGACATGGAAAGCAGTCCTGTGGTGGGCCATATGCCGCCACATCAATCTGGGGATAATATTGGACAATCACAATATTACACCAGGCATCCACGCTTTGAACGTGCGCAGGTCAGACTGGATCACCGCACTCAAATCCTGTCCGGGAATTGAACCAAGATCCGTTACCTCCCAAATGAAGGATCAAGACGCGGGGTTTCTCCCAACGTCTCATGGCATCCTGCAGCAATCCAGGCAAACCTGCCCAGCAAAAGCTTCTCCTCCCTAGCCACCTAATCACCACCCTAGATGAAGAAATGGCCAGCTGCTGTCCTCCAGGTCGCGTTGACGCTCAAATGGCTGCCCAGTGGACGAATCAGTGCCCCACTATCTAGACACAAAGCAGACCTCTGCTAGGCCCTGCAAAAGAAAAAAAAAGTATTAACTCCACACCACAACAGTGAAACATCACAACATAAACACACCGTACTAACTTAGAAGTTGGATAAAAGGGGTCTCAAGTATAACTGATAACTTTCGATTTCCACCTCCCCAATGCCTTTATAAGGTCAGATGACCAGCCTAAAGCCGCCGCTGTTGTAGCAGCCCCAACCCTAAATGAATAAGGGGCTATCATATTTGGATTTAACCCAGCCTTTTCAGCAGGCCATCCTAGGACTCTACGGAATTAAAATCTCGTGAGAGGGGTTCCATCCTGGTAAATTAGAAACCTATGAGAACCCACTGGACACATGTCTGTGAAGGCCTTCAACAAAGCATAAGTGCAATTGAACGATCCCTGATTTGTAGGGAGTGACAACCCTGCACCCCTACTTTCCTGATCCACTTTGGATCTGGGTATAAATAACAATACCCCATTTTCGGCGAATCTCACATGTTCACACAATACCCCTTCAACTTTTGCTGTGGTACTAATTCTCCCAGTCAAAGGGCCCCGTGAAATGCCATGGCAAATGCTGTGGAAAAGTGCTGCACCTCATAGCCTGAGGGACAGACATCAGGTAGAACCTGGAGTAAAAAGAGTAACCTATCAGCGGTTATGGGTTCCCGAATGTCCGGTTGTCGTACCTCCAACCTCCCCCAGCCTGGTACAATTTGGCGAACTAAAAACGTCTTGGAAGAGTCCGTCAGGGTAAACAACTTACAGAAGGATACTGCTGCTAATCTCGCTGTTACCGCCCCCTTTTTTACCTGTCGACCTTTAAGCTCCATGAGCCATTGCAACAACCACTCTTGCTCACCTGCGCCGGATGAAAATCCCTGAACCTCACAGAAGAAAACCCATTTTCCCCAATACCTCATGTATGATTTCCAAGTGGAAGGTGCCAGGGAAGCCTTCAGTAGTGGTATCAGTGATTATTAAGGAAAAGAGGTGATAGACTGCGCTGGAAAAAGAGGGTAGGGCAGGTGAGTTAAGATAGGACTTCCTCTAAAGGTCCCAGAGAAAGAATTTAGTATGCAAAGAGAAAACATACCAGCGCCAAAGAATGGCTAAAATACCCTAAAGAACACAGAGTCTATGTATAAATGAATAAAGGTATATATTTATTACTGAACTTTAAACATAACAATGCGGGTTTATCAAATAAAAGAGTATCAATTAAAGATTATAAACACTGAGAGATATATCTCACTAAATCTAATAGACTAAAGGATGTATAGGTTGGCCAACCTTAAAATCAAATATTAAAATATATGTATTTCTATGAGAAAGCAGATATGTAAGCTATCTAAGCATATGAATTATAGTACAACACAGCACTAAAAAGTGGCACAGCAATAAAAAGTAGCAGCACACTGCAATATGGCAAAAAACGATATAAATAAAAATATAGCAGCAGATCTGGGGATATTAAATCAGTGCACAGAACACTGGAGAAGTAATCCACTTGTATTCGTGGTTCAACACAGTCTTTAAAATGTATAAGAGACCTCTTAGTATATAAAATTAATGTTCCTGTAACAGAATGTATCAATAAGTGACAGGCGGTTAATAATAATAAGAGTTTAACCGTATGCAGCTGAGTGGTACCTTTATAGATAATCCAGTTCTGTCCATTCAATGTAGAACCACTGTGTTGCTTCTAATAGAAGCTAGGCATAGGGATCCTTATGCCCCGAAGATAGCCGATCGTGAAGCCTGGTAACAGAGTTTGAGGTCACTTCCGTATTGGTTTCAGAAACAGGTTTCGATATATATGCCTTTGTCTTGTTTGGGATAGAAGTTTGATTTGTTTTTCAAAGCGGGAGAACGCCGAGTATTCTAAACCGGCTTCACGATCGGCTATCTTCGGAGAATAAGGATCCCTATGCCTAGCTTCTATTAGATAATAGTAGTGGTATTCAAGCGCTAAGAATGCCCTAAACTGTAACCAAAAAAATGGGGTCTAACCTCCCCCAGAAAAAAGTAATACTGAAACACAGGGATTGGTACAGCGCCAAAAAGGCCAAGGGACAAATATACAAAACTGCCGATACGTTTAAAATGAGGATTTATTACAATCAGATAAAACAATACACGTCATAAATTGTAAAATAGGATAAAACCAAATGGTGTAAGGCAAAGATTGCCGAGCAAGTCTTTAAGAAAGGCAATAGAAAATGTTAAAACCATAGGATTGCTAGCAACATTAAAAGAATATTAAAAAACACTTGATGTTCATATAATTATAATTAGCGTAGAAATCTGAGGTGCGTAAAAAAAGGGGCAATTGCCAATTGCCCCTTTTTTTACGCACCTCAGATTTCTAGCTTCTATTAGAAGCAACACAGTGGTTCTACATTGAATGGACAGAACTGGATTATCTATAAAGGTACCACTCAGCTGCATACGGTTAAACAAGAACTCTTATTATTATTAACCGCCTGTCACTTATTGATACATTCTGTTACAGGAACATTAATTTTATATACTAAGAGGCCTCTTATACGTTTTAAAGACTGTGTTGAACCACGAATACAAGTGGATTACTTCTCCAGTGTTCTGTGCACTGATTTAATATCCCCAGATCTGCTGCTATATTTTTATTTATATCGTTTTTTGCCATATTGCAGTGTGCTGCTACTTTTTATTGCTGTGCCACTTTTTAGTGCTGTGTTGTACTATAATTCATATGCTTAGATAGCTTAAATAACTGCTTTCTCATAGAAATACATATATTTTAATATTTGATTTTAAGGTTGGCCAACCTATACATCCTTTAGTCTATTAGATTTAGTGAGATATATCTCTCAGTGTTTATAATCTTTAATTGATACTCTTTTATTTGATAAACCCGCATTTTTATGTTTAAAGTTCAGTAATAAATATATACCTTTATTCATTTATACATAGACTCTGTGTTCTTTAGGGTATTATAGCCATTCTTTGGCGCTGGTGTGTTTTCTCTTTGCGTACTGGTATCAGTGATTGCCATACAGTGCCTCCTGCCAAAGGAAGGGAGGACAGCGAACACCATGAGTCATGGTGTTAGGTGCAACCTTCCTAAAATTATCCCATTGAAAATGGGATATTAGAAACCCCAGGGACATGCCTCACTTGAAACTCAATGTTCTGCTTAAGGCACCCAAGACCAGAATACGAAGATATCTTACCACTGCTGGGGATGATGAGGAGAGTTTATTGATGGCAAAGACCACACTCATATTGTCTGTCCAAACAACTACTGATCTGTCCTTCAGTTCGTCACCCCATATCTCCAGTGCCACCAATATGGGGAAGAGCTCCAGGAGGCAAAGGTTCCTGGAAAGCCCTTTAACAGTCCATTCCACCAGCCATGTCTCCGCACTTTATTTACCGTTTAGGTAAGATCCGTAACAAAAGTATCCCGCAGCATCCATGAATAGGTGGATGGAATGTACGGACGTCTGAGGTTTGCACCAAATGCAAACCCCATTGAAATCCTTCAGAAACTGATCCCAGGGGCGCGATCCGATATAGATCGTAGTTTGCGGCGCAAGCGAGAGAACCCGCGTCGCCCGCAGTTTCAGCTCGCAACTCGAGCTATCCCATATACAGCGCCGTCAGATGCTAACGTGCCGTAAGTCTGACAAACCAGCGATGTCCAGAAATCTGCGCAAGTACAAATTTCTGGCGTCGCCAGTGACTTGCGGCACGTTAGAAACTGCCGGCGCCTACAAAACCTGACTAAAGTCTAAATCACCCACACTGTCTAACACGCCTCCCTAACATAGCCCGACAAGTCTAACACGCCTCCCTAACATAGCCCGACACGTCTAACCCTCTATCCGCTATCCCCCCTCACTAGCCTAACAATAAAATATGTATTAACCCCTTAACCGCCGCTACCTAATAAAGTTATTAACCCCTAAACCGGCGCCAGCTATATTAAATCTATAACCCCCTAAAGTGAGCCCCTAACACCGCCGCCATCTACCTTACCTACCCCCTAAAGTGAGCCCCTACCCCGCCGCTATCTATTTTAAAATTATTAACCCCTAATCTAATCCCCCTACCCCGCCGCCATCTATATTAAATTATTCAACCCCTAAAATACTAAACTATCCCTACCACTAAACCTAAGTCTAACCCTACAAATAGCCCTGAAAAGGGCTTTTTGCGTGGCATTGCCCCAAAGTAACAGCTCTTTTGCCAGCCCTTAAAAGGGCTTTTGGCGGGGCTTTGTCACAAAGTAAACTGCTCTTTTGCCTACAATCTACATCCCCCTACACCGCGGCCACCTATAATAAATGTATTAACCCCTAATCTAATCCCCCTACACCGCCGCCAGCTATATTAACTATATTAACCCTAATTATATTAGGGTTAATATAGTTAATATAGTTACTATAGTATTTATATAAACTATATTAACTCTATCTAACCCTAACACCCCTAACTAAATTCTTATTAAATAAATCTAATTCATATTATAAACTAAAATATTCCTATTTAAATCTAAATACTTACCTATAAAATAAACCCTAAGATAGCTACAATATAATTAATAATTACATTATAGCTATGTTAGGGTTTATATTTATTTTACAGGTAAATTGTTAATTATTTTAACTAGGTATAATAGCTATTAAATAGTTATTAACTATTTAATAGCTACCTAGTTAAAATAATGACCCAATTACCTGTAAAATAAATCCTAACCTAAGTTACAAATACACCTACACTATCAATAAATTAACTAAACTACAAATATCTATCTAAAAATACAATTAAATAAACTAAACTAAATTACAAAAACAAACAAACACTAAATTACAAAAAATAAAAAAAGATTACAAGATTTTTAAGCTAATTACACATATTCTAAGCCCCCTAATAAAATAATAAAGCCCCCCAAAATAAAAAAATTCCCTACCCTGTTCTAAATTAACTAACCCAAACCCCCCTTAAATAAACCTAACACTACCCCCCTGAAGATCTCCCTACCTTGTATTCACCCAGCCGGGCCGAACCGATCCAGGCGATGTGTTCCAGCAAGCGGCAGTGAAGTCTTCATCCATCCGGGCGATGTCTTGAAGCAAGCGGCAGAGAGTCTTCTTCCATCGGCGACGTCTTCAAGCAAATCGGCATCTTCAATCTTCTTACTTCGCTCCTCCGCCGCGGAGCATCCTTCCAGCACGACGACTTCCCGACGAATGAGGTTCCTTTAAATTACGTCATCCAAGATGGCGTCCGCCGAATTCCGATTGGCTGATAGGATTCTATCAGCCAATCGGAATTAAGGTAGAAAAATCTGATTGGCTGATTGAATCAGCCAATCAGATTCAAGTTCAATCCAATTGGCTAATCTGTCCCACATCTGAAAAAATTCCTCCAATATTTGGTAATGTTGGAGGATTGGTGGTCTTTGTTTGGTCGGCACCCATGCTGCTATTCCTGCATTACACAACCCCAAGATGTGCCTATCAATCTGAACCCACTGCTTATGTGCATTGTTAGTGCACCACTCCACTAAATTTTGCAAAGTTATTGATGTTTTATACGTATGAAGATTTGGGACTCCCAGCCCCCCGTTTTCTCTAGCCATGTACATTGTTTTCTTAGCTATCCTAGGTCTTATGTCCTGCCAAATAAATTGTTCTAGTAAGGATTGCACCCTAGAAAGATCTTGTTGCGGTAGATGTATGGGGATAGTTTGCAATAGATATAATAGTCTGGGGAGGGCATTCATTTTTATCACATTTACTCTACCTATCCAAGATATTGATTTACTTTTCCAGCTGGAAAGGTCCGCCACTAGTGCGGTTTCTAATACTTTATAATTTGATTGGAATAACTCTTTGGGGTCTGTGGTTAAGTAAATGCCCAAGTATTTGATCTTTGATTTTTGTATTTTAAGTGGACAGGATTGTGATAGGCGCTGGAACTCACTATCGTCATATGTTAGGTTTAGCATCTCCGATTTTGTAGTGTTTATTAGGAAGTTGGACACCTTCCCAAATTCCTGAAGCAATCTCAATGCTTCTGGTAGAGAATTCTCCAAATCTGTAAGTGTAAATAAAACGTCATCGGTGTATAAGGCCAACTATCCCTCATGTATTTTTTAACCACGATCCTTGCCTTCGGGGAAGTCACCCCCAACAACAAGCGCTTCGTTCTTTTTAGACAAATTCTCCCCATAGGGATAAGTTTCCCCGCGAAGTTGAGCAGACCAAAAAGGGATTGCAGCTCTTTCAACATGCAGAAAATAGAAGAAGCAATTCTTCTAACCTCCGCCAGCATCTTCTGAACTTTATCAGCCGGGAGTCTGCATTCCTCTGCCACAGAGTCAATTTCTATCCCTAAGAATGTAAGACATGTACATGGGCCTTCAATTTTATCTTCTGCCAGGGGAACACCAAATTTATTCATCAGAATTCTCTTGGTGTGCAGGAGCAGCTCACATTCCCTGGAACCCTGTCTACCAACCAATAAAAAGTCATCTAAATCATCTGAGTGTGCGGCCATGTTTCTCATTAAAAGGCGAAAAACAAAGCTTTTCTTATCACCTTCTGGCTGAGGATCAATATACCTTGCCTACCTTTGGTGGACACTCAACCAACCTGGCGGAGAGGTGAAGATTATACCTCCTACCGGCGAGCAGTTCTACAGAAGAGGCCCGCAACCAGGCTGTGTAGTCTAGCTGGCAACAACGTTGAGGGCAAGTCCGACCGGATTGTTGATGCCTAGTCCGAGGGGTCGGGGCCCTGCTCCGGACATAAGTGCAGCTTCTGACCATCAAGCAGACCCGCCAACTTAACGCCCGCTTGTCGGGCTCCTCCCAAGCTGCAGAACTCCCGCTGGCCTAGTCTGATGTGAAAGAGGGTAAGAGGCAGCCGGATTACATCCAGTGAGACATGGACCATCCACTGCTGTCCAGAATCCTTCGGAAGGACTCCCAAGTAAGCAGGCTAAGGGTTTTGCCACACAACTGATAGTAGAACTGTAACGCTTAGATCGCAAAAGGCGCGAAAATACACCAGCTTTACCCCTCACTTACAGCACACGGCAGCCAAAGCTAACTTAAAGGTAGAGCAAACCTACACAACAATTCTCCCGTTACTGAGGTCATTGCTTTAGAGGCTAGTCTGGTAACATATATAACACTACCTCCACTAGACCCTTGCATATCTCAGCTCTGGGCCGCTACAAGTCTATACCCCTCGGTATGCACCACCCTTTCCTCTGATTCCAGTAGTAAAAATATTATAGGTAACTAACAGCAAACGGTTTCCTAGTAGCTCTGCTAAAGATAGTTTGACTGTCCTGCCATACTTAGGCCCCTTCCAGTTAAAACCCCACTTCATACCTGTCTATAACTTTCCCACGTGGGTAAGGGCCTAGTATACATTTTTTTGGGGCGCATATAATTTTACCAGCCTACCAACTAGCCATCCCTAGCTCTGCCGCATGCATCTTTAGGCTGACTCTTACATTCCTACCTCAACTGCATAACAACAGTACAGATTCCATTGGCTGTCTGAAATCACTTGGACCAGCAATGCTGGAATAGAAAGTAATGACTGATGGACACTCCTGGGGGCACACTTAGTCCTTAGCTCTACAATCACTATCTGCAGTCTAGAGCAGCATTTATAATTCTCCTGCCGGAGCATTTGCTACCCTCTGAAAGGTCTCCTGTTATGCTTAATTCCAATAAAAAAAGGTCTAAATCTACATCTTTACCTAGGAAATCAGTAATGGATAACTTGGTCACAAATAGCTGACATGGATAGTGAGGAAAACATTGCCCTAAGAGCCAACTCTGAGGACTCAATGGCCTCTCTTCCAGAATCAACTAGTCATACAACTGCCGACATAGTCGCTAATATTGTAGACACACTTAACCAGCGCATAAATGCACTACAGGACACTTTAACACTCCATAAAAGGATCTGCCGCTGAACTTCGCAGAGATATTGCGGCCATAGGGGAGAGAACGGACACCCTTGAGAGGAAGCAGGAGGATCTGGCTATTGACCAAGAAAATCTACTATCCTACTCACAGAATCTGTCTACCCAAATATCAGACCTGGAGCTAAAATGATCTGACCTAGAGGACAGATCTAGGCGCAACAATTTGAGTATCCGAGGAATCCTGGAGGAAATAACACCGGCTGACCTAGAAAGCCACATCACAGAATTCTGCCAGATCCTCCTTAAAGATATTGAGAACCCCATTTTTTTAATAGACAGAATTCACCGGGTCCCCAGGCCGCGAAATGTCTCAGTGGACAAACCTAGGGACATTCTAGCCAGAATCCATTGTTTTACACATAAAGAAAGAATCTTAAGAGAACTGGCCAACAAGCCCCAGCTTCCTGAAAAGTTTCAGTCAATTAAGGTATTCCAGATCTTTCACAGTACACACTGCAAAAGCGCAGATCTTTTGGTCCCTTTATTTAATACCTCAGACAACATAACATCCGTTATAGTTGGGGGTATCCGACTAAGGTC
The DNA here is from genome assembly GCF_027579735.1 of Bombina bombina. Lineage (NCBI taxonomy): Eukaryota > Metazoa > Chordata > Amphibia > Anura > Bombinatoridae > Bombina > Bombina bombina. Next base: position 1,227,065,628 of record NC_069502.1, read on the forward strand.
ATACTAAACAGAAACGGCCAGATGCATACTGTCAGCACCCTAGAAGCGGGATTAGACCTCCTGAAAACATGGGATCTTCTTCCAACTGCTCCCCACAATCCGAGGACAACTTCTCCTAGACCACTTCAAGCAGATGCTCCAGAATGGAGGCCTCTGCCTCAACGTATGCATCCACGTAAATCCCAAGGGTCACCAGATACGTGACTATCACCAGTAAGGGAATGTACCCTAGTTGTTATGTGTTAGACAATATATACAATACCTAAACTGCACTTATTACAAACTAAGATGTACATAGAAGGTCTCTACGTCTGTGCGTTTAGCTATTGTTTGAGATTGAGATGTAGATCAAGGGAGCTTTTCCCTCACTAATTCATGCTCTATGGGTGGCCCTATGTACGCCAAAGCTAGCTGCTATCTGGGAGCATGGGCCAGAAGCTCAGGCTGATTATGGCTGGGACTGTACATACAGCATCTCAAGTGGCTTGCTTCCCTACCAATCCCTCACATCAGTTTCGGTGTGCGATTGAACCCTCTGCTTTTTTTTTTTTTTTTAATATATTTTTATTGAGGTACTTAAGTTAGGCATACAAACATTATAAACACAAAGGGAATTGCCAGTCAATACAACAGGAACAAAAATGTACAGTCCATCTTAATTCTATAGCGGTATAGTAAACATTCTGAACAGCTCACCAATTAAATGAAAAAAAAAAAGGAAAAAATAAAACAGTTAAAAATGGCAAATTAAATACATGATGCCTATTCACAAGGGAACCTTCCATAACAAACCTAACAGGTCACTCTTGGACCTCAAATAATGAGACATAACTGGTAGTAAGGAAAGGCATAATGGAATGGAGAGACCACTCTTGGATCTCACTTTCCTAACCTCATTTTTTTATTTTTCTAGATGATAGCACGGGATACACCCTTATTTATATCCATCTTATTTTGTAAATCTGTAATCCCCAATGAAAAAAAACAAAAAACATGGCCTCTTTTGGACCTTAACCTTTAGTATTGCTGATAGGGGAGCTTGATAAGGGGTATAAAATAATAATGGAACACATAGGGCTGCTCTTGAGCCCTTAAAACAATAATTGCAATCAGATAATAGACATTGAATAATAAAGAAACCCTGTGGGCCTAAACTGCTAAGGGGAACTAAAACAAGAATTAGCCTTTTTGTGCTTTCTCCAAAGCTGCAATACATATTGTAGTAGGCATATAGCCTTAATGATACAGAAAACAGAACACTTTTTTTTTATTTTTTTATTTTTTTTTTTGCAAACCCAAAAATCTTTATAGTGGGGAGGTTGGTATATTCAAGAGGAGTGAGGCTGACCTCAAAGTAAATAAGACGCTTAATAACTAGATTGTGTGACAAAGCTAAACTGCAGCAATGTGCCAAGCTATAGAAGCTAGGCTAGTGTAACATGAAATATCAGGCTGAGAAACAAATTATGTCACTATGGTGAGGGACCAGGCATATGTTAGTTTGTTAGAAAGTGAATACCCCACATAATAAGACTTTGCAGAGCTCAAACCTATAGCTACAATCACCAATACATCCACAATATACTAGGTGTCTATTAATAATTAATGTTGTGTCAGTATGTTCATCACATTGCTCCTGACACTCTAGTTGATTACCATGCCTGATGTGGTAAGGTATTAAATTAAACCCCTAGATTCAAGAGACAGCCCGGCATGGGCAATAAAATATAAGGGGGTGAAAATTACAGACATATATATCAGGCTATGAAGGCTAATGCTATATTAAGAGATCTACTAAACTGTGAATTCAAAAAGTATTGGCCAAGCTATGATTTACACACAGGGTTATACCTAACACTGTGAGGTTGCGGAAATAAATGTGTTATCTATCTTGTGTTTAACCTCTATACTGCTGGTCATTAAGATAAATGAGTTAAAGCCACATGTGCCTATGCTCGCGTGTTGCACTAAATATAAATACTATCAAATGCACTAGCTGCAGACATTTGACATTAAGGGGTATGTATACATTTCTCAAATAGATTATTTAAATATTTATTGCAAAGTCCAAACAAATAATGTCCCCCAAAGCTCAGACTGTACTGCCGTCATTAGGGTTCCTGCATTTTATGTTTAGACAAGTCACTAGGTCATAGCAACAAGATAGAGAGGCCCTCTAGCAGAAGCAAATTTGAAAGAGTTTATCCAGGAGCGGTTTAGAAGACAGAAATCAGGGTACTTTACTTTTGCTGTCTTCCATTTCACCGCTGTTTTTTTGTGTGATTTGCGACAGTCATCCTATTCCGGATCGCCAGGTAAGATTAGTGCGAGCAGTAGTAATTCTCACAAACAGGCCAAACAAAGTCTCCCCATGTTAGCCAGGACATCCATGTGGCTCTTTGCGGGGCGTGCAGCAGTCTCACCTCCTCGTATCTGGCAATGCAGCACCGGACCACACAGCTCCCTCCCTGGTAAGTTGAAGGGAATAACACGCTTCTGAGTAGTGCAAGGCTCTATGAGGCACCCTCACACTATGGAATTCTCTAGATTAGGCTCACCGTGAATGTCTTGGCCAAAGTGCGCCTGAACCCTCTGCTTTTGAATACATAACCTTTAACTGTGCTTTATTTCGCACTTCCATGTTAGGTTTATATTAAAGTTTGTTAACTGATTATTTATTGTATTAATGTTACTGTTTAAAATATGTAACTGCACATGAACATTCTGCCTATATTTTAAAAAGGTTAATAAATGTTAAGGACTTAATATATTGGGGCATATGTATCAAGCTCCGAATGGAACTTGATGCCCCGTGTTTCTGGCGAGTCATCAGACTCGCCAGAAACAGCAGTTATGAAGCAGCGGTCACAAATACCGCTACTCCATAACCTGTCCGCCTGCTCTGAGCAGGCGGACAAACATCGCCGGAAATCAACCCGATCGAGTACGATCGGGTTGATTGACAACTCCCTGCTGGTGGCAGATTGGCCGCGAGTCTGCAGGGGGCGGCTTTGCACCAGCAGCTCTTGTGAGCTGCTGGTGCAATGCTGAATACGGCAAGCATATTGCTCGCCGTAATCAGCGAGGTCTGGCGGACCTGATCCACAGTGTCGGATCAGGTCCGCCAGACCTTAATAACTATGGGCCATTGACTCCAACGTATTGACTGGTGTCTACACCAATTCCCCTGCCTATAGTTCCCTCCCCCCCTTTTTTTTCTTTTTCCCTTTTTTTATGCCACCCCTTAGATAGTAATAAGTCTACCCAAGTAGACTTGTGGCCAAAACCACTTTTGCAGCAATTGGGACCTGACGCTGCTTAAATGAAAGGACTTGAGAGAGTCGCATTGTTAGTGCAGGTAAACCAGCCTCCTCTGAGTATAATAACCTAATTTTAATGTTAGAGAGCTATATATATATCTTTTATATATATATATATATATATATATATATATCTTGTATATATATATATATAACTTCTGTAGAATTCTATAGTAGTCTAGTTGCCGCCTCCCCCTGTCATCTCATATTGAAGAGATCGAGGAATTTGTCCAGTTCCTAAAGGCCGAGTTCCTTGATAGTCGGTGTATAGTGCCACCACTGTTTATATAGCATACGTAACTATATATAATAGATAAAAAAATTATTGTCCCTGCGACAAGCCTGTGTATAGTGATAAGATACCTAACCTTGTCTGTTTCATTACCATCTACAACAGATTGGATTTGAATTGGCTGAGTCTCTGGAAGGGCGTTCTCAGTTAGTCTTCCACTGCACCTTCGTGCTCAGGTAGGAGGGAGAACTAGATTTCTCCCCTCTCTTTTTTTTTTCTCTCTCTGTGTTCAGGATTTTGTCCATTTCGATCCTTCCATTTCTCCATTACCTCCCCTCCCGACGAGTTAATTAGCATGCGATCCACAATGGAAACCCTTACATTTGCCTCCCTTAATTGTAAGGGACTTAACTCCCCAATGAAAAGGAGCCTTCTAAGCAACTTCATGCACTCCATACACGCTTCAGTGATTTTTACACAAGAAACCCACTGTCCATCCTCATTCATAGCACCATTTAGGTCACCACACTATACTCATTGCGTCTCAGCATCCTACTCTGATAAAACCAGAGGTACGGCCATAGTCCTACACAAACAATTAAGCTATGAACAAATTTATGTCGACATTGATCCAGAGGGTAGATATATTATTCATCTATGTAAATTGAATGCTCAGACATATACCTTAGTGAATCTTTATGCTCCCAATGTGGGCCAGACTGCATTTCTGACGTCTCTTTTAAATAAGAGAATCTTTTAAATATAGAGAATCTCAAAACAGGTACGGTCATTATCGGCGGTGACTTTAACATGGTCTCCGATCCGGTACAGGATAAGAGTCCAGGCTCACAAGACTGTGGATTCCTATACAATTAACATAGCTGGTAAATTTAAGGTGAAAATTATCAAATATGGCCTGTTTGATGTCTGGAGAGCCTGTCACCCTGACACCCTTGACTACACATTCTTTTCAATACCACACAGCTCCTAATCAAGACTGGATTATTTCCTTACAGACTCCTTGACCTTAAACAAAATTACAGACTCCAAAATTCGGACATGCTCCTAGTCAGATCATGAGTTTAAAACCCTTATCCGTAATTCTATAGTTGATTATTTACATATAAACACTAACCCTCAAATATCGGATCAATCTCTCTGGGCTTCCCTGAAAGCCTTCATAAGAGGGGTGTGCATTCAGAAACAGGCTTCCATGAAAAAACAAATGGGAGCCCATCTAGGTCTTCTGATGGCCAAGCTTAGGGCTAAAAAAAACCTCTTAATAAGAATAATCCATCTCAGACCTTATCTGCTGAAATCGACAACCTATGTTGTCAGATCAAGGGAAAAGAAATTGAAAGGGTACAAAGCGCACTCCTTAGATTCAAACAAATACTCTACCACCAGGGCAATAGAGCTTCTACTCTATTGGCCCATAAACTTAGGGGCTTTAAAGCAGCCTCTAGGATTCATACAATTGAAAGAAAAGGTACCCAGGTGACGGCTCCTAAGGACATCGGAGAGGCATTTACCCAGTATTATTCTAGACTATATAACTTAGGAACCTTGGAGACAGATTCTGGTCCCTCAATTGATACAATACGGGCGTTCCTAGAAAAACTAAACGTGCCAAAACTTAACAGAGACGCCCAGGAAAAATTGATGACTCCCTTCACTAATGAGCTACTTAAAGCCATTAAACAACTTAAAAATTATAAAGCCCATGGGCCTGATGGCATTACACCCATGTTCTTTAAATCATTCCGAGACCTGATCTCCCCACTCCTCCTTAATATGTATTCTGAAGCTAGACAGCAAAGCCATTTTCGCAGGGAACTTTTAGAGGCGTTAATCTTGACAATTGCGAAACCAAAGACCCCACACAATGTGGTAGTTATTGCCCAATATCCCTCATCAATACTGATGTGAAACTATATGTTAAGCTATGGGCCAATAGACTCTGCACAATGCTACCTTCCGTTCTAGACTCAGACCAGGTAGGATTCACGTGGGCTAGAGAGGGACCAGATAATACTCGTAGGGTATTAAATATTTTTGACAGAGGCAGATAGACTTCGCTCTTCCATGTTGGCCCTGTCTCTCGATGCAGAAAAAGCATTTGACAGGGTCAACTGGGCCTACCTATGGGAAACACATTTCCACTTTTGCTTTCCAAGAGACATTATTACAGCCATATAGGTGTTATATTCTGGACCCCATGCTAGAGTGGTAGGTCTGAGATTCTGCTCAGATGAGTTCCAGACCACAAATGGCACTTGGCAAGGCTGCCCCTTATCCCCCTTAATCTTCACTCTTGCTCTAGAACCACTAACCTAAGCCATTAGGGCAACAGAGAATATTAGAGGGATGCAGTTTGGTCTTCGAGCGGACAAAATAGCTTTGTTCATCAACGACAAAACATTGTTCCTTTCCAAGCCCATTGGCTCCCTCCCGGCATTGTTTGATCTCATCAAGCAATTTGGTGAACTTAGTGTTACGGTACCAACAGGATACCAAGGGTTAATACCAGATGGAAGATGCCCTGAATGTGAGATCAGCAACTCACAACCCAGCTAGCAACTCACAACCCAGCTAATTCCCCCCTCAAACATGAGACCAGGCTCCACATTGAAGGTTAAAACAGAATGCAATTTATTGAAGGCTGTATGCCCAGTATTTATGCAGGTCTGACCCCTGATGGGGGGTTGAAAGAATATTGTACATTAGATATAGGGAAAACTCCCTTTGACATGATACAATAGAATTACATTACTTAAGCAGATAAACAATTTAAACACAAGACACACTTGAGCTTTTCTTATCACTTGGGCATCTGTTCTCTGGATGGGATTAAACAATGTGAATGTTTATCACTTAAACTTAATTACAACACACAATAGCTGATGCCAGCAACCTTGTATTTAGAAAGTAGCTTCTTAAAGCTGAACAAAGTTAACTCTTTCAGTACTGACAGAAGGGTCTGTCACATGGCTCCCCCCTGGTGGAACACTCCGGCAGACCCGGCTTGACCCTTTGGCGGGTCAACTTGGGGATGACTGGACTAGGAGGTGGTAGGCATGTCAGTTTGCCGGGACAATCCATCTGCATTCCCGTTTAGCTTACCGGGCCGGTAGCTGATGGTGAAGTTATAGGGTTGGAGGGCTAAACTCCACCGCAGCAATCTACCATTGTCTCCTGAGACCCGGTTAAGCCAGACTAAGGGATTGTGGTCCGTTATGAGGGAAAATTCCTGTCCGTATAGATAAGGGTTCAACTTCTTCAGTGCCCAGACCAGGGCTAAACATTCCTTCTCTACTGCCGCATAACTTACTTCCCGAGGTAACAACTTTCTGCTTAGGTATGCGACAGGGTGCTCTCCTCCATCCTCCCCGACTTGACTCAGCACAGCCCAGAGTCCATACATGGAAGCATCTGTATGAATGAGAAAACGTTTGTTAGGGACTGGGGCAGCCAAGACAGGGGCATTCACAAGAGCCTGCTTCAGTGCCTGAAACGCGGCTTCACAAGCTGGAGACCACAGGACCTGTTTGGGGAGGTTCTTTTTAGTCAGGTCAGTCAGGGGCTTGGCGATAGTACTGTACTCTGGGACAAAACGTCGGTAATACCCGGCCGTCCCCAGGAAGGCTAGCACTTGGGTCTTAGTGATAGGTGTGGGCCAGTTAGCCACAGCCTCTACCTTGGCTGGCTCCGGTCTCTGGCTCCCACACCCCACTCGGTGACCCAAGTACTGTACTTCAGCCATACCTAGATGGCACTTGTCTGGTTTCAAGGTCAGGCCAGCGGCCCGAATCTTGTCCAGAACCACCCCCACATGGATAAGGTGTTCTTCCCAGGACTCACTGTAAACCGCAATGTTGTCCAGGTATGCACAAGCAAATTCCTGGAAGCCATCGAGGAGTCTATCCACCATACGCTGGAAGGTAGCCGGAGCATTCTTCATCCCAAAGGGCATGACCTTAAACTGGTACAGGCCGAATGGGGTGACGAATGCCGACTTGGGGATAGCATCCTCGCCAGGGGAATCTGCCAATAGCCTTTACACAGGTCTATGGTGGTCAGATAGCGTCCCCTAGCAATATGGTCTAGTAATTCGTCTACCCGGGGCATCGGGTAAGCGTCAGTGGTGGTCCTCTCGTTGAGCCGCCTGTAGTCCACACAGAACCGGGTGGTCCCATCTTTCTTAGGTACCAGGACTCCCATCCGAGCCATCTCCTGTATCTCGTTCCGCATTCCTTCTCGGACTGCTTCGGGTATATGGTAGGGAGGCTGTCGCAGGGGATTCTGTCCAGGGGTCTCTACCTTATGTACAGCTAGAGTAGTGTAGCCGGGCTCTTGGGAGAACGTCGCCTGCTTCTCCCACAGGAGCTGTCTTGCCTGTACCCTCTCGGTAGGCTTTAACCGGTCCCCTAGCTGCACAAGACTAGTGAGGTCAGTCTGGGGGTCCTTCTCTAATAAGTCGGGTAGTGGTAAATTCTCTGGGTCGTCGGCAGCAGGGGCACACACTGCAGCGACATCCTCTGGCCTCTCCTGATACTCCTTCAGCATGTTCACATGAAAGGATCGCTGGACCCTTTCATCTGCACAGCTGGCTATAATATAGGTAGTATCACACACCGGAGATAACACCTTATACGGGCCCTGCCAAGATGCTTGCATCTTGTTGGTCTTCACAGGCTTGAGCACCAAAACTTTCTGTCCAACCTGGAAGACCCGCTGCCGGGCACCCCGATCGTACCACCCCTTCTGTCTCCCCTGGGCCACCTGGAGATTCTCTCTTACCATCAGGGACAGTTTCTCCATGTGGTCCCGGAGTTCCAGAACATATGGCACTATGGGGATCCCCTCCTGCTCTATCTCTCCCTCCCAGTGTCCTCTAATGAGATCCAGGGGGCCGCGGACCCTTCTCCCATAGAGTAACTCAAAGGGAGAGAACCCAGTAGATTCCTGGGGCACCTCTCTGTACGCAAATAGTAGATGAGGCAGGAATTGTTCCCAGTCTCTGCAAGTGTCAGTAAAGGTCCTCAGCATCTGCTTGAGGGTGCCATTAAAGTGCTTGCAGAGACCGTTAGTCTGTGGGTGATAAGGCGAACTGAGCAATGGTTTAATGCCTCACACCTACCACAGCTGCTGGGTAAGCACAGCGGTAAACTGGGTCCCCTGATCAGAGAGAATCTCCTTAGGGAAACCGACCCTAGTAAAAACCTTAACCAGGGCATCAGCGACTGTCTCTGCCTCTATATTTGACAGTGCTACTGCCTCTGGGTAACGAGTGGCATAGTCCACCACAGTGAGAATATACTTCTTACCTGATGGACTAGCCGTGGCCAGTGGACCCACAATGTCAACGGCTATGCGGGAAAAGGGTTCCCCAATGACAAGCATAGTCATAAGCCTAGCTTTCGGGTGATCCCCCCGCTTACCCACCCGTTGACAGGTGTCACAAGTACTACAATATACCCGCACATCTCGGTTAAAATTGGGCCAGAAGAAATTTTGGGTGATCCTATGAGCTGTGCGGCGGGACCCTAGATGTCCAGCTAATGGTACATCGTGCCCAATCTGCAGAATCCACCAGCTGCCGATTCTGTGGAGGGGAAGTACTTTTCTGGGCAGGTTTGGGGATTCTATATAGCCTATCCCCCACCCACTCATAACGTTCCCCATCTACCCCCTCTTCTCCAGCATCTGCCCTAGCCCTGTACTTCTGAAGGGTCGGATCCTCCCGGGTTTCCCTCCCGTACGTCTCTGGGGTATCCCAGCCTAAGGGAGCCTGATCTCGGGTACAAGTCGGAGAAGAGAGTCTTACCTGGGTCTCAGCAGCAGATGGGTCGGTCTCGGCGGCACGGGTCTGGGAACGGGTAGTCACAGGGTTAACATCAGCGGCACCCATGGGAGCATAGGCCGAAACAAGGGGGGCCAAGTCATTTCCAAGGAGAACATCAGCTGGTAAATCCTTCATGACCCCCACATTCACATGTCTAGTGCCCACTCCCCAATCCAAATGTACCCGGGCAAAAGGTAGGTGGAACACAGTGCCCCCTGCCACCCTCACAGCCACAGTGTCTCCGGTCTGCTGGTTCTCGGACACCAAGTTCTTTTGGAGCAAGGTCATGTAGCGCCAGTATCTCGTAGACCACTGACCTCCTTCCCATTCCCTTTAACCAGTTGCCGGTGCTGTTGTCGGTTATCCCGGTGGACAGCTTGCACGGGGTCTGCTTCATGTAGGATGCCCCAGCATTCTTCCCCCTCTACGCAGTGGGCAGCAGGCTGAGGGTTACATGGGATTCCGCTGGCGGGTCTCCTCCAGGACTGTGTTTGGTTTGCAGTGTTTAGGGGACACTCCGATCTTTTGTGCCCTAGTTGCTTACATCCAAATCACTGAATAGGCTGTGAGTAATCCCGTGAGGTGAACCGGGGTGTCTGAGGGTAGTTCGTGGCTGAAGGCGGTGTGGTATAGCGGTGCACCGGGGGTTGGTAACTGGCAGCTGCTGGGGTGACTGGGGGTCTGTATCCAGTTTGCGGGCATCCGTATACTCATCTGCCAGGTGAGCAGCTTCATGCAAGGTGGAGGGTTTACGGTCCCGAACCCACTCTCTAACTCCTGCTGATAACTTGTCAAAGCAATGTTCCAACAGCACCTCTTCTCCAGATACGGCTTGGCACCCCGCCATCCAGTGAGCTGCTGTGCAGTGCACCTTACATGCCCACTCAACGTAGGAATCACCAGCCAATTTAACAGTGTCTCTGAACCGCCTCCGGTATGCCTCCGGTGTAACCGCATACCTGGAGAGCAGAGCCTCTTTTACAGTATTATAATCCCCGACTTCCTCATCTGGAATGGCCCGAAAAGCCTAACTGGCCCGGCCGGATAATTTTCCGGATAATATCGTGACCCAGTCCTCTGCGGGTACCTGGTGTAGTGCACATTGCCTCTCAAAATCCGCAAGGTACCCATCAATCTCTCCTTCTGTTTCCAGGAAGTTTTTAAAAGCTGTAAAATGCACTTTTCTCTTTTCCACTGGGGTTGCTGTGACTTGGGCTGCTGCAGCGCCGCTTTGGCGAAGTAGGTTGGCCTCCACAGCTGCTATGACCCGGTCGATAATTTCCGCAGATGGGTTGGGGCCATAATGTGCCAGTCTTATTTTGACCACCCGGTCAAAGCTTGCTTCTTCGGGGGTTCTGTCTGATATGCTGGGCTCATTGGTTCCTTCGGGCCCTGGTACTCCGTCCATCTCGGTCAGTCTTGTAATAATCTCCCTCTTCCTGAGGTTACTGGTTTGTTGGCCCCGTTGTTCTAGCAGGTCTTTAAGGGTAGCTCTTTTTAGCCTTTCATATGGTATTCCCATTCGGTCTGGATGTGTAGTTGCTCTTCTGGGCGATAAGGATCCTCCCGTCGCTTGCCACCAATTGTTACGGTACCAACAGGATACCAAGGGTTAATACCAGATGCAAGATGCCCTGAATGTGAGATCAGCAACTCACAACCCAGCTAATTCCCCCCTCAAACATGAGACCAGGCTCCACATTGAAGGTTAAAACAGAATGCAATTTATTGAAGGCTGTATGCCCAGTATTTATGAAGGTCTGACCCCTGATGGGGGGTTGAAAGAATATTGTACATTAGATAGAGGGAAAACGCCCTTTGACATGATACAATAGAATTACATTACTTAAGCAGATAAACAATTTAAACACAAGACACACTTGAGCTTTTCTTATCACTTGGGCGTCTGCTCTCTGGATGGGATTAAACAATGTGAATGTTTATCACTTAAACTTAATTACAACACACAATAGCTGATGCCAGCAACCTTGTATTTAGAAAGTAGCTTCTTAAAGCTGAACAAAGTTAACTCTTTCAGTACTGACAGAAGGGTCTGTCACACTTAGCTATTACAAAATTAATTTTAAAAAACTGAAGCTCTTCCTATTCATATACCTTAGCTAGAACTAAAAATCATGACCTCTTGCTTTTAGAAATCCACCGACTCTTAAATTAATGGAACTTCCGCAAGGTCTCTTGGCTGGGCTGTATAGCTGCAGTTAAGATGACAATTTTACCCAAAATATACTCTATGTATTCCGCTGTCTCCCTATAAATCTCCCTAGAGAGCTACTAGATAAATATAATGCCTTAATTATGAGGTATATCTGGCAAAATAAAAAGCCAAGAGTAGCTAAAAAGATACTCCAAAAGCCTCACGAGACGGGTGGAGTCCTCCTGCCAAATGTCTATGCATACTACGAAGTGGCCCGTCTCTCACATATATCACTTTGGAGTTCTGCAGATGAGGAAACAAGCTGGAGGAAAGTTGAACAATCCTTCCTGCTACCAGGAATTACCCTACGCGACCTTCCTTGAATTCCCAATTACCAACTCAAGAAACTTAATGTTCATAATAAAATTATTTTGCAAAAGAGCTGGAAGACACTTCAACATTACTCTGAGGTGGCCCCCCATCCCTCACCGGTTCATTTAATCCCTGGCCTGCTTAGAGGCCTCCCAGAATCACATATTTCTGCATGGAGGTCCTGGAAGCTAAACACGGTTACAGAACTTTACAATCAAGGGTCCTTAAAGGGACAGTACACTGTAAAATTGTTTTTCCATTAATATATTTTTTTTTTTTACATATTTTATTTATTATCAGCAGGGATAACATTAGATTTCATAGTAACAAAGAGTTCATAACATAATATTTTTCTAAAAGGATAACATATGATAAGATATTAATTTCATATCAAATACATCAATTCGATAAATCAATAAGAAAGACAAAAAAAAAAAATTTCTAATCTTGAACCGTTGATATGAGTTACTACTTAGTTCAATCTGACTAGATATAAGTCTGCTGGATTTTCCTTTTAAAATAACAAAAATAAACCAGAGAGATAATATTCCTGGAATGGATTAACTTAACTATTTCTTGTGTTAGATTGTTTGCTTTCCTTTTTCTTTTTCTCTTTTTCTCCTTTTACTTTTGAATGTATCAAATTATGTCCAGAGCTGAGGGGGAGAGGGAAGGGAAGGGGAAAAAAAAAAAAAAAAAAAAAAAAAAAAGAGCTGTTTGTTGTTCAGATAAGATAAGTTAAGTTACCATATGTCTAATAACACAATTTCGGTATTCCGAAATGGATAGATTAGAGTATCAATCTCGCTAGGGGGGAATATCCTAATAAATCTTGACCACTTTCGAAAAAAGCTAGTTATCTCTTGCTCCGAATTCAAGTTTGTTGCTAGTTGTTCAACTATACATTGTTTCCTAAGATAGTTTTTAATCTCTGTTATTGATGGTATAATATTGTGCTTCCAGTCCTTAAATAACAAATTTCTAGCTGCTAAAATGATTAGATTTATTATTCTTACTTCTTTTAAAGTTGGACTCTTATCTTTCAAGAAAATTATATCTATGCCTGTAAGCTTTAGAGGAGTTATTTTTAAGACTTTTTCTATCCAAAATTCTATTTTGAGCCAGAGTTGTTGCAGTTTAGGGCAAGACCATAATACATGAATTATGTCGGCCGCTGGTAATCTACATTTGGGGCAGCTATTAAAGTTTGTATTATGCCATTTATAACCTTTATCTGGGGAATAGTATGTTAAGTGTATGAGTTTCACATGGGACTCCCTCCAAGTCTCAGCTATTGTGGTCTCAAAAAGTAAGACTATAGAACGTAAAACCTGCTTCTTATGATCAATATTAATCATAAAGAGGTTTGTCCATTTTTGAGCTATTTGTTTGACGCACTCTTCACCCTTAAACCCTACCATATATGTGTACCATGAAGAGATAGAGGTAAGTCCGGCTTTAATCAGAACTGGCCAATTCCCTAACCTACCCCATGTCCAGTTCCACGGGAACTTATGAATTAATTGCGTTACGTAGTGTCTAACTTGCAGATATGTAAAAAAGTCACGATTATCCAAGCTATATTCTTGTTTTAAGTCTTCAAAGGATTTAATGTTCCCCGTCTCAAAATTAACCACTTGTCGTGCATAGTATATTCCCTGCCTCTTCCATTTCATCAGAATGGGTGAAGAAGTTCCTTCTTGGAATTCTGGATTACCAATAAGGGTTTGATGTTTAGGTATATCTGTGTTAATTCCAACTTTTGCTCCAATCTTTTTCCACGCCTTAATGATTATAAAGATTGTTTTAAACTTCTTTACTTGTTTAGGAATAGAGTTATAAGACAAGTGCAGCAAAGATAGTGGAATTAGAGGGAATATTATGTTTGCCTCAAGATCATTGTCTGTGAAATAATCTGCTTCTGCTATCCAGTCAGAAGCTATACGACCTAGAAAAACAAGATTATAGGAATGCAGATCAGAGAGTGCCAGTCCGGCATATTGTTTAGGGAAGGCTAGTTTTTGAAGTGAAATTCTAGGTTTTTTTGAATACCATATAAAACTTCTAAGAGTAGAATTAAATTTCTTTATATCATATATTTTAATCAGAACAGGAAGGTTCTGCAAGATATAGAGAATCTTAGGAAGGATAGTCATTTTGTAAAGAGCTATTCGCCCTGAGATGGAGAGTGGCAGATGTTGCCAATTCTTCATATAGCTCAGAGCTTGTTTTAATATAGGAGATATATTTAGAGAGTACCAATCTTTAGGATTATCTGATATTATGATTCCTAGATACCTAAAGGAACTTGTAACTAGTTTGTAAGGATGTTTTGTGCAGGAATCTTTCATTTTCCTCAGCCACAATAGTTCAGACTTTGTGTTGTTTATTTTATATCCTGAGCATCGACCGTATAAATCTACTATTTTATTAAATTTGGGAATATTTGACGATGTGTTTGAGATATATAGTAGCAGGTCATCGGCATATAGGGAGACCTTCACCTCTTTTTTATGAATTTTTATTCCCTCAATCTGATGTCTAACTTTCAGTGCAAGTGGTTCAATTGCTAGGTTGAATAATAGAGGTGAAAGAGGACATCCTTGACGGGTTCCTCTTTCCATTCTAATTGTATCTGATACATGCCCATTAATAACTAGACTCGTGGATGAATATAAACATATATTTTCCACCAGTTTATAAAATTTGTTATCAATTCCAAAGCGTTGTACGGCATCTAATAAGAACTCATGATTAACACGATCAAATGCCTTTTCGGCGTCTACCGCTAATATTGCGGCATCAGACTGTTCTTTCAATGTACTCTCTTTGACATTCTTAAAGTAGTCAATAATTAGAAGTAATTGCCTAATTTTTGCTGCTGAACTGCGGTTGCGAATAAAGCCCACTTGGTCTTTATGAATGACATCTGCTATCCCCTCTTGTAATCTTGCTGCTAAAATTGATGTGAATATCTTATAATCTGAGTTTAACAGTGCTATTGGTCTATATGAGTCCCTGTTCGCTGGATCTTTCCCAGGTTTAAGTAGAAAGATAGTATTAGATTCTAAAAATGTATTTGGTATTTGGACCTCGCCTGAGAAATATTGGTTAAAGAGTTTAGTTAAGTGGGGAATTAAGGTAGGTGCCATGATTTTATAAAAATCGTTAGGCATTGCGTCCGGACCTGGAGCTTTCTCAAGTTTTAATGATTGGATAGCTTTTGAAACTTCGAGCTCAGAAATGGGCCCATTTAATTTCTGGCTGAACTCAGATTTGAATTTCGTGATCTTTAAGTCTTTCCAGAACACATCCCTAGCCGACTTATCCATAGGTGTAGATGAATAAATTATTTTATAATGTTGGTAAAAAGATTCCAATATGTCTTCTGGGGCATTCAAATGACTATCCTTGATCTGTATTGATTCTATTGTTGGTGATTGTTTAAAGTTTTTTACTAGTTTAGATAGCAGCTTACCTGATTTATTTCCATATTTATATAGGTTCGCTTGATATTTTAGTTCTGATCGAATTGTTGAGGCTGTTAAGAAGGAATCCCGTTCTTTTTTCAATTTGGCATATCTAGTCCAGTTTTCTTCTGATTGAAAATTTAAAAATCTGTTATAAGCATTACTTACTGCTGCTGTTAGTTGCTTTTCCTTTAATCGAGAATTACGCTTGCCCCTCGCCATATAGGCGATGATTTCTCCCCTTAATACCGCTTTCGCTGTCTCCCAGACAACTGAGAAGTTAGATACTGATCCAATATTAAACTGAAAAAATTCTTCTAGTTTATTTTTTAGCCAATTACTGAATTTCGGATCGTTATTTAAATATTTTGGATAGAAAAAACGCGCTCTTCTTGTAGATAGATTATTTACTGGGATATCTAGCATCACAGGGGCGTGATCTGAGATACAAATTTCTGAAATGGTAGCTCTGGCTCCTCTTTGATATAAGCTATCATTTACTAGAATAAGATCAATTCTGGATAATGATTTAAATGCCTTTGAATAACATGTATAATTTTTTAAATCCGGGTTTTGGACCCGCCAGATATCTCTGACGGCTAGATTTTGAAAGATAGTGTTAAAAATTTTTGATTCCAAGTTATCTTTTTTAGTTTTTTTTTGCGCAGTACCTCTTCTCAGTCTATCGAGGGGACATCGGGGTGCCATATTAAAATCACCTGCAACTATTACATAACCTTCTGCTACTTGAAGTAGTTGAGATTGGAGGGAGTCCCAGAATTCTGGTTTAATTGTGTTGGGGGCATATAAGTTGCATATTGTATATATAGATCCTGCTATTTTCAATTTTAGTATTAAATATCTGCTTTCTAAGTCTACTATTGTGAGTAGTTTGTCATATACTAATTTTTTTCCTAGTAAAATAGCTACCCCGTTTTTTCTATTGGAGGTCGGAGCGCAAATTACTTCTGACACCCATTTCGATTTAAGTTTCATGGATTCCTCTAGATTTAAATGTGTCTCTTGAATTAATGCTATTGATGTATTAATCCTTTGTAGGTGTGATAAAATCATTTTTTGTTTAATAGGGGATGTAATTCCCCCTATGTTCCATGTTGTGAGTCTAAGATTTTTACCCATCTAGTATATATTTATTGGTGTAAGTAGCAGATATGCAACAACAAAAAAATAAAATAAAAATAAATAAATAAATAAATAAATAAATAAAAAAAATAAAATAAAAAATAAATAAATAAATAAGGAGAAAAAAGGAAAGAAACAAAGGTCTCCCTCAGCTCTGGAATTACAAAAAGTGTATCTATTATTAATATCATGGTGTAGATATGCAAGAATTTATTAATGGTATGGGAGAAAAAGAAACATAGAAAAAATTTATCTAAGCGATGGTTAAAACCCATGCTCTGCTAATTTTCTCTCTGCCTCGGCTACTGTTTGAAAAAAAAAAGTTTGACCTTCTACAGTTACCTTGAGCCTAGCAGGATAGATAACTGTGGCTTGCCAGCCGACCTTTAGCATTTTTCCACAGACTGGGGAGAGCTCCTTTCTCTTAGAAGATATCTCCATAGAGAAATCTTGAAATAACAATATCTTTGAGCCCTCATAGACCAAGAGCTGCTTTTTTCTGTAATATTGCATAAACAGCAATTTATCCTGATAATTTAAAAATTTTGCGATAATTGGTCTTGGTTTAGAGACATTTGGAGATCTCCCCAATCTGTGAACTCTCTCTATCAGAAAAGGCGTAGGTGGTGGGGGAATGTTCAGCAATTGAGGGAGTGTGAGTGTCATGAATTTCATTAAATCTTCTTGCTGTACAGATTCTGGGTATCCTATAATTCTTAAATTATTCCTCCTTGCCCTATTCTCAAGATCATCTATTTTAGCTTGGAGTTTATTTATTAACTTTTGGTTTCCCTCAATTTTTGGGGTCTGAATATTTGTCTTATCCTCAAGATCAGAAATTCTCTGTTCTATTTCTTGTAGTCTACCAGCGAACTGTTTCACTTCTATTGCTAGTGATGCGATGTCCTGCTTTATTTCATTTTTTAGGGAATCAAATTTAGGTGATATGGCCTCTAGGATACTAGAGACTAAAGATTGTGTGTTTTGAGATTCTATGGAGCTTATGCTCTGTGATTGAGCAATAGAGTCGTGTGGTGCTACAGGGCTCTCTATGTTTTTTGTTCTGCGCTCCTTTGATTTTGCTGCCATACCTGGATTAGTCTTGGGAGTGCAAGTGGGGGAAGTGATATATTTGTCCATATACTCAGAAAGAGAGAGAAAAGCAAAAGGGTTCAATCAATGTGTGTGCGTGTGAGAGAAAAAAAAAAAAAAAAAAAAAAAGGAGGTGCTGAGAGTGAAAAAAAAAGAGGTGCTGAGAGTGAAAAAAAAAAAAAAAAAAAAAAAAAAAAAAGTGCTGGGAGTGAGTGTGGGGATAAAAAAAGAAAAGGGGTGATTAATATGTTCTTATGTGAGTTTGGACCAGAATTGGCAGGGAATGTAAATAGAGACTACTGTGCTAAAGAAAAGAAAGATTCTCATTAAACCATGAGCTATTAATTAACACAGCCAGTTCACTAGCTCCAAAGAAAGAGGCAGAGATCTCATGTAGAAGCCTTTTCTAATTGCTTATACGATTTTGGAATACTAAATTTCAACTTTGTATGCTTAATATAGATCTGTTCTTTAAGAGATATTACAGCCTCTGCAGCAAGATCTTAATTTTTTGAGTAACTATTGTATCAGTATTCTTACAGGTGCTATGGTTTATAATGTGACAGATTTCTGGCCCTTTAGGCTCTCAATTAGTTAAAATACAGACTATTTGTAAATTATATATCACCCCTATAAATCTCACTTCTATAGTTTTTCCTTTAAATATCTAGTAAAGAAATTTAGTGACTACAATAACAGGGATAAGCCATTCAATTATACAATTATTATAAGTTGTAACAAATTCTGGTATTTTTTCTAAAGAGTAATACAAATTCCCTTTTTAGTGAGGTTAACAGGCTCACTGGAAAGAATGGGTTCTCTGTTTGCCAATAAGTAGAAAATATATCATGTTATAAAGATAGAAAAAAAAAGGCTGCACAGATACTTAATTTTTAGATATTAAAGTAATACCCAGTTCCTGATTTAAAAAAACAATCTGAGTTCCTATAGGCCAAAAAGCCTTGC
Organism: Bombina bombina; assembly: GCF_027579735.1. NCBI lineage: Eukaryota > Metazoa > Chordata > Amphibia > Anura > Bombinatoridae > Bombina > Bombina bombina. The sequence goes on from NC_069502.1 coordinate 1,227,084,223, forward strand.
TGCAGTTCTTACTGAGATTAATAAATACAAAGGTAGTTCTTAAGCCAGTTACATATGAATCTAGCTTTTAAGCATACTTTAGTCCGTTATCAAGGCAAAGATATAAAAGAGTTCTTATAGTTTTTGTAGATAATTTTACTTCCTTGCTATGCCTTTTATTCATTAAAGGGGAGGTTATTCTCAAAGTAGCTTGATTTTAACTTCTTAAGCAGGTTTTTTTTTTTTTTTTTCCTTTTTTTTTTTTTTAAGCAGCAAAACTTGTAGGATAGAAAAGTCAATTTCAGTTAAATGCCTTCAATATTTCAACTTTAGCATAAGCCAGAGAGCAGAGTTTTGCCAAGTATGGATCAGGTAAAAAGACACAGATTATTCCCCCTTACCCCAATATGTTCCTTGTGCTTCAAGTTGAAGTTGGGTATGGAGCAAAAAAGAAAGTTTGTTCTGAATCCCAACCTTTCAAACTCTTTGCAATCTTTAGACGCTTACCGGGCTTAGCGGGGTGTCCTTCCAGCTGGTCTCAGCAGGTCCCGGTATGCTGAGTGCCTCCGTCTCCGAATCCCTCCGCGCAGTTCCGGGGGAGGAGAGGAGGAAATAAAACCAGGTTCACTATCCTCCGCGCTGAGCTCAATGATCCATCCGCTCACCACACGCAGCACCGGTGGGTGGGAGCGGGCTTGATTGCCCCCGAGGCAGGTCAGGTGCCGGTAAGTTGCTGTGAGGGTCCGCGCTTCAGTTTAGCAAGGGGGAATAATTCAAGGCAGGCTGCTTCTTGGTGCTGTTATGCTGCGGATTGCTAAGTCTGGTTAGCCCGGCATTTCCTCCATCAAGAAAAAAAGTCAGCGCTTCACTTGTGCTGCTAGCCAGGGTATTATTCTTTCATTATGGTAAGTTTACCCAGTAAAATGCTCAAATGGGTTATTAGTCTCTCCAGAGAAAGGTCTTTTATCTTAAGCGTATGATATCAGTTTACGCTGTGGAGGGTAGCTGGTGTGTTGGCTTTAACCAGCTGCAGAATTTCCTTCTAACATGAAGGATCCAAGCGCTACAAACCGCCAAGGTGTAACTGCAGGGGAGTGATGTCTGTACAGGTGCTCAGGTGCACTAATGCACAGGTGCAGCCTATGCACAGTCTCCTCCTCTTCCTCCATTAATATATTTTAAATGACTTGTTATACCAACTGCAGAGTATAAAATATTTGAGAAAATCCATTTTCATGCTTATTTGTGTTTATGAAGTAGCTGATTTTGTGCTTTGAAACCCCAATCTATTCCAATGGGTTGAACTTAAAGGTGATATTAGATCTCATTATGTTCTAAGTTTGTGTAAACAGACTTGCTTCCTTATCTTTTATTTGGCTGGAACACCAAAGTTCAATACATAGAGAGAACATTGGAAAATTATCATTTTATTACTTAACTATCCTGCATCCCACTGAGAGTGTAATCTCTTCTGCTGGTTGTGTATACTTAGGCTATTCAATAGCCTATATTCCAGTATTAATTTGTTCAGTGTAGGTGGCGATAACACAGGCTAAATCAGCTATTTCAAATGCTGAAATAAGAGTAAAGGAGCTACTTGTAACCAATTTAATACACTCTAGCAGGTTAAATGGATCATTGGGAATAATTTAAAGGGGAGACATTTTTTGGGTGAACTGTCCCTTTAAGAGCACCTGGAGATCTGCCCCATCAAGTTCTCTCACCGCCAAACTGGATAGGATTTGAGTATCATCGGCTCCATAGGTTCTTGACTGCCTGGGGATTCCCGAAAGTAGGGTTGAGAGTTCCTTCCCCATGGGAACAAAAATGGATCTCTGGAACCACTGTGGCTAAGCTCCTCTCTTTACATTATAAACTTATCTTGAAGGATACCACAAAAGATAGAACGTGGCAATTTAGGGCTTGGGAGAATGATCTGAGAAGTGAAATTCCTGATATGAGCTGGGCCAGTGCTATCTCACTAACTAAATCAACACTTCATTGTGCAAACTCTTTGGCGCTCTATATGAAAGTTTTATTGCGTTGGCACTACACCCCCCTCCAATTATCCCAGATGATCAATACACACTCTCCTAGATGCTGGAGAGATTGTGGAGACTCAGGATCTGACCTCTATATTTGGTGGAAATTTTCAATGGCTACAAGGGATGGCGCTAAAAGCTAGATGTAACAAACACACTAATTCCGGACTATTAGTCATATATTTGTAACACAGTAAAATATTTGTAAAGCAATAGAAACATTACTAATAGATGATTCATATTTATTTTAGAATAATAAAAAGGGATGTCTCCCTTACAATAAAAAATATTTTAAACACCAAAATGTAATAAAAATATGAATAATACAATGAAAAAATTTGATTTTTTTTTATGTTGTACCACCTTAAAAGGAACAAAAAAATTTAATAATGCAAAAAAAATATATAAAAAATGGTATTGCAATAGGATTGGGTCCCAATTGGATCCTTTGATTAAAACAGTGTCCTTTGACATAATGCCTGTATTGTATCCAATCAAATTTGCTGTATCATTTTCCAGCGTTATAGAGTGTTGCAGCAATGAAGCAAATCTTAGCAGGGTAAATAGCGTGTCAATATTGCCCTGATAGTCATATACATAAGTTACTTCTTCAAAGTTCATGCAGTTAAAACACGTATTTCATGCAGTTAAAGCACGTATAGAGACTGCTCTGCAGATTAACCACCAGACAACACACTGTAGCGAATTCAGCAATGTAAACTGTGTTTTTCAAATTTTCCTGATACAAGATAGATTCAAGTCTTTACGTCATAAGTGACTTCTTTTAAAAGTTCATACTGTAATTATGCCACATAGAAACTGCTTTGCAGATTAGTGGATTGAACAAAAATAAAACCAAGCACTCGCCTTCTGGAGACAGTTTGGAGTAAACTCACTCACCCTTCTTCCTCCTCCAGTGCAGCGGCTTCTGTATAAAAGTGCCGGTTGGTTCTTATGACCTCAGTGAAGACGGCAAACTCGGTCAGAGTATTTTTGCAGCAAAATAACCCACTCTTAGCGGGCAACACGCGTGGGATACTAGGTACCTAGAAATAAAAAGGAACAAATTTGCAGGATAACAGCTTAACTTCAACGCATTTCACCCAGAATGTTGGGCTTTTTCAAGATAGCAGCTGTCCCTGGAAGTTGAGTTTTAAAACCTGCTGCTTAATCTTCATTGGTTGTAATTTGTGTTTTGATTGATTATTAAGGTGGACGTTTTTTAAGAAGTTATCCAAAGTCTTCCATATTTAGTGGAGCTGTCAAAAACTTGTCAAACTTTGGGAGGAAGTTTTCTCACTATTGACATCCATGCACATTGACATTAGACTGAGCCCCAAACCTGCGCTATTCAATTTATTTCCTCCGTGGCTCCCCAGACATCAAAAACAGTTGGCTAGAAGGGGCGGGGCTAGCTAGCACAGCGATCGGACGCACATCTCTGGAGCTCCTCATCTATAATCACATACAGTGGTATTTTTAATATACAGAATAGCTCCTTTCATATATTACATCTGATCCTTATCGAACCTACATTGTTAATCTATGTACAGAGTGACATAACTGTGAACTCTATAGGAGAACAGTCCCTAAAATCAGCGCCAAGCTCTTCACTTTAAGGGCGCGTGTCGCCATTTTGACTCAGCATGGAGGCTTTAGATAGATGGGAGGACACAACGGAGCAAGCACTTCAAACATACTATAAGAAGCTAAAGAATGATTTCACCGACATGATAGCCAAGCTGGCAGTTATGCTACCCCATCGGTCACTAGATCAAGAGGCATTGGAGATTACAGCCCATCCTCCTCTACAAAGTATTGCCGAAGACACTCCAAACTTCGCTAGCGAACTTACTTCTAGCCACGACCTGAAGGGACTATTTAGCGACTCGCAGACAGACATACCAACCTTCAGTAACCGGAAGAAAGTTGCAACAGCCACATCTAGTCGGATCGTTACTGGGATTCAGCTTCGGTACATGGAACAGCAGTTTTACAGCACCACAAAGCTACTGAGTAATCCACCGTACACTGAGATCTTCTACGGCCCCTATCTACCCTACGGATGGCTATCTAACTACAGGATTGATGAGAGCTCGATTCTTGAACCTTGTCTTACACTTTTTCAGAGCGCTTTCAGCGCTATCTGTGCTGCCCTAGGCGCTCCGTATGGATTACCGAGGCTGTCATGGGATCCAGGTCAGTCGGACTGTGTCCATCTTTTAGACTGTGATGCCGCTTTGAGGTGGATTAACCCACAGAAATTCCTCATGGCAGACTAAACTTGCTGACAATGTCGAACAGCTGCTCTGAGGCAGAAGTTCTTTCAATTGCCACAAACTTTACTCTTGTGTCTGGGACTTATCGTTTGAAATAACCATGCTAAGCCCCTTTACTTTTTGTACCAGCCAGCTTAAATTTATCTAATATACTACCCATCTGATAACTCTATAGGATTTATTAGGTCAGCCTATATACGGTATTCATGCCTGGTGAGTGGTTCCCAAGTTCCTGGCCTGGTACCTAGCTTTAAAAAAAAAAAAAAACAAAAAAAAAACAAATAAATAAAAAAAAAGAAACAGAAAAAAGAAAAAGAGAATATATGCACCTGTTGTAACCTGTCTATAAATGTATAAATACTACTCTCTTCTGCATATATAGTTGGAACCCCCCACTTATTCATCTATGGCTCTATAGAAATTATATTTTCCCTGTTGCAGTAAGTTGAGGTTTTTTTTTGTCCCTCCTTTGTATGTATTAAGTCAGGCTATATTTTACTATGAATTAGATACTTATTACTAAATTAATATTTCTATTATATATCACATATCTAAAACTCTATAGGTATTCTTAGTTAAATTTCCTATTCGAATACCAATCAATGTGGCGTCACAGGGAGTGTGCAGAGACCTATTATAACATGAGTGCACGTGCGACATGGGAGATTTTTCAGGACATAGACATGCCTATAATGCACCCTAGCTCATGTAACTTAAATTTAACCCCACCAGTTTAGGTTCCCTATAGCCTATTATTTGCATCTCTGGCTTTATATCTGATACACCTGAGGTCTTGTCAACAAGAAGAGGTTAAAAATTACCACAGATCAGTTTCCCTTACACCATATAACTCTGGTAGACCATGTTTTATTGGGCTCAAGTTATACACTAATGCTGGTCTACAGAGACATCAATCTCTCCCACTTACACACAGCTCATTGTGTGATAAAAACCCCTATAGATGGGTAGCGATAACATGGGTACACTTGTGGCATGGGAGCTTTTTTAGGACATAGACATGCCTATAATACACCCTGGTTTATGTAACTTAAATTTAACCCCACTAGTTTAGGTTTCCTATAGCCTTCTATTTGCGTCTCTGGCCTTCTATTTGATACACCTGAGGTTTGGTTAATAAGAAGAGGTTTTGTGCTCTTCTTATCTGTTAAAGCATTTTTGTTATTTACAACTTATCTACCTACCTTGCAAGTTACTACTGTTTTGTTATGGCCTCTAATGCAATGTAATGCAAGGCTTGCCTTATTCTATATATATATCATTTCATTATGCCTTGCAACATTGGATACTACCCTCAGTATGAGTATTTGTGCTGAGCCTTTCTAAGTTCTCCCCTCACCATTCTAATATATTAAGAAATTGTATAGTTACATGTTACTAGATCCTGAAAATACAGTGTAAAGCTCACAATATTGTATATTTGGTTATCCCCACTCCACTTAGATATTTTTCTTTTTTTGTTAAGAGTCCACTTAGATTTTGAAACCAACGTTCTTTTAGAAACTCAGCAGCGATCAATAAACTGACATGCTGGCTGGCTCCGCCCTCCACCCCCCCTCACTCTATTGAGCGGCTTTTGCCCGCTGTTATCCCCTCCCGCCTTTATATACGTTGGCCCAAAAGTGGCCAATCCATCTGCCAACTCTCCACAAGCTGTCTCTACTGTCTTACATAGTACAAAGTGCCCCATCCATTGCTTGATGGAGATCATATACCACATAACATAAAATGAAGTTCTATTCTATTTCGCCCTATTTCTTATCTATTATTGTATTAAGCCTTGAAATGCAAATTTACTCATATGTTCATCCTGATCTGTTATTTGTATCAAGGTACACCTGATGTCTTTACCACCTCGATGTAACACTTGTTCAAGGGCGATCCTTGTTTGTTAATCACTACTTTAACTTCAATAAAAAATTATTTTCAAAAAAAAAAAACAAAACAAAAAAAAAACAGTTGGCTATCTTTCTTTTTACAGCTACGAAGGTTGCGGTGGCTAGGGCCTGGACACAGAGAGACCCTCCTCAGATACACACTGTGATCAAAATCACAGATACGTTTGCTAAAATGGAAAGAAATTTCTACCAACACTTAGATAAATTGGATACATATTGGAAAATCTGGGTTCCTTGGATAAACCGTTAAATTTGCCTACATCTATGCCCTCATATCCCAACACTACCATTCTATGCACCAGCATGCCGACATAACTTCTACTCTGTCATAGGACAGAAATCCTTCCCTTTTCCCTCCCTCCTCCCCGTATGTGCGGTTATCTCCCTCCCCCTTTTTTTCTCCCCCTCTCTCAGTTTCTGTCAGGGTTTTTTCCCTGTTTTGTTTGCCATGTGCTGCTGGCAGCCATTTTACTCACCTCTCTTGCTGACTATGGTGCATTGTGGGGGATGCTGCTCATTTCCTGCACTTCCTTTTATGGCCAGACTGGTGTGCATCATCTGTGTGAGACAGGATGCAGTCTCAGAATTGTGATTTCATCACTTATTATTTAAAGGGCCTCTGTTCAGTATGCTTTGCCTTTGCGTTGTCTCAGACCTGTTTGTGAGAGTTCCTGTGTATTACCTGGCTGTCTGACGTCCTTCCTGGTTCCTGATCCTTGGCTTGTTCCTGACTCTGCTGTTTTCCTTGTTCCTGATTCCGGCTCGTCTGACTATTCGCTTTGGATCGTGACTCGGCTCGTCTGACTACCAGCTCTGGTTTTGACTCCTGGCTTGTTATTTGATTTGTGGACTTTTTTTTATTTTTTTGTTATTAATAAAGGTGTGATTATTTTTGCACTTCTCGTCGATTCCTGGCACCCTGACATTACGCAAAGGCCATGAATCCTGATGGTCATAATAATCCACCTTTAACTGCCATCATTTCCAGGATGGATGAACAGGATCACCGCTTGGATCAATTTGCACTAGCTCTGCAAACCCTGCTGACTCGCACTGCACATTTGGACCAAAGTGTCCCACAAGTTATGGCTGCTCCTGTTTCCGCTGCTGCATCTAGTCCTACCAGGAGCATGTCCGGTTCTGCACCTCTACCTCAGCGATATGGAGGCGATCCTATTCAGTGCAGAGGGTTTTTGAACCAGGTGGGCAGTTACTTTGAGATGTTACCTCAGGCATTTCCCTCTGACAGAGCTAAGGTGGGATTTCTCATCTCGTTACTCTCTGACACAGCTGTTGCCTGGGCTAATGCCTTGTGGGAGACTAATAAACCTGTGATTTCAAATTACCCTGAATTTGTGGCCTCCTTTCAAAGGGTATTTGATGTTCCGGCTCGCTCCTCCTCTGCTGCTAAATTACTCATGTCCATTAAGCAAGGTACAAGATCTGTTGCTCAGTATGCTATTGAGTTCCGTACGCTTGCCACAGAGGTTGGTTGGAACAATGAAGCCCTTGTTGCCGCCTTCTTTCATGGGCTCTCTGATGCGATTAAAGATGATGTTGCTGCCAGAGATTTACCAGAGGATCTCGAGGCATTGGTGTTTTTTTTTATCCTAATTGACATCAGATTCAGAGAGAGGCCCTCTTTCAAGCAGCGCTTGTGGAAGCCTTCTGTTCCGTTGTCTCCTACGTGTTCGTTCCCACCCATGCCTCCCTCTCCTCCCATGCCTCCTGGTGCTGAGTCACCAGGTACTGCTGAGCCGATGCAGTTGGGGTTCACGCGTTTCTCCACGGCGGAGAGGGCCTTTAGGAGGAGGGAGGGGCTCTGCCTCTATTGTGGGTTACAGGGCCACCTTTTGAAGTCTTGTCCTACACGGCCGGGAAACGATCACACCTAAGGTCCTGTCGGGGGCAGACCTTGGATGGTTTATCCTCGCCCCCGGAACCGCTTAAGGAGAAACCTTTGGTCATGGTTGTCCTTTTCTGGGTGGACTCCTCGATACTCACCCAGGCTCTTGTTGACTCCAGTGCTGCGGGCTATTTCATTGACAGTGCTTTTGTATCAAAACACTCCATTCCTGTTTTGCCTCGGTCCGTTCTGCTTTCTATTGAGGCCATTGATGGCAGGCCCCTTCAGCCCGCACTCGTTACTCACGAAACTGCTCTGTTGTCCATGGCTGTTAGGGCTCTCCATTTTGAAACCCTCCAGTTCCAGGTGATAAACTCTCCACATTTTCTGGTTATTCTGGGTTATCCCTGGCTCCAAAAGCACAATCCCAGTCTCGACTGGCGCAGGTCCGAAATGTTGTCGTGGTCCCCGCAATGTATTTCCACTTGTTTTCAGAAACCAGTTAAAGTTTTGTGCACTTCTTCGGTATCTCAATTGCCAGAGGAGTACCAAGAGTTCCTAGATGTTTTTGACAAGATCCATGCCGGTACGCTACCTCCTTACCAGTCTTACGATTGTGCCATAGACCAGCAACCCGGAGCCATTCCATACTCGGGGCTGTGTTTACCCTCTGTATGTTGCAGAGAATTGTGCTATGGAGGAGTATGTTGCTGATGCTCTGTCACGGGGGAACATCCACAAATCCTGCTCTCCTGCAGGGGCTGGCTTCTTCTTTGTGAAGAAAAAGGGTGGCGATTTAAGACCATACATCGATTATAGGGGTCTTAATCGTCTTACCATTAAGAATGCTTACCCTATTCCGCTCATTACGGAACTCTTTGACCACCTCAAGGGAGCTACGGTCTTTACTAAACTTGATTTGAGAGGAGCATACAATCTCGTTAGGATCAAGGAGGGCCACGAATGGAAAACAGCATTTAACACCAGGAGCGGGCATTATGAGTATCTTGTAATGCCCTTTGGCCTATGTAATGCTCCTGCTGTTTTCCAGGAATTTATTAATGATGTCCAACGAGATATGTTTCAACAGTGTGTTGTGGTGTACTTAGACGACATCCTCATACACTCACCCACACTTGAGGCTCATCGTTCTGATGTTACATGAGTTCTTCAGAGACTACGTGAGAACGGCCTGTTTTGTAATTCTCGAGAAATGTGAGTTCCATCAGACTCAAGTAACCTTCCTAGGTTATGTTATCTCCGTTGCAGAGTTCTCCATGGATCCTGACAAGTTATCTGCAGTTCTGCAGTGGCCTCGCCCAGTTGGTCTTCGGTCTATTTAACGTTTTTTGGGGTTCGCCAATTACTATAGAAAGTTTATTAAAAACTTTTCTTCCTTGGCCAAACCTATCACCGACATGACCCGTAAAGAGAATGATCCACTCCATTGGTCACCTACTGCCATTAAGGCATTTGATAGTCTTAAGACTGCCTTTGCTGCCGCTCCAGTTCTGGTTCATCCTAACCCTGTCCTGCCTTTCGTTCTTGAGGTTGATGCGTCTGAGACTGGAGTAGGTGCCCTCTTGTCTCAATGTCCTACGCCTGACAGTTCCTTGCATCCGTGTGGTTTCTTCTCTAAGAAATTGTCTCCAGCTGAGTGCAATTATGAAGTTGGTGACAGGGAATAACTGGCCATAATTTTGGCACTCAAGGAATGGAGGCATCTTCTCAAGGGTACTAGCATGCCAGTGCTCATTCTTACTGACCACAAAAATTTAACTTATCTATCTGAAGCAAAACGTTTGTCACCCGACAGGCCAGATGGGCACTATTTTTGTCTCGGTTTAATTATGTGGTCTCCTACCTGCCTGGTAGTAAGAATGTTAGGGCTGATGCTCTCTCTCGACAAATTTCGCCTCTGTCCAAGGAGGAGTCTGTACCTACTCCTGTTATACCTCCTGACCATATTTTAGCTACCATACGTACTAATTTGACTTCTCCCTTGGGGGAGGAAATCCTGGCTGCCCAAACCAATGCACCTCCTGAGAAACCTAGTGGTAAGTGTTTTGTTCCTGAGAATCTTCTAACTAAACTTTTGCACACTTACCACTATCCTAAAGCCGCAGGTCACCCAGGCAAGAACCAAATGGTTTGGTCTGTCACTCGACAATTCTGGTGGCCAGGTCTTCGTTCTGATGTTGCTGCTTATGTTGCTTCCTGCTCAGTTTGTGCACAGAATAAGACTCCTCGACGTCTCCCTGTGGGTCTTCTTCAACCTATTGCTAATGGTGAGCGTCCTTGGACACATCTTTCCATGGACTTCATTGTCGAGCTCCCTGTTTCCAATGGCAATACTGTTATCCATATGGTGGTTGTCCGTTTTTCTAAAATGTCACATGTCATTCCCTTGATGAAGTTGCCTACCGCTCAGGAGCTTGCTTCAATTTTTGCCCGGGACGTCTTCCGTTTACATGGGTTACCCAAGGAGATAGTGTCGGACCGGGGTAGCAAGTTTGTCTCCAGATTTTGGTGTTCCTTTTGTGCTCAAATGGGGATCCAGCTTTCCTTCTCCTCGGCATATCACCCTCAATCCAATGGGGCTGCGGAACGATCTAATCAAGCTCTGGAATAGTTCCTCCATTGCTATGTCTCAGATCAGCACAATAATTGGTCTGAACTGTTACCTTGGGCAGAGTTTGCTCGTAATAGTGCTATTAATGCTTCCTCCAAGTTATCCCCGTTCATGGCAAATTATGGGTTTCAACCATCCTTGTTGCCCGATTCATTCATGTCTCAGGGTATTCCGGCTTTGGAGGAGCATCTCTGGCAACTCCGTTCCACGTGGGTGCAGATTCAGGATTGCCTTCATCATTCTATGCAGCGCCAAAAGTTCCAGGCTGATCGTAGGTGTCTGCTCGCGCCTTCCTACCAGGTTGGTGAGAGAGTTTGGCTGTCCTCCCGCAACTTGAACCTTCGTGTGCCTTCCAATAAACTGGCTCCCCATTATGTTGGTCCTTTTTGAATACTCCGACAGGTCAATCCTGTGGCTTATGCTCTTTTTTTTTTTTTTTTTTTTTTTTCACATTCAGCATATATCTTTTTTTTTTTTTTTTTTTGATAATATTTTTATTGAGGTATAAATGCCTTACAACAAATAAATGACATAAAAGTAAAAGAGTTACAATAACCGCTATAACTTCATATAGGGTTCAGTTTGTTGCATATCAAAAATATTAAACACAAGTTGAAAATAGACCTCAAATTTTCCATTTTTTTTTTATGTTGCTATGAAACTAGGACATTTTCAAATATTATTTTCATATCTGATATACTCTTAGAGATATAATCATAGCCATTAGGTCTCAGAAAAATTTAGCGATACAAAATACATACCTCACATTAAGACAAAAAGAAAGCTAGCATAGAGCAAATAGAAATTGTCACAATAATACTTTCAAAATAAAAGATTGCGGTACATATAAGATAAACCGTTTGAGTAGCTCTTCCAATTAGGAGGATACATTAAGGGGGGGGGAGTAAATTATGACAGCGAGTAAACACTTCTTTCGGTTTATAAGATACTTAAAAGTATTTCTATGCTAACACACTGTAAAACATGTCAAATATCCACATTATCATGAAGGAGGAACTCAACAAAACAAAACAATGGATGCAGGCAAGCCCTAAACCAACACTCATCAATGGACTTAACCTTATAAACCTATTTAACATCTCGAGTAACCAAAGGAAAGTAACTTCACCTTTTTCTTCTTATATAGTGAGAGCATTAAACATCACATCCATATAATAAACCTGTGCGTAACTTCACCACTTCTCCCATGTAATAAGTGAGCAGGGCTTTAGTGGAAAGTATATTGGGCATATGTATCGATAGCTGTAATATGTGATAAACATGTCTATGATCTCTATATAAGGCTATAACAGTAATATAGTGTTTCCTAAGGTTAAGTTTAACAGAACATAGAACAGACACAACATAAGATAACGTGATATTAAAAGGGAATATGGAGAGCAAAAAGGTTAGGCATTACATTAAACACTATTAGACTGCCTGATTCTCTAGCGGCATAAACACGTTCTAACAGAGGTTACCTACGTCTAAAGCTGACTCATACTGTTAATTAGCCTTCAAGTTCACATTAAAGGCAAGTTAGGGTGTCAAAGTCACAATGAAAGGTGTGCAAAGCCATACTTAATCAAGTCACTAGAGAGCCGTGTTTAAATCGTTAGGTACTGTCACTCTCCAATCACACAATGGAATCTAACCCACTCCGGTTTTCAATACAAGTGTGCGGGGGCTGAGGTACACATTTATGGCTGAGATCTGCAGAGGCGACAAAAGCTGCATCCATATTTCCTTCCACCTGCCTACTCTCACGCCATCTGGAGCCTCCAAACTTTCCCAAGGCTTGGCTACTGTGCTTAACATAATGGCTGGCTTAGGTGTGGCTATGCTGATTGCTCTGAGCCTCGCAGGATTGCTGGCTTGTTGGCCCATGTTCACAATTGCGATGTTTACAGTCGCCCATACAGGCTCCAGAATGACAGGGACCGAGTCCCTTACGTAGTTAGTTGAAGCTGTGTTTGGGTATATGAGATCCGTAGCACAAGTTTGCGCATCCTCAGCTGAAGGGGAACTAGGATCCGTACCCTCTTGAGATTCACAAGAAGCCCTGTGTTCAAAAGCCTTAGTCAGAAGTCCCTCTAGTGCAGTGTGGTGCTTTGTAAGAAGATAGTTCAGGGTCTTCATAAAGCTACTGAAGCTTGCCATATTTTAAGGTCCCGGCATCAGGGGTTTTATATAAGAGGAATAAGCGATAGCTGCTCTCAAACTACAGCATGAGCCCAGGGAGCCCGCACAGCCCGCTGACACAAAAACACAGTGATGGTCATCAAACCCTTAATGTGAAGTCAAACCTCAGTTCCCAGCTCAGCCTTGCCGCTCCGTATGCTCAATTCAGCCATCCACATAAACAGGGAAGAAGTCCATGCGGTACTCGGAGCAATATGTGTGTTTTAAAATGGCCGCTCCTCTAGCATACAGTGTAAGAGCTGCTCGCAGTATAAGAAGGTTCCATGCCTTTTCAGTTCCTCCTGTTCCCTTCGAACCCTCCAGAACATCTCTTGATGAGTTTAGCTTCTATTTCAATGTTTTGGGCATTGCTGAGCGATCTATTATATAGTTATCTGCATTATATGAGCAGAGCTCTATCTATGTGCGACCGCTCAGGCGCCCAGCTAGCTCCGCCCCCCCCGTGGCTTATGCTCTTGACCTTCCTCCTGCAATGCGCATCTCCAATATTTTTCATGTCTCCCTCTTGAAACCATTGGTTTGTAATTGGTTTACCACTGTGTTGCCTCGTCCCCATCCTATCTTTGTTGACAACCATGAGGAATATGAGGTCAGCAGCATTATTGACTCTCGTATGTCCAGGGGCCGTGTACAGTATTTGGTTGACTGGAGGGGCTACGGTCCGGAGGAGCGTTCATGGGTTCCCTCCTTTGATGTTCATGCTCCCGCCCTCCTCCATGCATTCCATGCCCGTTTCCCCAATAAGCCTTTTGTCCTCCCGCGGGGGAGGGGTTGTTGAGGGGAGGGTACTGTCAGGGTTTTCCCCTGTTTTGTTTGCCATGTGCTGCTGGCAGCCATTTTACTCACCTCTCTTGCTGACTATGGTGCATTGTGGGGGATGCTGCTCATTTCCTGCACTTCCTTTTATGGCCAGACTGGTGTGCATCATCTGTGTGAGACAGGATGCAGTCTCAGAATTGTGATGTCATCACTTATTATTTAAAGGGCCTTTGTTCAGTATGCTTTGCCTTTGCGTTGTCTCAGACCTGTTTGTAAGAGTTCCTGTGTATTACCTGGCTGTCTGACGTCCTTCCTGGTTCCTGATCCCTGGCTTGTTCCTGACTCTGCTGTTTTCCTTGTTCCTGATTCCGGCTCGTCTGACTATTCGCTTTGGCTCCTGACTCGGCTCGTATGACTACCAGCTCTGGTTTTGACTCCTGGCTTGTTATTTGACTTGTGGACTTTTTTTTATTTTTTTGTTATTAATAAAGGTGTGAATTTGTTTGCACTTCTCGTCTCAGTCTGATTCTTGGCACCCTGACAGTTTCCCCCTCCTCACCTGAACACGAACCTGTTGCTCGGCTCATTCTGATCTGAGCCTCAGGATTTGAGATGCATAATGGGCCTCACCTGCCATTGGAATCTAGCTACCACCCACTATAAGAAAAACGGACATTATCACAAATGTATACACTGTGTAGATGGTCTAAACATTTGTGTTCAAACTGTACCTGAAAATTGTTATTATTTTTTGTACTACTTGAGTTACATGTGTTTCAATGTTATGTTTTGTTATAACTATACTACAAAATCAAGAGCTTTAGAAACAAACTGCTGAAGGCCTCAAAGTAAGCGCAGGAGATCGAACACCCCATGGAGAGACAACGATCAACATAGTAAGATCCGTTGAAAAAACAACCCATTAAGTAAAACGAAGGCACCTCATCCTGCCTTCCGCACTACCATTAGTGCGTCGTCGAAGGACTGATTGCACCGTGCTCAGTTCAGCCAGGATGGCATCATTCACTGACTCACCCTTGGGGTAGGAAAGGTGTTGAATCATCCTAAATTTCCCTGGGTCCTTCTTTGGTACGACCCCCAAAGGTGAAATAACTAACCCCGGTATTGGCTTTTCCTTAAAGGGGCTAGCCATACGACCCAGTGAAACTTCCTTACCCAACTTCTGCTTCAGTGCATCAGGGAACTGGTATGCAGATTTCAAATTCCTGTGCGTTGTGGATCCTATAACCTTACCCTGAAAAGGAATGATGAAGCCCTCCTGAAGGCCATCCCTCAGCAAGGCCGCTGTATCCCTATCAGGGTACAAAGCAAGTCATGGCCTAATTGCGGCCACACTCAGTGGAGTGGCTTCCCTTACCAGCAGCAGTGCCTCTTGGTCCTGCCCTCTCCTGCTTCTCAAATTTTTTAACTCAATCTGTGGCTTGGTGAGGCCCCCCACAGTTGCGGCATGCATGCCGAAAGGATCACACAGTTCCCAGTGTGCAATACTTGTCCTGGAATTTCCAACAGACCCCAGCGGGATGCCTACGGAATCGGTTGGCAGAACGTACCTGTGGTGTACCAGTTGGAGGAGTGGAAGTCCCAGGGACCTTTTCCGGACAAAGCCGGGCCCAGAGCTGCATCTACACGCATCCAAAGTCCAGGAGAGGATTACCTACCATTTTCCTGTGAAATTCCTCATCATAATTACGCTAGGCTCCTTCCCGATATTTTCTGCAATAATTTCCATGTTTTTCATATATTTCAATATGGCCAAACACTGATCAGGTCTCTTCTCCAAAAAGCAAGAAGAGTATATCCTGAAACATCTCCGCCACTCCTGGAACGTGTCCGGGCGCTGGAATTTTTTTGGCCCAGTCCCATCTTCAGCTCTCTCCTTTTGCCTCAAGGCTTCCACAGAGAGTTTGAAGATATTAATGTACTTCCCATCCTGAATGCGCCTGACTGTCTTAATTTTAAGATGTTCATGCAAATCATGCAAATCATATGAGGACCAGGAGTGCGTATAACTGTGGAGTGCCACCTTGTTTTGGCAGGCCCACGTATATCAGTGAGTCTGGTTCTGGGTTGGGATGCCCTAGCTGACCTCTCAGAGGTAACAGGTTCTGATGACCTTTGCAACCCCTTCCTAGCAGCCTCTTTATCCTCTGTCAACCACCTAAGCATCCTATGCATACGCTTATGCCCTTTGGCATTTAAACCCAACGCCTTATCGTTCTCCAAACCAGAGTCATCTGAAGATGATGTGAAACCCCTAAACCCCACTGAAACTGAGGACTCACTGGTTTGTGACCCCGTCCTTGTTGGTATTGTCACCACACCCAAAATCGATGGACGCTCATCCTCCGACACAATGGAATCGGCACCACTCTCGATTCCTCTGTCCAGGCCACTCCCTGATTCTCCAGTTGACGCCATATCGCTATCCTGAAAAACAGAATGCAAGAGAGGAGTACCCCGCAGGGGAAGTTCAGCTCTCCCCTTCCCTCTGTTCACACTCTGCTCACCCCCCCCATCGAGCACTCTGGGCACACATGGATGCTTGCCTCATCCCTCTCTCACATGCATACTCTCTTCCTCCTCTGAAAAATTCATCACTAAAGTGTCCTGTCTTAAGGGCCTGGGGTGGAGGCTTCCTACAACTTCTAGTTGGCGCCATTTCCATATCTAGACTATGGAATTGTGATGGGTGACCCTGCCTAGCTGCTGATCTAGTGACCTCTTTCCTAGCTGTGGCCTGACCTGCTACAGCATGCTGAGGCCTAGTGTCCCTATTCGCGCACTCAATCCCATCCATACTGCCACCTTCTGTATTAAAAGCCATGCCTGTGGAATCCGAGTCCACATTATCACCCTCATTCCTGCTCATACTAGGCCTGTTAGATGCCTCCTTTGTTACCTATAGAGCCTCCCGGGGAACTCAATGCGCTCCTCTTCATGGCCGGGCATCGAATGGCGATACCGGAAGTTACATCACCGGAAGTAACGTTACCAGAAGTACCCCCGCTGGAGGACCCGAGACTGGAAGTTGATGCAGAGAAGGCCGAAGCCACCCGAGGAGCACGTGGACCACCGACAGCTGGACCCTGGACCACATGGGAGTCACCCGGAGCCCCAGACGTTGCCGTTGCCAGCATTTGGAAGAGGGACACCGCCACCGCAATGGATTCGCCGATGAAGGCCCAGTTAAGGCCCCGGCGCTCCCACTATGCCCACCACCAATAGAAGGGAATTGAATAGGCCAAGGGGAACCGGGAAAGGCACGGGAGGGATCGGCGACCGCATCACCGTCAAACTGGGAAAACCCAGCCTGAGCCATAGGGCCCAATAACTCACGACCCTCCAGATCAACGGCCTCCAACAAGGCCTGATCCGAAATTTCAGGTATAGTCGTGGAGCTAACCCCCTCAGTAAGCCCAACCTGGGAAGGGGCATGGGTAGGATTAAGTAAAGGAGTATGACCCACTGCATCAGGTGCGATCTATTTCTCCGCTTCTGCTTCACTTTCCTCCACAACTTCTCTTTCTGCAGATTCCTCTGGGGCCTCCATGAATCATTTTGGAGGTACTTTAACTCTCTTGGAACGCTTCATGTGAAAACTTCAAAGAAACAAGCAGAAAGAGGATTTGGACTTCCTGCACAGGTCTTAAAAAGGTAAGCCAAACCCCTCCTCTCTAACTGCAACATTGTTTCACACACACACACACACAAACGCGAGAACACCCCCACTCCTCCGTCATGGCCTTAACCCTTATGTGCATTCCAGGCAATTTGCCTTACATTTCCTTTATTTGTGTGAGGACACTACAGTATTTTCCATAACTTATACTATTGTATGTGTGTGTGTACGAGTTTGTGTGAGTTTGTATGTGCAAGTGTATGTGTGTGTGTAAGTGTAAGTGTGTGTATGTGTGTGTTATTGTTTATATCTGTGCAAGTGTGTGAGTGCATGTGTATCTGAGTGTGTATGTGTGTGCTAGTGTGTGCGAGTGTGTGTATGCGAGTGTGTGTAAGAGTGTGTATGTGTGTGTAAGTGTTTATGTCTGTGGGGTGTGTGTGAGCAAGTGTGTGTGTATATGTTTGTAAGAGTGTGTATGTGTGTAAGTGTTTATGTCTGTGGGGTGTGTGAGAGTGTGTATGTGTGTTAGTGTGTGTGTCTGTGTAAGAGTGTGTATGTGTGTAAAAATGTGTATGTGTATGTGTAAGTGGGGTGTGTGTATGCGAGTGTGTATGTGTGTGTGTGTGTGTAAGAGTGTGTATGTGTGTGCGAGTGTGTGTGTATGTGTATGCAAGTGTTTATGTCTGTGGGGTGTGTGTGGGTGTGGGGTGTGTATGTGTGTGTTTGTGTAAGAGTGTGTGTGTGTGTGTAAGAGTGTGTATGTGTGTAAGTGTGTATGTCTGTGGGGGGGGGTGTACGAGTCTGTATGTGTGTTAGTGTGTGTATCTGTGTAAGAGTGTGTGTCTGTGTAAGAGTGTGTATGTGTGTAAGAGTGTGTAAAAGTATGTATATGTGTGTAAGTGTGTATGTCTGTGGGGTGTGTGTGTGTGTTAGTGTGTGTGTGTCTGTAAGAGTGTGTATGCAAGAGTGTGTATGTGCGTAAGAGTATGTATGTGTGTGCGAGTGTGTATGTGTGTTAGTATGTGTGTCTGTGTAAGAGTGTGTATGTGTGTGTGTTTGTGTGTGTGTAAGAGTGTGTATGTGTGTGCGAGTAAGTGTTTATGCCTGTGGGGTGTGTGCGAATGTGTATGTGTGTTAGTGTGTGTGTGTGTGTGTGTGTCTGTGTAGGAGTGTGTATGTGTGTGTGTAAGAGTGTGTATGTGTGTAAGAGTATGTATGTTTGTGTAAGTGTGTATGTCTGTGGGGTGTGTGTGTGCACGCGAGTGTGTATGTGTGTAAGAGTGTGTATGTGTGTGAGAGTGTGTGTGTATGTGTGCAAGAGTGTGTATGTGTGCAAGAGTGTGTATATGTGTGTGTGTATGTGTGCAAGAGTGTGTATGTGTGCAAGAGTGTGTATATGTGTGTGTGTATGTGTGCAAGAGTGTGTATGTGTGTAAGTGTTAATGTCTGTGGGGGGGGGTGCGCGCAAGTGTGTGTGTATTAGTGTGTGTGTCTGGGTAAGAGTGTGTATGTGTGTGTGTGTAAGAGTGTATATGTGTATAAGTGTGTGTGTCTGTGGGGTGTGTGCGAGTGTGTGTGTCTGTGTAAGAGTGTGTATGTGTGTTAAAGTATGTATATGTGTGTAAGTGTGTATGTCTGTGGGGTGTGTGTGTGTTAGTGTGTGTGTTTGTGTAAGAGTGTGTATGTAAGAGTATGTATGTGTGTGTGAGTGTGTAGGTGTGTTAGTGTGTGTGTCTGTATAAGAGTGTATGTGTGTGTGTGTCTGTGTAAGAGTGTCTGTGTGTGTGTGTGTGTGTGTGTGTGTAAGAGTGTGTATGTGTGTGTGCGAGTGTGTGTATAAGAGTATGTATGTGTGTGTAAGTGTTTATGCTTGTGGGGTGTGTGTGCGCGAATGTCTATGTGTGTTAGTGTGTGTAAGAGTGTGTATGTGTGTGTGTGTGTGTGAGTGTGTATGTGTGTAAGAGTATGTATTTTTTTTTAAGTGTGTATGTCTGTGGGGTGTGTGTGTGTATGTGTGTTAGTGTGTGTGTCTGTAAGAGTGTGTGTGTAAGAGTGTGTGTGTGTAAGTGTGTATGTCTGTGGGGTGTGTGTGTGTTAGTGTGTGTGTTTGTGTAAGAGTGTGTATGTAAGAGTATGTATGTGTGTGTGAGTGTGAAGGTGTGTTAGTGTGTGTGTCTGTATAAGAGTGTGTGTGTGTGTAAGAGTGTGTATGTGTGTGCGAGTGTGTATATAAGAGTATGTATGTGTGTGTAAGTGTTTATGCTTGTGGGGTGTGTGTGCGCGAATGTGTATGTGTGTTAGTGTGTGTAAGAGTGTGTATGTGTGTGTGTGAGTGTGTATGTGTGTAAGAGTATGTATGTTTTTTTTTAAGTGTGTATGTCTGTGGGGTGTGTGTGTGTATGTGTGTTAGTGTGTGTGTCTGTAAGAGTGTGTGTGTGTGTAAGAGTGTGTATGTGTGTGCGCGCGAGTGTGTGTATAAGAGTATGTATGTGTGTGTAAGTGTTTATGCCTGTGGGGTGTGTGTGTGCGAATGTGTATGTGTGTTAGTGTGTGTGTCTGTGTAAGAGTGTGTGAGTGTGTATGTGTGTGTGTGAGTGTGTATGTGTGTGCGTCTGTGTAAGAGTGTGAGTGTGTATGTGTGTAAGAGTTTGTATGTTTTTTTTAAGTGTGTATGTCTGTGGGGGTTGTGTGTGTATGTGTGTTAGTGTGTGTGTCTGTAAGAGTGTGTGTGTGTAAGAGTGTGTGTGTGTGTAAGAGTGTGTATGTGTGTGCGCGCGAGTGTGTGTATCAGAGTATGTATGTGTGTGTAAGTGTTTATGCCTGTGGGGTGTGTGTGTGCGAATGTGTATGTGTGTTAGTGTGTGTGTCTGTGTAAGAGTGTGTGTGAGTGTGTATGTGTGTGTGTGAGTGTGTATGTGTGTGTGTGCGTCTGTGTAAGAGTGTGAGTGTGTATGTGTGTAAGAGTATGTATGTTTTTTTTAAGTGTGTATGTCTGTGGGGGTTGTGTGTGTATGTGTGTTAGTGTGTGTGTCTGTAAGAGTGTGTGCGTAAGAGTGTGAATGTGTATTTGAATGTGTGTGTATGTGTGCAAGAGTGTGTATGTGTTTGTAAGTGTTTATGTCTGTAGGGTGTGTGTGTGCAAGTGTGTATGTGTGTTACTGTGTATGTAAGAGTGTGTATGTGTTTGTAAGTGTTTATGTCTGTAGGGTGTGTGTGCGCAAGTGTGTATGTGTGTTACTGTGTATGTATGTGTAAGAGTGTGTATGTGTGTAAGAGTATGTGTAAATGTGTGAGTGTAAAAGTCTGTATGTGTGTGCGCATGTGTGTGGGTCTTTTCCTTAGCACTCTCACCGCAGGTTGCAGGCATCTGCAAGGGTGCAGTATAAGGTATGAGTATTAAGTATACTTAAATATGCACTCTCTGGTCTTAAACAAACGAAAAACCTTTATTAAAAGGTAATTATTAACAGAGCATTAGTGACGTTTTAGGGACAACATGCCTTATGTATATCATTATATCATTGTCACATATATATATACAGTATATATATATATATATATATATATATATATATATATTTATATATATATATATATATGGTATTTAATTTCAGTTAGTGCCTGGATGAGAAATATATGTAGCGTATTTCCCTTCCAGCAGCAAGTATTAGCACGGTCTCAGTGACCTTGTGATTCCAGTGAGTTGTCCTTTTGTCTATCATTATTTTCAGTAAAGTTATTATCCTTCTGTTAGCAGACACTGTCCTATCTCAGACCTTTCTCAAACTTTCTCTCCACTGATTCTTCAGCTCTTGGTGGAAGGCTGATATTACACACAATTCTTAGTGTGAATCCTCTTTCTAGGTCAGGCCACAAGAGAGTGATTATCATTCCACATCCAGGGTGAAATTCAGAAGTGATGAGTGACCCACACTCCTTTACTGCCATATGGGCATGCAGAGCTGGCAGTGTGCCCTACATTGCACACATAATGCTGGAAGGCTAGCGTCTGGTACGAGCACACCCACACCAAGCATGAAAAGATGTCAGCCTGTTTCACAGTAATAATACCTGCTTGTTCTTATTTTGATATCATCTATAGTGCAATGTGCTGTGTGTCAATCTCATTGTGCATGTGTGTCAATCTGATGGTCTTGGTGTACTGAGTATGTGTATGTGTGTCAATCTGATGGTCTTGGTGTACTGAGTATGTATGTGTGTGTGTGTCAATCTGATGGTCTTGGTGTACTGAGTATGTGTGTGTGTGTCAGTCAATCTGATGGTCTTGGTGTACTGAGTATGTATGTGTGTGTGTGTCAGTCAATCCAATGGTCTTGGTGTACTGAGTATATATGTGTGTGTCAATCTGATGGTCTTGGTGTACTGAGTATTTATGTATGTGTGTGTGTCAATCTGATGGTCTTGGTGTACTGAGTATGTATGTATGTATGTATGTATGTGTGTGTGTCAATCTGATGGTCTTGGTGTACTGAGTATGTATGTGTGTGTTAATCTGATGGTCTTGGTGTACTGAATATGTATGTGTGTGTCAATCTGATGGTCTTGGTGTACTGAATATGTATGTGTTTGTGTGTGTGTGTGTCCAATCTGATGGTCTTGGTGTACTGAGTATGTATGTGTGTGTGTGTCAGTCAATCTGATGGTCTTGGTGTACTGAGTATTTATGTGTGTGCGTGTGTCAATCTGATGGTCTTGGTGTACTGAGTATATATGTATGTATGTGTGTGTGTGTGTGTCAATCTGATGGTCTTGGTGTACTAAGTATGTATGTATGTGTGTGTCAATCTGATGGCCTAGGTGTACCGAGTATGTATGTGTGTGTGTCAATCTGATGTTGTAGACATTCTGAGTGTATATCATACTCTGCTAGAGTATATGTGTGTGTCAACCTAATGGTGTGGGTCATTCTGAGTGTGTATATCACTCTGCTAGTGTGTGTTAAGTCTGTGGGGCCGATTTACTAAAGTGCAGACAGAAATTATTTATCGGCCGCAAGCAGGGGGTGTCAAGTCAGCCTGATCATATAGGGGGCAGATTGAAGACCGCAGCCTCAGAGGCAGCGGACAAGTTATGGAGCAGCGGTCTTAAGACCGCTGCTTCATAACTACTGTTTCCGGCGAACCTGAAGGCTCGTGTGGGAACAGGGGCATCAAGCTTCATTCGGAGCTTGATAATTCGGCCCATGTGTGTGTGTGTCAATCTAATGGTGTGGGTCATTCTGAGTGTGTATGTCACTCTGATAGTGTGTGTTTGTCTCTATGTGTGTGTGTCAATCTGATGGTGTGAGTCAAATCACATATAAACTTGTAACATCTAAAGAAAGCGTATAAGTCTACCCCACTCAGGTGAATCTGGGGTGTAAATTCCTTAGTGGTATACCAAGTGGAGTGGGTGACTACTGGAGGAGGTATCAGTTGAGAATGTGATATCCAAATCTGTGTGAATCTTGGTGAAAAATAATGCAAAAAATCAAGAATACAAAAAATATGTTCAAAAGATCAGTGCAGAAATTGTGAAAAATATAAAAAATTAAAAAAATTGAAAATAAGGAAAAATGGGGGGAAAAAGTAAATAATTCAAAAATATGTGGATAATGTCAAAAATAAAGTACAATAAATCACACTTGTGGAAAAGAAAGGTGAAACTTGATTAATCCTAATCTGGTGGGTCCGGAACGTGCCAGAAACTTATTTCTGTATACCTCACAATCCAACCTGAAATAAAAGATATAAACAATAGTGCAAAATGCTGGAAAAAGTGTAGGATGTAGAAATAGGCTTACCAAATACTGTCAACGCGTTTCGGCCCTCTCAAAGGCCTTTGTCAAGACTAAATATGGTGTATACTGGTAGCCTCTTTATACTCTGTGGACTGAGGTTGTTAGACAATCAACCTTGGCACCAAAAATGGGGGCGTATACTGATGACTTACTTCATATGAGACACTAAGCAGATGGAAAACTGTGACATGGAGGTTAGAACACCTCATTTCCGGTTTTCGCCCGTATATTTCTGTCTTTATAAAATAAATATCTTTAAATTAGAACATGAAGGTGTGTGCAAGAAGGATGATACATTCTATTTACATATAATACAGCCATCGAAAATGTAAATGAACCAAACTTTTTTTAACCAGTATACACCATATTTAGTCTTGATAAAGGCATTTGAGAGGGCCGAAATGCGTTGACAGTATATGGTAAGCCTATTTATATATCCAACACTTTTTCCAGCATTTTGCACTATTGTTTATATCTTTTATTTCAGGTTGGATTACGAGGTATACAGAAATAAGTTTCTGGCACTGTCAGGGTGCCAGGAATCAGACTGAGACGAGAAGTGCAAAAATAATCACACCTTTATTAATAGCAAAAAATAATAAAAAGTGCATAAGTCAAATAACAAGCCAGGAGTCAAAACCAGAGCTGGTAGTCATACGAGTCGAGTCAGGAGCCAAAGCAAGTAGTCAGACGAGCCAGGATCAGGAACAAGGAAAACAGCAGAGTCAGGAACAAGCCAGGGATCAGGAACCAGGAAGGACGTCAGGCAGCCAGGTAATACACAGGAGCTCTCACAAACAGGTCTGAAACAACGCAAAGGCAAAGCATAGTGAACAGAGGCCCTTTAAATAATAAGTGATGACATCACAATTCTGAGACTGCATCCTGTCTCACATGGATGATGCACACCAGTCTGGCCATAAAAGGAATTGTAGGAAATGAGCAGCATCCCCACAATGCACCATAGTCAGGAAGAGAGGTGAGTAAAATGGCTGCCAGCAGCACATGGCAAACACAACAGGGAAAAAACCCTGACAGTACCCTCCCCTCAACGACCCCTCCCCCGCGGGAGGACAAAAGGCTTATTGGGGAAACGGGCATGGAAGGCACAGAGGAGGGCGGGAGCATGAACATCAGAGGAGGGAACCCAAGAACGCTCTTCTGGACCATAGCCCCTCCAGTGAACCAAATACTGTACACGGCCCCTGGACATACGAGAGTCAATAATGCTGCTGACCTCATACTCCTCATGGTTGTCAACAAAGATAGGACGGGGACGAAGCAACACAGTGGTAAACCGATTACAAACCAATGATTTCAAGAGGGAGACATGAAAAACATTGGCGATGCGCATAGCAGGAGGAAGGTCAAGAACGTAGGCCACAGGATTAACCCGTCAGAGTATTCAAAAAAGACCAACATAACAGGGAGCCAATTTATTGGAAGGCACACGAAGGTTCAAGTTGCGGGAGGACAGACAATCTCTCTCACCAACCTGGTAGGAAGGTGCGGGCAGACGCCTACGATCAGCCTGGAACTTTTGGCGTTGCATAGAACGATGAAGACAATCCTGAATCTGCACCCACGTGGAACGGAGTTGCCAGAGATGCTCCTCCAAAGCCGGAATACCCTGAGACATGAATGAATCGGGCAACAAGGATGGTTGAAACCCATAATTCGCCATGAACGGGGATAACTTGGAGGAAGAATTATTAAAACTATTACGAGCAAACTCTGCTCAAGGTAACAGTTCAGACCAATTATTGTGGTGATCTGAGACATAGCAATGGAGGAACTGTTCCAGAGCTTGATTAGACCGTTCCACAGCCCCATTGGATTGAGGGTGATATGACGAGGAGAAGGAAAGCTGGATCCCCATTTGAGCACAAAAGGAACGCCAAAATCTGGAGACAAACTGGCTACCCCGGTTCAACACTATCTCCTTGGGTAACCCATGTAAACGGAAGACCTCCCGGGCAAAAATTGAAGCAAGCTCCTGAGCGGTAGGCAGCTTCATCAAGGGAATGCAATGTGACATTTTAGAAAAACGGTCAACCACCATAAGGATAACAGTATTGCCATTGGAAACAGGGAGCTCGACAATGAAGTCCATGGAAAGATGTGTCCAAGGACACTCACCATTAGCAATAGGTTGAAGAAGACCCACAGGAAGACGTCGAGGAGTCTTATTCTGTGCACAAACTGAGCAGGAGGCAACATACGCAGCAACATCAGAACAAAGACCTGGCCACCAGAATTGTCAAGTGACAGACCAAATCATTTGGTTCTTGCCTGGGTGACCTGCGGCTTTAGGATAGTGGTAAGTGTGCAAAAGTTTAGTTAGAAGATTCTCAGGAACAAAACACTTATCACTAGGTTTCTCAGGAGGTGCATTAGTTTGTGCAGCCAGGATCTCCTTCCCCAAGGGAGAAGTCAAATTAGTACATATGGTAGCCAAAATATGGTCAGGAGGTATAACAGGAGTAGGTACAGACTCCTCCTTGGACAGAGGCAAAAATTGTCGAGAGAGAGCATCAGCCCTAACATTCTTACTACCAGGCAGGTAGTAGACTACATAATTAAACCGAGACAAAAATAGCGCCCATCTGGCCTGTCGGGGCGACAAACGTTTTGCTTCAGATAGATAAGTTAAATTCTTGTGGTCAGTAAGAATGAGCACTGGCACGCTAGTACCCTCGAGAAGATGCCTCCATTCCTTAAGTGCCAAAATTAAGGCCAGTAATTCCCTGTCGCCAATTTCATAATTGCACTCCGCTGGAGACAATTTCTTAGAGAAGAAACCACACGGATGCAGGGAACCGTCAGGCGTAGGATGTTGAGACAAGAGGGCACCTACTCCAGTCTCAGTCGCATCGACCTCAAGAATGAAAGGCAGGACAGGGTTAGGATGAGCCAGAACTGGAGCGGCAGCAAAGTCAGTCTTAAGGCTATCAAATGCCTTAATGGCAGTAGGTGACCAATGGAGTGGATCACTCTCTTTACGGGTCATGTCTGTGATAGGTTTGACCAAGGAAGAAAAGTTTTTAAATAAACTTTCTATAGCAATTGGCGAACCCCAAAAAACGTTGAATAGACCGAAGGCCAACTGGGCGAGGCCACTGCAGAACTGCAGATAACTTGTCAGGATCCATGGAAAACCCTGCAACGGAGATAACATAACCTAGGAAGGTTACTTGAGTCTGATGGAACTCACATTTTTCGAGTTTACAAAACAGGCCGTTCTCGCGTAGTCTCTGAAGAACCCGTGTAACATCAGAACGATGAGCTTCAAGTGTTGGTGAGTGTATGAGGATGTTGTCTAACTACACCACAACACACTGTTGCAACATATCTCATAGGACATCATTAATAAATTCCTGAAAAACAGCAGGAGCATTACATAGGCCAAAGGGCATTACAAGATACTCATAATGCCCGCTCCTGGTGTTAAATGCTATTTCCCATTTGTGGCCCTCCTTAATCCTAACGAGATTGTACGCTCCTCTCAAATCAAGTTTAGTAAAGACCGTAGCTCCCTTGAGGCGGTCAAAGAGTTCCGTAATGAGCGGAATAGGGTAAGCATTCTTAATGGTAAGACGATTAAGACCCCTATAATCGATACATGGTCTTAACTCGCAACACTTTTTCTTCACAAAGAAGAAGCCAGCCCCTGCAGGAGAGCAGGATTTGCAGATGACCCCCCCCCCGACAGAGCATCAGCAACATGCTCCTCCATAGCACAATTCTCTGCAACAGACAGAGGGTACACCCGGCCCCAAGGAGGAATGGCTCCGGGTTGCAGGTCTATGGCACAATTGTAAGACCGGTGAGGAGGCAACGTACCGGCACGCACCTTGTCAAACACGTCTAGGAACTCTCGGTGCTCCTCTGGCTATTGAGATACCGAAGAAGTGCACAAGACTTTAACTGGTTTCCGAAGACAAGTGGAAATACATAGCGGGGACCACAACAAAATTTCGGACCTGTGCCAGTCAAGACTGGGTTTGTGCTTTTGGAGCCAGGGATAACCCAGAACAACCGGAAAATGTGGAGAGTTTATCACCTGGAACTGGAGGGTTTCAAAATGGAGAGCCCCAACAGCCATGGACAACGGAGCAGTTTCGTGAGTAACGAGTGCGGGCTGAAGGGGCTTGCCATCAATGGCCGCAATAGCAAGCGGAACAGACTGAGGCAAAACAGGAATGGAGTGCTTTGATACAAAAGCACTGTCAATGAAATAGTCCGCAGCACCGGAGTCAACAAAAGCCTGAGTGACTATGGAGGAGTCCACCCAGGAAAGGACAACCGTGACCAAAGGTTTCTCCTTAAGCGGTTCCGGGGACGAGGATAAACCACCAAAGGTCTGCCCCCAACAAGACCTTAGGTCTGAGCGTTTCCCGGCCGTGTAGGACAAGACTTCAAAAGGTGGCCCTGTAACCTACAATAGAGGCAGATCCCCTCCCTTCTTCTAAAGGCCCTCTCCGCCGCGGAGAGACGCGTGAATCCCAACTGCATCGGCTCAGCAGTACCTGGTGACTCGGGACCAGGAGGCATGGAAGGAGAGGGAGGCATGGGTGGGAACGAACATGTAGGAGACAACAGAACAGGAGGCTTTCGCAAGCGCTCCTTGAAAGAGGACCTCTCTCTGAGTCTGATGTCAATTAGGATCAAAAAAGACACCAATGCCTCGAGATCCTCTGGTAAATCTCTGGCAGCAACTTCGTCTTTAATCGCATCAGAGAGCCCATGAAAGAAGGCGGCAACAAGGGCTTCATTGTTCCAACCTACCTCTGCGGCAAGCGTACGGAACTCAATAGCATACTGAGCAACAGATCTTGTACCTTGCTGAATGGACATGAGTCCTTTAGCAGCAGACGAGGAGCGAGCCGGAACATCAAATACCCTTCGAAAGGAGGCCACAAATTCAGGGTAATTTGAAATCACAGGTTTATTAGTCTCCCACAAGGGATTAGCCCAGGCAAGACCTGTGTCAGAGAGTAACGAGATGAGAAATCCCACCTTAGCTCTGTCAGAGGGAAACGCCTGTGGTGACATCTCAAAGTAAATGCCCACCTGGTTCAAAAACCCTCTGCACTGAATAGGATCGCCTCCATATCGCTGAGGTAGAGGTGCAGAACCGGACATGCTCCTGGTAGGCATAGGTGCAGCAGCGGAAACAGGAGCAACCATAACTTGCAGGACACTTTGGTCCAAATGTGCAGTGCGAGTCAGCAGGGTTTGCAGGGCTAGTGCAAATTGATCCAAGCGGTGATCCTGTTCATCCATCCTGGAAATGATGGCAGGTAAAGATGGATTATTAGCACCATCAGGATTTATGGCCTTTGCGTAATGTCAGGGTGCCAGGAATAGTTGTCTCCCCATGGGGTGTTCGATCTCCTGCGCTTACTTTGAGGCCTTCAGCAGTTTGTTTCTAAAGCTCTTGATTTTGTAGTATAGTTATAACAAAACATAACATTGAAACACATGTAACTCAAGTAGTACTCATAATAATAACAATTTTCAGGTACAGTTTGAACACAAATGTTTAGACCATCTACACAGTGTATACATTTGTGATAATTTCCGTTTTTCATATAGTGGGTGGTAGCTAGTTTCCACTGGCAGGTGAGGCCCATTATGCATCTCAAATCCTGAGTCTCAGATCAGAATGAGCCGAGCAACAGGTTCGTCTTCAGGTGAGGAGGGGGAAACTGTCAGGGTGCCAGGAATCAGACTGAGACGAGAAGTGCAAAAAAATTCACACCTTTATTAATAACAAAAAAATACAAAAAAGTCCATATGTCAAATAACAAGCCAGAAGTCAAAACCAGAGCTGGTAGTCATACGAGCCGAGTCAGGAGCCAAAGCAAGTAGTCAGACGAGCCGGAATCAGGAACAAGGAAAACAGCAGAGTCAGGAACAAGCCAGGGATCAGGAACCAGGAAGGATGTCAGGCAGCCAGGTAATACACAGGAGCTCTCACAAACAGGTCTGAGACAACGCAAAGGCAAAGCATACTGAACAGAGGCCCTTTAATAATAATAATAACTAGTATTTATATAGCGCCTTTCTCCCAGTGGGACTCAAAGCGCTTTTTCAGCGCTCGCTCTCGGAATTAACCAAATCGGCAGCTGAATAGTAATAGTTGTTATTATTACCCAATTTAAAGGTACTCATTTTATCGACCTTGGAAGGATGAAGGGCTGAGTCGGCCCTGCTGCGATTTGAACCTGTGACCTTGGATCTTTGAAACATGCTTTTTTGTAGTCAGGGTATTTACCAACTGAGCTACCTCACCGGCCTTTAAATAATAAGTTATGACATCACAATTCTGAGACTGCATCCTGCCTCACATGGATGATGCACACCAGTCTGGCCATAAAAGGAAGTGCAGGAAATGAGCAGCATCCCCCACAATGCACCATAGACAGGAAGAGAGGTGAGTAAAATGGCTGCCAGCAGCACATGGCAAACACATCAGGGAAAAAACCCTGACAGGCACCTTCCGGACCCACCTGATTAGGATTAATCAAGTTTCACCTTTCTTTCTCCAAGTGGGATTTATTGTACTTTATTTTGACATTATCCACATATTTTTGAATTATTCACTTTTTCCCTCCATTTTTCCTTATTTTAAATTTGTTATATTTTTCACGATTTCTGCACTGATCTTTTGAACATATTTTTGTATTCTTGATTTTTTGCATTATTTTTCACCAAGATTCACACAGATTTGGATATCACATTCTCAACTGATACCTCCTCCAGTAGCCACCCACTCCACTTGGTATACCACTAAGGAACTTACACCCCAGATTCACCTGAGTGGGGTAGACTTATACGCTTTCTTTAGACGTTACAAGTTTATGTGTGATTTTAATGTATTTTTTATGAGCTCCCCTTTTTTAACATGGATCCATGTTGAGTGATTTTATGTTTTAGTTTGTGATTTTATGTGAGATGAGAATAAATGTGTAATTCCTTTTAGATTTTATTTTTACTTACATTTTACTTCACATTGATATGATATGCAATGACTGCTTTGCAATTTACACATATACACATTCCTGAGAATATTTAAACCGATATTTGCATAAAGATGATCTCCATTTCCCTTTGCAGGGGTTAAGGCATAGGACCTGATTATGAAAAACTCACTGGCATGGAAAAAACTCATGCAAAATGTTTGTGGGTGTTTTTTTGGAGCATTATATTGTCATGAAGGCATCTCTACTTACATCCAGAACTCTGACATAAACAACGCTCAAGCAAAAATGTGCCTTTCTAAAATACTTTGAGGGAGCCAACAGTACTGATGAGACTTCTTAGATCATCATGACTCCCTAAAGCTTTGTATCCCTGGAATTAAGTAACTTCCCCCCCCCCCCCCCAAAGCATATTAGGACAGGGGTTGACAAATCGGTTAAAAATTTAGGAACCAGTAAGAATATTTAGAAAATAATATTTGATTATAGATATATGGAGAATAACCCAAAAAGTTAGAAGCCAGAGGAAAAATACTATGAGCCAATGGCTCCCTGGCGCATGGATTTGTTGAGCCCTGAATTAGGAATAGTCTTGCCATTTGATCCAGCTGTCTTCCATGATTGCCATGATCATTGAGTAATAGATACATCCTTGTCCAGAATTTATCTTGGAGCCAACCAAATACATTTATGAGGCACTATTTTACACCAAGTAAGGCATCCCAGTTAATTAGGTAACTGCAGTGGGCTAAATCTCTCCAATACCTACTTTATTGGAGCTGATTTACTAAACGGAGGAGCTCCCCAAATTTAGTGAATCATCTCTAATCAAAGGATACCATAACCATAAATTGTTCAGATTGTTTTTCCCCACAGTGATGGAAAACAGTGAACATTAATACCCTTTTTCTAAAATAATTTTACCTATGAAGTCAATACATTTTCATTACTCTCTAGCATAGTAACTTATTTCCTGCTAAAGAGCAATACTTCACTGCTACACAACAAGGTAAGAAAATCAAAAGATCAAAAGATCAAACTGTTCAAAATGTTTATAGTGCTACTGTGCACTGCTAAGGGAGGAATTGTATTTCCCTTCACACTCCATACTCTTCCTGGTCTTGCTAAATATGTTACACCTATAGGGGCAGATTTATCATAGTGTGAGCAGACATGATACGATATAGCGGATCATGCCCGCTGCACATCGATAAATGTCGACAGCATAGGCTCTCAGCATTTATCATTGCACCAGCAGTTCTTGTGCAATCCTGCCCCCTGCAGATTTGCGGCCAATCGGCCGCTAGCATGGGCTGTCAATCAACCCGATTGTGTTCGATCGGGTTGATTTCTGTCCGCAGCCTCAGAGCAGGCGGACAGGTTATGGTCTTTAGACCGCTGCTTTATAACATCTGGAAACAGGGGCATCACCATACGGAGCTTAATAAATCGTCCCCATAGCCTCAGTCAGCTACCTTACTAGTGCTGTCCTTTAGAAGACCTGCAAGTTAAACCTCCATAAAGAGCTCAGGAGGTAGACTCTGTGCTTCGGTTTGCTGTGAAGGCTGTTATATTACATTACAGTAATTCAGTATTTATTCTGTTTCTTTGTGCACAAATGATTATGTGTTAAGCTATGTGTCCTGACACCGAGAACTGCCTTTTACAACTGCCTAGTCTGCATATATTTTGTTTATAAAAAGAGGAGAATTCCCCCCCCCCCTCTTGCCCCACCTGTGGACACCCATGGATAAAGTTAGTTTCACTGTGTATTTAACTCATAGTGAGTATCAGTATGATTATATAGGTTAGTCTGAGTGTATATATAAGTATGATATAGTCAGTGGCGGCTGGTGACTTTTAAAGATGGGGGAGCACTAGCCCCGCTCCTCAGATGGCTCCACCCATTATATATATATATATATATATATATATATATATATATATATATATATATATATATATATATATATATATACTGGGTACAAGAGTCCTGTCACTGGGGCAGTATAAGGACATATATATATATATATATATATATATATATATATATATACATATATATATATGTCCTTATACTGCCCCAGTGACAGGACTCTTGTACCCAGTATATATATATATATATATATACACATATATATATATATATATATATATATATATATATTTACAAAAAAGATCAGCACTCACCAATGTAACAACCACTCGAATGCACGGCCAAGATAAATGTAGACAAAAGTAAAAGCATAGAGACAAGACCTGGTGTTGATCCCTGTAGTCCCACGCCACAAAAGCCAGCACACGAGATTTAAGCAACACACCTTCCTTTAATACAAAGCATTACTTTACATGCTTTGTATTAAAGGAAGGTGTGTTGCTTAAATCTCGTGTGCTGGCTTTTGTGGCGTGGGACTACAGGGATCAACACCAGGTCTTGTCTCTATGCTTTTACTTTTATATATATATACATATACATATATATATATATATATATATATATATATATATATATACACACATATATATATATATATATATATATATACATACATATATATACACATATATATACATATATATACACACATATATATATATATATATACATATATATACATATATATACACATATATATATATATATATATATATACACACAGTGCTGTCAATCAAATCTTATATCTGTTTTACAAATAACACACACTGACCTATATATATATAATATCTATCAGACATTCACATGATTTCTATATTTTATTATATTTTGAGATAGAAGCACATTACTTTAGGATGCACAATATAAGCAAAATAAATCCAAATCCTAGGTTGAATGTAATTAGAAAGTTTAGAAACATGAATCAAACCTTGTGCTATCTAAGATCCTTAACAGTCCACTGATTTCAATGAAAGCTCAGCTCCAGGGCACTGCAAGTTTAAACATTGACCTCTGTTTGGGATCTGCCGCCACGGATCCAGAAGCCAAACAAGGCGCGCGCAGGGCAGGGTTCAGCCAGACTAAGTTGTGTATAGTAATAATCCAGGTTGTCCTCCTATTCCCATCCCCTGTGTTACCAGCACATGTTCCTCCACTTTCTATCCCCAGCACAGTGCACTAAGTTACCACACTAACCGCAGCAGCCAGCGCTACCAAGCCAGGGCTGCTGGGCCCTGCAATCAGCATTCAGCATACATACGGCTCAACTCACCTGCTCAGTCCAACTCTGTGCTGCTCAAGGCCCCAAGCAGGTCGCCAGCCGCTGCGCTCCATCACAAGACTGCCCAAATTGAGCTCCTCTCAACTCACGACTTATCTCCACAATGAGATATTGTGCCGTTGAGGAGGAGGAGCCTAGTGAACGTCATCACATTCACATCACGTGGTATCCGGACGTCTTAGCACACCACCACACTGGCATGATCGTACAGGCTCCATTGTGCGATAAAGCCAGTATAGGGATGGGGTGGAGGGTGGGCGTGGCATCCCAAGTGTTTGCATTAAAAGCCAAGACACAGGCATGTTGGCTCTACCGTACGTGCGGTTCAATACAAAATCAATGCAAAAATGAAAAGAAATATTTTTACAATAAAAAACAATTTTGCTTTAACTTTTTTAGGGGCATAACTTAAATATAATTTTTCCAATAGGGGGTGCTATTGGAAAAATTATATTTTCTTCAGAATTTTCTCTTTTCTTCTTCTTTTGACTGGGGGTTCACGTGCGGGTGCGAACATATGGAGGAGCCTCCACTGGATATAGTGAATATCAGTATGATTATATAGGTTAGTCTGAGTGTGTATATAAGTATGATAATGAGTACCAGTATGATTATATAGGTTAGTCTTACTGCTGTATATAAGTATGATAGTGAGTGTCAGTATGATTGTATAGGTTAGTTTTACTGCTGTATATAAGTATGATATAGTGAGTATCAGTATGATTGTATAGGTTAATCTTACTGCTGTAAATAAGTATGATAGTAAGTGTCAGTATGATTGTATAGGTTAGTCTTACTGCTGTATATAAGTATGATAGTGAGTATCAGTATGATTATATAGGTTAGTCTAATTGCTGTATACAAGTATGATATAGTGAGTGTCAGTATGATTGTATAGGTTAGTCTTACTGCTGTATATAAGTATGATAGTGTCAGTATGATTGTATGGGTTAGTCTTACTGCTGTATAAAAGTATGATATAGTGAGTATCAGTATGATTGTATAGGTTAGTCTTACTGCTGTAAATAAGTATGATAGTGAGTGTCAGTATGATTGTATAGGTTAGTCTTACTGCTGTATATAAGTATGATAGTGAGTATCAGTATGATTGTATAGGTTAGTCTTACTGCTGTATACAAGTATGATATAGTGAGTGTCAGTATGATTGTATAGGTTAGTCTTACTGTTGTTTATAAGTATGATATAATGAGTGTCAGTATGATTGTATAGGTTAGTCTTACTGCTGTATATAAGTATGATATAGTGAGTGTCAGTATGATTGTATAGGTTAGTGTTACTGCTGTATATAAGTATGATATAGTGAGTGTCAGTATGATTGTATGGGTTAGTCTTACTGCTGTATACAAGTATGATATAGTGAGTATCAGTATGATTGTATAGGTTAGTCTTACTGCTGTATATATGTATGATATAGTGAGTGTCAGTATGATTGTATAGGTTAGTCTTACTGCTGTATATAAGTATGATAGTGAGTGTCAGTATGATTGTATAGGTTAGACTTACTGCTGTATATAAGTATGATATAGTGAGTATCAGTATGATTGTATAGGTTAGTCTTACTGCTGTATATAAGTATGATATAGTGAGTGTCAGTATGATTGTATAGGTTAGTCTTACTGCTGTATATAAGTATGATAGTGTCAGTATGATTGTATGGGTTAGTCTTACTGCTGTATACAAGTATGATATAGTGAGTGTCAGTATGATTGTATAAGTTAGTCTTACTGCTGTATATAAGGATGATAGTGAGTGTCAGTATGATTGTATAGGTCAGTCTTCCTGCTGTATACAAGTATGATATAGTGAGTATCAGTATTATTGTATAGGTTAGTCTTACTGCTGTATATAAGCATGATATAGTGAGTATCAGTATGATAGTATAGGCTAGTCTAACTGCTGTATATAAGTATGATAGTGAGTGTCAGTATAATTGTATAGGTTAGTCTTACTGCTGTATATAAGTATGATAGTGAGTGTCAGTATGATTGTATAGGTTAGTCTTACTGCTGTATATAAGTATGATAATGAGTACCAGTATGATTGTATAGGTTAGTCTTACTGCAGTATATAAGTATGATAGCGAGTGTCAGTATGATTGTATAGGTTAGTCTTACTGCTGTATATAAGTATGATAGTTAGTGTCAGTATGATTGTATAGAGTAGTCTTACTGCTGTATATAAGTATGATAGTGAGTGTCAGTATGATTGTATAGGTTAGTCTTACTGCTGTATATAAGTATGATATAGTGAGTTTCAGTATGATTGTATAGGTTAGTCTTACTGCTGTATATAAGTATGATAGTGAGTGTCAGTATGATTGTATAGGTTAGTCTTAATGCTGTATATAAGTATGATATAGTGAGTATCAGTATGATTGTATAGGTTAGTCTTACTGCTGTATATAAGTATGATATAGTAAGTATCAGTATAATTGTATTGGTTAGTCTTACTGCTGTATACAAGTATGATATAGTGAGTATCAGTATGATTGTATAGGTTAGTCTTACTGCTGTATATAAGTATGATATAGTGAGTGTCAGTATTAATGTATAGGTTAGTCTTACTGCTGTCTATAAGTATGATAGTGAGTATCAGTATGATTGTATAGGTTAGTCTTACTGCTGTATATATGTATGATATAGTGAGTATCAGTATGATTGTATAGGTTAGTCTTACTGCTGTATATAAGTATGATATAGTGAGTGTCAGTATGATTGTATAGGTTAGTCTTACTGCTGTATATAAGTATGATAGTGAGTATCAGTATGATTGTATAGGTTAGTCTTACTGCTGTATACAAGTATGATATAGTGAGTGTCAGTATGATTGTATAAGTTAGTCTTACTGCTGTATATAAGGATGATAGTGAGTGTCAGTATGATTGTATAGGTCAGTCTTCCTGCTGTATACAAGTATGATATAGTGAGTATCAGTATTATTGTATAGGTTAGTCTTACTGCTGTATATAAGCATGATATAGTGAGTATCAGTATGATAGTATAGGCTAGTCTTACTGCTGTATATAAGTATGATAGTGAGTGTCAGTATAATTGTATAGGTTAGTCTTACTGCTGTATATAAGTATGATATAGTAAGTATCAGTATAATTGTATAGGTTAGTCTTACTGCTGTATATAAGTATGATATAGTAAGTATCAGTATGATTGTATAGGTTAGTCTTACTGCTGTATATAAGTATGATATAGTGAGTATCAGTATGATTGTATAGGTTAGTCTTACTGCTGTATATAAGTATGATATAGTGAGTGTCAGTATTATTGTATAGGTTAGTCTTACTGCTGTATATAAGTATGATATATTGAGTGTCAGTATGATTGCATTGGCTAGACT
The DNA here is from genome assembly GCF_027579735.1 of Bombina bombina. Classification (NCBI taxonomy): domain Eukaryota; kingdom Metazoa; phylum Chordata; class Amphibia; order Anura; family Bombinatoridae; genus Bombina; species Bombina bombina. Next base: position 1,227,120,891 of record NC_069502.1, read on the forward strand.
TACTGCTGTATATAAGTATGATAGTGAGTATCAGTATGATTGTATAGGTTAGTCTTACTGCTGTATATAAGTATGATATAGTGAGTGTCAGTATGATTGTATAGGTTAGTCTTACTGCTGTATATAAGTATGATATAGTGAGTGTCAGTATGATTGTATAGGTTAGTCTTACTGCTGTATATAAGTTTGATATAGTGAGTGTCAGTATGATTGTATAGGTTAGTCTTACTGCTGTATATAAGTATGATACTGAGTGTCAGTATGATTGTATGGGTTAGTCTTACTGCTGTATATAAGTATGATATAGTAAGTATCAGTATAATTGTATAGGTTAGACTTACTGCTGTATATAAGTATGATAGTGAGTATCAGTATGATTGTATAGGTTAGTCTTACTGCTGTATATAAGTATGATAGTGTCAGTATGATTGTATAGGTTAGTCTTACTGCTGTATATAAGTATGATATAGAGAGTGTCAGTATGAATGTATCGGTTAGTCTCACTGCTTTATATAAGTATGATATAGTGAGTATCAGTATGATTGTATAGGTTAGTCTTACTGCTGTATATAAGTATGATAGTGAGTATCAGTATGATTGTATAGGTTAGTCTTACTGCTGTATATAAGTATGATAGTGAGTATCAGTATGATTGTATAGGTTAGTCTTACTGCTGTATATAAGTATGATATAGTGAGTGTCAGTATGATTGTATAGGTTAGTCTTACTGCTGTATATAAGTATGATAGCAAGTGTCAGTATGATTGTATAGGTTAGACTTACTGCTGTATATAAGTATGATATAGTGAGTATCAGTATGATTGTATAGGTTAGTCTTACTGCTGTATATAAGTATGATATAGTAAGTATCAGTATAATTGTATAGGTTAGTCTTACTGCTGTATATAAGTATGATAGTGAGTATCAGTATGATTGTATAGGTTAGTCTTACTGCTGTATACAAGTATGATATAGTGAGTATCAGTATGATTGTATAGGTTAGTCTTACTGCTGTATATAAGTATGATATATTGAGTGTCAGTATGATTGCATTGGTTAGACTTACTGCTGTATATAAGTATGATATAGTGAGTATCAGTATGATTGTATAGGTTAGTCTTACTGCTGTATATAAGTATGATAGTGAGTATCAGTATGATTGTATAGGTTAGTCTTACTGCTGTATATAAGTATGATATAGTGAGTATCAGTATGATTGTATAGGTTAGTCTTACTGCTGTATATAAGTATGATAGTGAGTATCAGTATGATTGTATAGGTTAGTCTTACTGCTGTATATAAGTATGATATAGTGAGTATCAGTATGATTGTATAGGTTAGTCTAACTGCTGTATATAAGTATGATAGTGAGTGTCAGTATGATTGTATAGGTTAGTCTTACTGCTGTATACAAGTATGATATAGTGAGTGTCAGTATAATTGTATAGGTTAGTCTTACTGCTGTATATAAGTATGATAGTGAGTGTCAGTATGATTGTATAGGTTAGTCTTACTGCTGTATATAAGTATGATATAGTGAGTGTCAGTATAATTGTATAGGTTAGTCTTACTGCTGTATATAAGTATGATAGTGAGTGTCAGTATGATTGTATAGGTTAGTCTTACTGCTGTATACAAGTATGATATAGTGAGTGTCAGTATAATTGTATAGGTTAGTCTTACTGCTGTATATAAGTATGATAGTGAGTGTCAGTATAATTGTATAGGTTAGTCTTACTGCTGTATATAAGTATTATAGTGAATGTCAGTATGATTGTTTAGGTTAGTCTTACTGCTGTATATAAGTATGATAGTGAGTATCAGTATGATTGTATAGGTTAGTCTTACTGCTGTATATAAGTATGATAGTGAGTATCAGTATGATTGTATAGGTTAGTCTTACTGCTGTATATAAGTATGATAGTGAGTATCAGTATGATTGTATAGGTTAGTCTTACTGCTGTATATAAGTATGATATAGTAAGTATCAGTATAATTGTATAGGTTAGTCTTACTGCTGTATATAAGTATTATAGTGAATGTCAGTATGATTGTTTAGGTTAGTCTTACTGCTGTATATAAGTATGATAGTGAGTATCAGTATGATTGTATAGGTTAGTCTTACTGCTGTATATAAGTATGATATAGTAAGTATCAGTATAATTGTATAGGTTAGACTTACTGCTGTATATAAGTATGATATAGTGAGTATCAGTATGATTGTATAGGTTAGTCTTACTACTGTATATAAGTATGATATAGTGAGTGTCAGTATTAATGTATAGGGTAGTCTTACTGCTGTATATAAGTATGATAGTGTCAGAATGATTTTATAGGTTAGTCTTACTGCTGTATATAAGTATGATAGTGTCAGAATGATTTTATAGGTTAGTCTTACTGCTGTATATAAGTATGATATAGTGAGTGTCAGTATGATTGTATAGGTTAGTCTTACTGCTGTATATAAGTATGATATAGTGAGTATCAGTATGATTGTATAGGTTAGTCTTACTGCTGTATATAAGTATGATATAGTAAGTATCAGTATAATTGTATAGGTTAGTCTTACTGCTGTATATAAGTATGATAGTGAGTATCAGTATGATTGTATAGGTTAGTCTTACTGCTGTATACAAGTATGATATAGTGAGTATCAGTATGATTGTATAGGTTAGTCTTACTGCTGTATATAAGTATGATATATTGAGTGTCAGTATGATTGCATTGGTTAGACTTACTGCTGTATATAAGTATGATATAGTGAGTATCAGTATGATTGTATAGGTTAGTCTTACTGCTGTATATAAGTATGATATAGTGAGTATCAGTATGATTGTATAGGTTAGTCTTACTGCTGTATACAAGTATGATATAGTGAGTATCAGTATGATTGTATAGGTTAGTCTTACTGCTGTATATAAGTATGATAGTGAGTATCAGTATGATTGTATAGGTTAGTCTTACTGCTGTATATAAGTATGATATAGTGAGTATCAGTATGATTGTATAGGTTAGTCTTACTGCTGTATATAAGTATGATAGTGAGTGTCAGTATGATTGTATAGGTTAGTCTTACTGCTGTATACAAGTATGATATAGTGAGTGTCAGTATAATTGTATAGGTTAGTCTTACTGCTGTATATAAGTATGATATAGTGAGTATCAGTATGATTGTATAGGTTAGTCTTACTGCTGTATATAAGTATGATAGTGAGTATCAGTATGATTGTATAGGTTAGTCTTACTGCTGTATATAAGTATGATATAGTGAGTATCAGTATGATTGTATAGGTTAGTCTTACTGCTGTATATAAGTATGATAGTGAGTGTCAGTATGATTGTATAGGTTAGTCTTACTGCTGTATACAAGTATGATATAGTGAGTGTCAGTATAATTGTATAGGTTAGTCTTACTGCTGTATATAAGTATGATAGTGAGTGTCAGTATGATTGTATAGGTTAGTCTTACTGCTGTATATAAGTATGATATAGCGAGTGTCAGTATAATTGTATAGGTTAGTCTTACTGCTGTATATAAGTATGATAGTGAGTGTCAGTATGATTGTATAGGTTAGTCTTACTGCTGTATACAAGTATGATATAGTGAGTGTCAGTATAATTGTATAGGTTAGTCTTACTGCTGTATATAAGTATGATAGTGAGTGTCAGTATAATTGTATAGGTTAGTCTTAATGCTGTATATAAGTATTATAGTGAATGTCAGTATGATTGTTTAGGTTAGTCTTACTGCTGTATATAAGTATGATAGTGAGTATCAGTATGATTGTATAGGTTAGTCTTACTGCTGTATATAAGTATGATAGTGAGTATCAGTATGATTGTATAGGTTAGTCTTACTGCTGTATATAAGTATGATATAGTAAGTATCAGTATAATTGTATAGGTTAGTCTTACTGCTGTATATAAGTATTATAGTGAATGTCAGTATGATTGTTTAGGTTAGTCTTACTGCTGTATATAAGTATGATAGTGAGTATCAGTATGATTGTATAGGTTAGTCTTACTGCTGTATATAAGTATGATATAGTAAGTATCAGTATAATTGTATAGGTTAGACTTACTGCTGTATATAAGTATGATATAGTGAGTATCAGTATGATTGTATAGGTTAGTCTTACTACTGTATATAAGTATGATATAGTGAGTGTCAGTATTAATGTATAGGGTAGTCTTACTGCTGTATATAAGTATGATAGTGTCAGAATGATTTTATAGGTTAGTCTTACTGCTGTATATAAGTATGATAGTGTCAGAATGATTTTATAGGTTAGTCTTACTGCTGTATATAAGTATGATATAGTGAGTGTCAGTATGATTGTATAGGTTAGTCTTACTGCTGTATATAAGTATGATATAGTGAGTGTCAGTATGATTGTATAGGTTAGTCTTACTGCTGTATATAAGTATGATAGTGAGTATCAGTATGATTGTATAAGTTAGTCTTACTGCTGTATATAAGTATGATAGTGAGTGTCAGTATGATTGTATAGGTTAGTCTTACTGCTGTATATAAGTATGATAGTGAGTGTCAGTATGATTGTATGGGTTAGTCTTACTGCTGTATATAAGTATGATATAGTAAGTATCAGTATAATTGTATAGGTTAGACTTACTGCTGTATATAAGTATGATAGTGAGTATCAGTATGATTGTATAGGTTAGTCTTACTGCTGTATATAAGTATGATAGTGTCAGTATGATTGTATAGGTTAGTCTTACTGCTGTATATAAGTATGATATAGAGAGTGTCAGTATGAATGTATCGGTTAGTCTCACTGCTTTATATAAGTATGATATAGTGAGTATCAGTATGATTGTATAGGTTAGTCTTACTGCTGTATATAAGTATGATAGTGAGTATCAGTATGATTGTATAGGTTAGTCTTACTGCTGTATATAAGTATGATAGTGAGTATCAGTATGATTGTATAGGTTAGTCTTACTGCTGTATATAAGTATGATATAGTGAGTGTCAGTATGATTGTATAGGTTAGTCTTACTGCTGTATATAAGTATGATAGCAAGTGTCAGTATGATTGTATAGGTTAGACTTACTGCTGTATATAAGTATGATATAGTGAGTATCAGTATGATTGTATAGGTTAGTCTTACTGCTGTATATAAGTATGATATAGTAAGTATCAGTATAATTGTATAGGTTAGTCTTACTGCTGTATATAAGTATGATAGTGAGTATCAGTATGATTGTATAGGTTAGTCTTACTGCTGTATACAAGTATGATATAGTGAGTATCAGTATGATTGTATAGGTTAGTCTTACTGCTGTATATAAGTATGATATATTGAGTGTCAGTATGATTGCATTGGTTAGACTTACTGCTGTATATAAGTATGATATAGTGAGTATCAGTATGATTGTATAGGTTAGTCTTACTGCTGTATATAAGTATGATAGTGAGTATCAGTATGATTGTATAGGTTAGTCTTACTGCTGTATATAAGTATGATATAGTGAGTATCAGTATGATTGTATAGGTTAGTCTTACTGCTGTATATAAGTATGATAGTGAGTATCAGTATGATTGTATAGGTTAGTCTTACTGCTGTATATAAGTATGATATAGTGAGTATCAGTATGATTGTATAGGTTAGTCTAACTGCTGTATATAAGTATGATAGTGAGTGTCAGTATGATTGTATAGGTTAGTCTTACTGCTGTATACAAGTATGATATAGTGAGTGTCAGTATAATTGTATAGGTTAGTCTTACTGCTGTATATAAGTATGATAGTGAGTGTCAGTATGATTGTATAGGTTAGTCTTACTGCTGTATATAAGTATGATATAGTGAGTGTCAGTATAATTGTATAGGTTAGTCTTACTGCTGTATATAAGTATGATAGTGAGTGTCAGTATGATTGTATAGGTTAGTCTTACTGCTGTATACAAGTATGATATAGTGAGTGTCAGTATAATTGTATAGGTTAGTCTTACTGCTGTATATAAGTATGATAGTGAGTGTCAGTATAATTGTATAGGTTAGTCTTACTGCTGTATATAAGTATTATAGTGAATGTCAGTATGATTGTTTAGGTTAGTCTTACTGCTGTATATAAGTATGATAGTGAGTATCAGTATGATTGTATAGGTTAGTCTTACTGCTGTATATAAGTATGATAGTGAGTATCAGTATGATTGTATAGGTTAGTCTTACTGCTGTATATAAGTATGATAGTGAGTATCAGTATGATTGTATAGGTTAGTCTTACTGCTGTATATAAGTATGATATAGTAAGTATCAGTATAATTGTATAGGTTAGTCTTACTGCTGTATATAAGTATTATAGTGAATGTCAGTATGATTGTTTAGGTTAGTCTTACTGCTGTATATAAGTATGATAGTGAGTATCAGTATGATTGTATAGGTTAGTCTTACTGCTGTATATAAGTATGATATAGTAAGTATCAGTATAATTGTATAGGTTAGACTTACTGCTGTATATAAGTATGATATAGTGAGTATCAGTATGATTGTATAGGTTAGTCTTACTACTGTATATAAGTATGATATAGTGAGTGTCAGTATTAATGTATAGGGTAGTCTTACTGCTGTATATAAGTATGATAGTGTCAGAATGATTTTATAGGTTAGTCTTACTGCTGTATATAAGTATGATAGTGTCAGAATGATTTTATAGGTTAGTCTTACTGCTGTATATAAGTATGATATAGTGAGTGTCAGTATGATTGTATAGGTTAGTCTTACTGCTGTATATAAGTATGATATAGTGAGTATCAGTATGATTGTATAGGTTAGTCTTACTGCTGTATATAAGTATGATATAGTAAGTATCAGTATAATTGTATAGGTTAGTCTTACTGCTGTATATAAGTATGATAGTGAGTATCAGTATGATTGTATAGGTTAGTCTTACTGCTGTATACAAGTATGATATAGTGAGTATCAGTATGATTGTATAGGTTAGTCTTACTGCTGTATATAAGTATGATATATTGAGTGTCAGTATGATTGCATTGGTTAGACTTACTGCTGTATATAAGTATGATATAGTGAGTATCAGTATGATTGTATAGGTTAGTCTTACTGCTGTATATAAGTATGATATAGTGAGTATCAGTATGATTGTATAGGTTAGTCTTACTGCTGTATACAAGTATGATATAGTGAGTATCAGTATGATTGTATAGGTTAGTCTTACTGCTGTATATAAGTATGATAGTGAGTATCAGTATGATTGTATAGGTTAGTCTTACTGCTGTATATAAGTATGATATAGTGAGTATCAGTATGATTGTATAGGTTAGTCTTACTGCTGTATATAAGTATGATAGTGAGTGTCAGTATGATTGTATAGGTTAGTCTTACTGCTGTATACAAGTATGATATAGTGAGTGTCAGTATAATTGTATAGGTTAGTCTTACTGCTGTATATAAGTATGATATAGTGAGTATCAGTATGATTGTATAGGTTAGTCTTACTGCTGTATATAAGTATGATAGTGAGTATCAGTATGATTGTATAGGTTAGTCTTACTGCTGTATATAAGTATGATATAGTGAGTATCAGTATGATTGTATAGGTTAGTCTTACTGCTGTATATAAGTATGATAGTGAGTGTCAGTATGATTGTATAGGTTAGTCTTACTGCTGTATACAAGTATGATATAGTGAGTGTCAGTATAATTGTATAGGTTAGTCTTACTGCTGTATATAAGTATGATAGTGAGTGTCAGTATGATTGTATAGGTTAGTCTTACTGCTGTATATAAGTATGATATAGCGAGTGTCAGTATAATTGTATAGGTTAGTCTTACTGCTGTATATAAGTATGATAGTGAGTGTCAGTATGATTGTATAGGTTAGTCTTACTGCTGTATACAAGTATGATATAGTGAGTGTCAGTATAATTGTATAGGTTAGTCTTACTGCTGTATATAAGTATGATAGTGAGTGTCAGTATAATTGTATAGGTTAGTCTTAATGCTGTATATAAGTATTATAGTGAATGTCAGTATGATTGTTTAGGTTAGTCTTACTGCTGTATATAAGTATGATAGTGAGTATCAGTATGATTGTATAGGTTAGTCTTACTGCTGTATATAAGTATGATAGTGAGTATCAGTATGATTGTATAGGTTAGTCTTACTGCTGTATATAAGTATGATATAGTAAGTATCAGTATAATTGTATAGGTTAGTCTTACTGCTGTATATAAGTATTATAGTGAATGTCAGTATGATTGTTTAGGTTAGTCTTACTGCTGTATATAAGTATGATAGTGAGTATCAGTATGATTGTATAGGTTAGTCTTACTGCTGTATATAAGTATGATATAGTAAGTATCAGTATAATTGTATAGGTTAGACTTACTGCTGTATATAAGTATGATATAGTGAGTATCAGTATGATTGTATAGGTTAGTCTTACTACTGTATATAAGTATGATATAGTGAGTGTCAGTATTAATGTATAGGGTAGTCTTACTGCTGTATATAAGTATGATAGTGTCAGAATGATTTTATAGGTTAGTCTTACTGCTGTATATAAGTATGATAGTGTCAGAATGATTTTATAGGTTAGTCTTACTGCTGTATATAAGTATGATATAGTGAGTGTCAGTATGATTGTATAGGTTAGTCTTACTGCTGTATATAAGTATGATATAGTGAGTGTCAGTATGATTGTATAGGTTAGTCTTACTGCTGTATATAAGTATGATAGTGAGTATCAGTATGATTGTATAAGTTAGTCTTACTGCTGTATATAAGTATGATAGTGAGTGTCAGTATGATTGTATAGGTTAGTCTTACTGCTGTATATAAGTATGATAGTGAGTGTCAGTATGATTGTATGGGTTAGTCTTACTGCTGTATATAAGTATGATAGTGAGTGTCAGTATGATTGTATGGGTTAGTCTTACTGCTGTATATAAGTATGATAGTGAGTGTCAGTATGATTGTATGGGTTAGTCTTACTGCTGTATATAAGTATGATAGTGAGTGTCAGTATGATTGTATAGGTTAGTCTTACTGCTGTATATAAGTATGATAGTGAGTATCAGTATGATTGTATAAGTTAGTCTTACTGCTGTATATAAGTATGATAGTGAGTGTCAGTATGATTGTATAGGTTAGTCTTACTGCTGTATATAAGTATGATAGTGAGTGTCAGTATGATTGTATGGGTTAGTCTTACTGCTGTATATAAGTATGATAGTGTCAGAATGATTTTATAGGTTAGTCTTACTGCTGTATATAAGTATGATATAGTGAGTGTCAGTATGATTGTATAGGTTAGTCTTACTGCTGTATATAAGTATGATACTGAGTGTCAGTATGATTGTATGGGTTAGTCTTACTGCTGTATATAAGTATGATAGTGAGTATCAGTATGATTGTATAGGTTACGTCTTACTGCTGTATACAAGTATGATATAGTGAGTATCAGTATGATTGTATAGGTTAGTCTTACTGCTGTATATAAGTATGATATAGTGAGTGTCAGTATGATTGTATAGGTTAGTCTTACTGCTGTATATAAGTATGATAGTATCAGAATGATTTTATAGGTTAGTCTTACTGCTGTATATAAGTATGATATAGTGAGTGTCAGTATGATTGTATAGGTTAGTCTTACTGCTGTATATAAGTATGATATAGTGAGTGTCAGTATGATTGTATAGGTTAGTCTTACTGCTGTATATAAGTATGATAGTGAGTATCAGTATGAATGTATAAGTTAGTCTTACTGCTGTATATAAGTATGATAGTGAGTGTCAGTATGATTGTATAGGTTAGACTTACTGCTGTATATAAGTATGATATAGTGAGTGTCAGTATGATTGTATAGGTTAGTCTTACTGCTGTATATAAGTATGATAGTGAGTATCAGTATGATTGTATAGGTTAGTCTTACTGCTGTATATATGTATGATAGTGAGTATCAGTATGATTGTATAGGTTAGACTTACTGCTGTATATATGTATGATATAGTGAGTTTCAGTATGATTGTATAGGTTAGTCTTACTGCTGTATATAAGTATGATAGTGAGTGTCAGTATGATTGTATAGGTTAGTCTTACTGCTGTATACAAGTATGATATAGTGAGTATCAGTATGATTGTATAGGTTAGTCTTACTGCTGTATATAAGTATGATAGTGAGTGGCAGTATGATTGTATAGGTTAGTCTTACTGCTGTATATAAGTATGATACTGAGTATCAGTATGATTGTATAGGTTAGTCTTACTGCTGTATATAAGTATGATATAGTAAGTATCAGTATAATTGTATAGGTTAGTCTTACTGCTGTATATATGTATGATATAGTGAGTATCAGTATGATTGTATAGGTTAGTCTTACTGCTGTATATATGTATGATATAGTGAGTATCAGTATGATTGCATTGGCTAGACTTACTGCTGTATATAAGTATGATAGTTAGTGTCAGTATGATTGTATAGGTTAGTCTTACTGCTGTATATAAGTATGATATAGTGAGTGTCAGTATGATTGTATAGGTTAGTCTTACTGCTGTATATAAGTATGATATAGTGAGTGTCAGTATGATTGTATAGGTTAGTCTTACTGCTGTATATAAGTATGATATAGTGAGTATCAGTATGATTGTATAGGTTAGTCTTACTACTGTATATAAGTATGATATAGTGAGTGTCAGTATGATTGTATAGGTTAGTCTTACTGCTGTATATAAGTATGATATAGTGAATGTCAGTATTAATGTATAGGTTAGTCTTACTGCTGTAGATAAGTATGGTAGTTAGTGTCAGTATGATTGTATAGGTTAGTCTTACTGCTGTATATAAGTATGATATAGTGAGTGTCAGTATGATTGTATGGGTTAGTCTTACTGCTGTATATAAGTATGATATAGTGAGTGTCAGTATGATTGTATAGGTTAGTCTTACTGCTGTATATAAGTATTATAGTGAGCATCAGTATGATTGTATAGGTTAGTCTTACTGCTGTATACAAGTATGATATAGTGAGTGTCAGTATGATTGTATGGGTTAGTCTTACTGCTGTATATAAGTATGATATAGTGAGTATCAGTATGATTGTATAGGTTAGACTTACTGCTGTATATAAGTATGATATAGTGAGTATCAGTATGATTGTATAGGTTAGTCTTACTGCTGTATATAAGTATGATAGTGAGTGTCAGTATGATTGTATAGGTTAGTCTTACTGCTGTATATAAGTATGATATAGTGAGTGTCAGTATGATTGTATAGGTTAGTCTTACTGCTGTATACAAGTATGATATAGTGAGTATCAGTATGATTGTATAGGTTAGTCTTACTGCTGTATATAAGTATGATATAGTGAGTATCAGTATGATTGTATAGGTTAGTCTTACTGCTGTATATAAGTATGATATAGTGAGTATTAGTATGATTGTATAGGTTAGTCTTACTGCTGTATATAAGTATGATATAGTGAGTGTCAGTATGATTGTATAGGTTAGTCTTACTGCTGTATATAAGTATGATACTGAGTGTCAGTATGATTGTATGGGTTAGTCTTACTGCTGTATATAAGTATGATATAGTAAGTATCAGTATAATTGTATAGGTTAGTCTTACTGCTGTATATAAGTATGATAGTGAGTATCAGTATGATTGTATAGGTTAGTCTTACTGCTGTATATAAGTATGATAGTGAGTATCAGTATGATTGTATAGGTTAGTCTTACTGCTGTATATAAGTATGATAGTGAGTATCAGTATGATTGTATAGGTTACGTCTTACTGCTGTATACAAGTATGATATAGTGAGTATCAATATGATTGTATAGGTTAGTCTTACTGCTATATATAAGCATGATAGTGAGTATCAGTATGATTGTATAGGTTAGTCTGACTGCTGTATATAAGTATTATTGTGAGTGTCAGTATGATTGTATAGGTTAGTCTGACTGTGTATATTAGTATGATAGTGAGTGTCAGTATGATTGTATAGGTTAGTCTTACTGCTGTATATAAGTATGATATAGTGAGTGTCAGTATGATTGTATAGGTTAGTCTTACTGCTGTATATAAGTATGATAGTGTCAGTATGATTGTATGGGTTAGTCTTACTGCTGTATATAAGTATGATAGTGAGTATCAGTATGATTGTATAGGTTAGTCTTACTGCTGTATATAAGTATGATATAGTGAGTGTCAGTATTAATGTATAGGTTAGTCTTACTGCTGTATACAAGTATGATATAGTGAGTATCAGTATGATTGTATAGGTTAGTCTTACTACTGTATATAAGTATGATATAGTGAGTGTCAGTATGATTGTATAGGTTAGTCTTACTGCTGTATATAAGTATGATATAGTGAGTGTCAGTATGATTGTATAGGGTAGTCTTACTGCTGTAGATAAGTATGATAGTGAGTGTCAGTATGATTGTATAGGTTAGTCTTACTGCTGTATATAAGTATGATATAGTGAGTGTCAGTATGATTGTATAGGTTAGTCTTACTGCTGTATATAAGTATGATATAGTGAGTGTCAGTATGATTGTATAGGTTAGTCTTACTGCTGTATATAAGTATGATAGTGAGTATCAGTATGATTGTATAGGTTAGTCTTACTGCTGTATATAAGTATGATAGTGAGTATCAGTATGATTGTATAGGTTAGTCTTACTGCTGTATATAAGTATGATATAGTGAGTGTCAGTATGATTGTATAGGTTAGTCTTACTGCTGTATATAAGTATGATATAGTGAGTGTCAGTATGATTGTATAGGTTAGTCTTACTGCTGTATATAAGTATGATATAGTAAGTATCAGTATAATTGTATAGGTTAGTCTTACTGCTGTATATAAGTATGATATAGTGAGTGTCAGTATGATTGTATAGGTTAGTCTTACTGCTGTATATAAGTATGATATAGTGAGTATAAGTATGATTGTATAGGTTAGTCTTACTGCTGTATATAAGTATGATAGTGAGTATCAGTATGATTGTATAGGTTAGTCTTACTGCTGTATATAAGTATGATATAGTGAGTGTCAGTATGATTGTATAGGTTAGTCTTACTGCTGTATATAAATATGATAGTGAGTATCAGTATGATTGTATAGGTTAGTCTTACTGCTGTATATAAGTATGATAGTGAGTATCAGTATGATTGTATAGGTTAGTCTTACTGCTGTATATAAGTATGATATAGTGAGTATCAGTATGATTGTATAGGTTAGTCTTACTGCTGTATATAAGTATTATAGTGAATGTCAGTATGATTGTTTAGGTTAGTCTTACTGCTGTATATAAGTATGATTGTGAGTATCAGTATGATTGTATAGGTTAGTCTTACTGCTGTATATAAGTATGATATAGTAAGTATCAGTATAATTGTATAGGTTAGACTTACTGCTGTATATAAGTATGATATAGTGAGTATCAGTATGATTGTATAGGTTAGTCTTACTACTGTATATAAGTATGATATAGTGAGTGTCAGTATTAATGTATAGGGTAGTCTTACTGCTGTATATAAGTATGATAGTGTCAGAATGATTTTATAGGTTAGTCTTACTGCTGTATATAAGTATGATAGTGTCAGAATGATTTTATAGGTTAGTCTTACTGCTGTATATAAGTATGATATAGTGAGTGTCAGTATGATTGTATAGGTTAGTCTTACTGCTGTATATAAGTATGATATAGTGAGTGTCAGTATGATTGTATAGGTTAGTCTTACTGCTGTATATAAGTATGATAGTGAGTATCAGTATGATTGTATAAGTTAGTCTTACTGCTGTATATAAGTATGATAGTGAGTGTCAGTATGATTGTATAGGTTAGTCTTACTGCTGTATATAAGTATGATAGTGAGTGTCAGTATGATTGTATGGGTTAGTCTTACTGCTGTATATAAGTATGATAGTGAGTGTCAGTATGATTGTATGGGTTAGTCTTACTGCTGTATATAAGTATGATAGTGAGTGTCAGTATGATTGTATGGGTTAGTCTTACTGCTGTATATAAGTATGATAGTGAGTGTCAGTATGATTGTATAGGTTAGTCTTACTGCTGTATATAAGTATGATAGTGAGTATCAGTATGATTGTATAAGTTAGTCTTACTGCTGTATATAAGTATGATAGTGAGTGTCAGTATGATTGTATAGGTTAGTCTTACTGCTGTATATAAGTATGATAGTGAGTGTCAGTATGATTGTATGGGTTAGTCTTACTGCTGTATATAAGTATGATAGTGTCAGAATGATTTTATAGGTTAGTCTTACTGCTGTATATAAGTATGATAGTGTCAGAATGATTTTATAGGTTAGTCTTACTGCTGTATATAAGTATGATATAGTGAGTGTCAGTATGATTGTATAGGTTAGTCTTACTGCTGTATATAAGTATGATACTGAGTGTCAGTATGATTGTATGGGTTAGTCTTACTGCTGTATATAAGTATGATATAGTGAGTGTCAGTATGATTGTATAGGTTAGTCTTACTGCTGTATATAAGTATGATAGTGTCAGAATGATTTTATAGGTTAGTCTTACTGCTGTATATAAGTATGATATAGTGAGTGTCAGTATGATTGTATAGGTTAGTCTTACTGCTGTATATAAGTATGATAGTGAGTATCAGTATGAATGTATAAGTTAGTCTTACTGCTGTATATAAGTATGATAGTGAGTGTCAGTATGATTGTATAGGTTAGACTTACTGCTGTATATAAGTATGATATAGTGAGTGTCAGTATGATTGTATAGGTTAGTCTTACTGCTGTATATAAGTATGATAGTGAGTATCAGTATGATTGTATAGGTTAGTCTTACTGCTGTATATATGTATGATAGTGAGTATCAGTATGATTGTATAGGTTAGACTTACTGCTGTATATATGTATGATATAGTGAGTATCAGTATGATTGTATAGGTTAGTCTTACTGCTGTATATAAGTATGATATAGTGAGTATCAGTATGATTGTATAGGTTAGTCTTACTGCTGTATACAAGTATGATATAGTGAGTATCAGTATGATTGTATAGGTTAGTCTTACTGCTGTATATAAGTATGATAGTGAGTGTCAGTATGATTGTATAGGTTAGTCTTACTGCTGTATATAAGTATGATACTGAGTATCAGTATGATTGTATAGGTTAGTCTTACTGCTGTATATAAGTATGATATAGTAAGTATCAGTATAATTGTATAGGTTAGTCTTACTGCTGTATATATGTATGATATAGTGAGTATCAGTATGATTGTATAGGTTAGTCTTACTGCTGTATATATGTATGATATAGTGAGTATCAGTATGATTGCATTGGCTAGACTTACTGCTGTATATAAGTATGATAGTGAGTATCAGTATGATTGTATAGGTTAGTCTTACTGCTGTATATAAGTATGATATAGTGAGTGTCAGTATGATTGTATAGGTTAGTCTTACTGCTGTATATAAGTATGATATAGTGAGTGTCAGTATGATTGTATAGGTTAGTCTTACTGCTGTATATAAGTTTGATATAGTGAGTGTCAGTATGATTGTATAGGTTAGTCTTACTGCTGTATATAAGTATGATACTGAGTGTCAGTATGATTGTATGGGTTAGTCTTACTGCTGTATATAAGTATGATATAGTAAGTATCAGTATAATTGTATAGGTTAGACTTACTGCTGTATATAAGTATGATAGTGAGTATCAGTATGATTGTATAGGTTAGTCTTACTGCTGTATATAAGTATGATATAGAGAGTGTCAGTATGATTGTATAGGTTAGTCTTACTGCTGTATAGAAGTATGATAGTGAGTATCAGTATGATTGTATAGGTTAGTCTTACTGCTGTATATAAGTATGATAGTGAGTATCAGTATGATTGTATAGGTTAGTCTTACTGCTGTATATAAGTATGATAGTTAGTGTCAGTATGATTGTATAGGTTAGTCTTACTGCTGTATATAAGTATGATATAGTGAGTGTCAGTATGATTGTATAGGTTAGTCTTACTGCTGTATATAAGTATGATATAGTGAGTGTCAGTATGATTGTATAGGTTAGTCTTACTGCTGTATATAAGTATGATATAGTGAGTATCAGTATGATTGTATAGGTTAGTCTTACTACTGTATATAAGTATGATATAGTGAGTGTCAGTATGATTGTATAGGTTAGTCTTACTGCTGTATATAAGTATGATATAGTGAATGTCAGTATTAATGTATAGGTTAGTCTTACTGCTGTAGATAAGTATGGTAGTTAGTGTCAGTATGATTGTATAGGTTAGTCTTACTGCTGTATATAAGTATGATATAGTGAGTGTCAGTATGATTGTATGGGTTAGTCTTACTGCTGTATATAAGTATGATATAGTGAGTATCAGTATGATTGTATAGGTTAGTCTTACTGCTGTATATAAGTATGATAGTGAGTGTCAGTATGATTGTATAGGTTAGTCTTACTGCTGTATATAAGTATGATATAGTGAGTGTCAGTATGATTGTATAGGTTAGTCTTACTGCTGTATATAAGTATTATAGTGAGCATCAGTATGATTGTATAGGTTAGTCTTACTGCTGTATACAAGTATGATATAGTGAGTGTCAGTATGATTGTATGGGTTAGTCTTACTGCTGTATATAAGTATGATATAGTGAGTATCAGTATGATTGTATAGGTTAGACTTACTGCTGTATATAAGTATGATATAGTGAGTATCAGTATGATTGTATAGGTTAGTCTTACTGCTGTATATAAGTATGATAGTGAGTGTCAGTATGATTGTATAGGTTAGTCTGACTGCTGTATATAAGTATGATATAGTGAGTGTCAGTATGATTGTATAGGTTAGTCTTACTGCTGTATATAAGTATGATAGTGTCAGAATGATTTTATAGGTTAGTCTTACTGCTGTATATAGGTATGATATAGTGAGTGTCAGTATGATTGTATAGGTTAGTCTTACTGCTGTATATAGGTATGATATAGTGAGTGTCAGTATGATTGTATAGGTTAGTCTTCCTGCTGTATATAAGTATGATTTAGTGAGTATCAGTATGATTGTATAGGTTAGTCTTACTGCTGTATACAAGTATGATATAGTGAGTATCAGTATGATTGTATAGGTTAGTCTTACTGCTGTATATAAGTATGATATAGTGAGTATCAGTATGATTGTATAGGTTAGTCTTACTGCTGTATATAAGTATGATATAGTGAGTATTAGTATGATTGTATAGGTTAGTCTTACTGCTGTATATAAGTATGATATAGTGAGTGTCAGTATGATTGTATAGGTTAGTCTTACTGCTGTATATAAGTATGATACTGAGTGTCAGTATGATTGTATGGGTTAGTCTTACTGCTGTATATAAGTATGATATAGTAAGTATCAGTATAATTGTATAGGTTAGTCTTACTGCTGTATATAAGTATGATAGTGAGTATCAGTATGATTGTATAGGTTAGTCTTACTGCTGTATATAAGTATGATAGTGAGTATCAGTATGATTGTATAGGTTAGTCTTACTGCTGTATATAAGTATGATAGTGAGTATCAGTATAATTGTATAGGTTACGTCTTACTGCTGTATACAAGTATGATATAGTGAGTATCAATATGATTGTATAGGTTAGTCTTACTGCTATATATAAGCATGATAGTGAGTATCAGTATGATTGTATAGGTTAGTCTGACTGCTGTATATAAGTATTATTGTGAGTGTCAGTATGATTGTATAGGTTAGTCTGACTGTGTATATTAGTATGATAGTGAGTGTCAGTATGATTGTATAGGTTAGTCTTACTGCTGTATATAAGTATGATATAGTGAGTGTCAGTATGATTGTATAGGTTAGTCTTACTGCTGTATATAAGTATGATAGTGTCAGTATGATTGTATGGGTTAGTCTTACTGCTGTATATAAGTATGATAGTGAGTATCAGTATGATTGTATAGGTTAGTCTTACTGCTGTATATAAGTATGATATAGTGAGTGTCAGTATTAATGTATAGGTTAGTCTTACTGCTGTATACAAGTATGATATAGTGAGTATCAGTATGATTGTATAGGTTAGTCTTACTGCTGTATATAAGTATGATATATTGAGTGTCAGTATGATTGCATTGGATAGACTTACTGCTGTATATAAGTATGATATAGTGAGTATCAGTATGATTGTATAGGTTAGTCTTACTGCTGTATATAAGTATGATATAGTGAGTATCAGTATGATTGTATAGGTTAGTCTTACTGCTGTATATAAGTATGATATAGTGAGTATCAGTATGATTGTATAGGTTAGTCTTACTACTGTATATAAGTATGATATAGTGAGTGTCAGTATGATTGTATAGGTTAGTCTTACTGCTGTATATAAGTATGATATAGTGAGTGTCAGTATGATTGTATAGGGTAGTCTTACTGCTGTAGATAAGTATGATAGTGAGTGTCAGTATGATTGTATAGGTTAGTCTTACTGCTGTATATAAGTATGATATAGTGAGTGTCAGTATGATTGTATAGGTTAGTCTTACTGCTGTATATAAGTATGATATAGTGAGTGTCAGTATGATTGTATAGGTTAGTCTTACTGCTGTATATAAGTATGATAGTGAGTATCAGTATGATTGTATAGGTTAGTCTTACTGCTGTATATAAGTATGATAGTGAGTATCAGTATGATTGTATAGGTTAGTCTTACTGCTGTATATAAGTATGATATAGTGAGTGTCAGTATGATTGTATAGGTTAGTCTTACTGCTGTATATAAGTATGATATAGTGAGTGTCAGTATGATTGTATAGGTTAGTCTTACTGCTGTATATAAGTATGATATAGTAAGTATCAGTATAATTGTATAGGTTAGTCTTACTGCTGTATATAAGTATGATATAGTGAGTGTCAGTATGATTGTATAGGTTAGTCTTACTGCTGTATATAAGTATGATATAGTGAGTATAAGTATGATTGTATAGGTTAGTCTTACTGCTGTATATAAGTATGATAGTGAGTGTCAGTATGATTGTATAGGTTAGTCTTACTGCTGTATATAAGTATGATAGTGAGTATCAGTATGATTGTATAGGTTAGTCTTACTGCTGTATATAAGTATGATATAGTGAGTGTCAGTATGATTGTATAGGTTAGTCTTACTGCTGTATATAAATATGATAGTGAGTATCAGTATGATTGTATAGGTTAGTCTTACTGCTGTATATAAGTATGATAGTGAGTATCAGTATGATTGTATAGGTTAGTCTTACTGCTGTATATAAGTATGATATAGTGAGTGTCAGTATGATTGTATAGGTTAGTCTTACTGCTGTATATAAGTATGATATAGTGAGTATCAGTATGATTGTATAGGTTAGTCTTACTGCTGTATATAAGTATGATAGTGAGTATCAGTATGATTGTATAGGTTAGTCTTACTGCTGTATATAAGTATGATATAGTGAGTATCAGTATGATTGTATAGGTTAGTCTTACTGCTGTATAGAAGTATGATAGCAAGTGTCAGTATGATTGTATAGGTTAGTCTTACTGCTGTATAGAAGTATGATAGTGAGTGTCAGTATGATTGTATAGGTTAGTCTTACTGCTGTATATATGTATGATAGTGAGTATCAGTATGATTGTATAGGTTAGTCTTACTGCTGTATATAAGTATGATAGTGAGTGTCAGTATGATTGTATAGGCTAGTCTTTACTGCTGTATATAAGTATGATATAGTGAGTGTCAGTATGATTGTATAGGTTAGTCTTACTGCTGTATATAAGTATGATATTGAGTGTCAGTATGATTGTATAGGTTAGTCTTACTGCTGTATATAAGTATGATATTGAGTGTCAGTATGATTGTATAGGTTAGTCTTACTGCTGTATATAAGTATGATAGTGAGTGTCAGTATGATTGTATAGGTTAGTCTTACTGCTGTATATATGTATGATAGTGAGTGTCAGTATGATTGTATAGGTTAGTCTTACTGCTGTATATAAGTATGATAGTTAGTGTCAGTATGATTGTATAGGTTAGTCTTACTGCTGTATATAAGTATGATAGTTAGTGTCAGTATTATTGTATAGGTTAGTCTTACTGCTGTATATAAGTATGATATAGTGAGTGTCAATATGATTGTATAGGTTAGTTTTACTGCTGTATATAAGTATGATATAGTGAGTATCAGTATTATTGTATAGGTTAGTCTTACTGCTGTATATAATCATGATATAGTGAGTATCAGTATGATAGTATAGGTTAGTCTTACTGCTGTATATAAGTATGATATAGTGAGTATCAGTATGATTGTATAGGTTAGTCTTACTGCTGTATACAAGTATGATATAGTGAGTATCAGTATGATTGTATAGGTTAGTCTTACTGCTGTATATAAGTATGATATAGTGAGTGTCAGTATGATTGTATAGGTTAGTCTTACTGCTGTATACAAGTATGATATAGTGAGTATCAGTATGATTGTATAGGTTAGTCTTACTGCTGTATACAAGTATGATATAGTGAGTATCAGTATGATTGTATAGGTTAGTCTTACTGCTGTATACAAGTATGATATAGTGAGTATCAGTATGATTGTATAGGTTAGTCTTACTGCTGTATATAAGTATGATATAGTGAGTGTCAGTATGATTGCATTGGTTAGTCTTACTGCTGTATACAAGTATAATATAGTGAGTGTCAGTATGATTGTATAGGTTAGACTTACTGCTGTATACAAGTATGATATAGTGAGTATCAGTATTATTGTATAGGTTAGTCTTACTGCTGTATATAAGTATGATATAGTGAGTATCAGTATGATTGTATGGGTTAGTCTTACTGCTGTATATAAGTATGATAGTGAGTGTCAGTATGATTGTATAGGTTAGTCTTACTGCTGTATATAAGTATGATATAGTGAGTATCAGTATGATTGTATAGGTTAGACTTACTGCTGTATATAAGTATGATAGTGAGTGTCAGTATGATTGTATAGGTTAGTCTTACTGCTGTATATAAGTATGATATAGTGAGTATCAGTATGATTGTATAGGTTAGTCTTACTGCTGTATATAAGTATGATATAGTGAGTATCAGTATGATTGTATAGGTTAGTCTTACTGTGTATATAAGTATGATAGTGAGTGTCAGTATGATTGTATAGGTTAGTCTTACTGCTGTATATAAGTATGATAGTAAGTGTCAGTATGAATGTATAGGTTAGTCTTACTGCTGTATATAAGTATGATATAGTGAGTATCAGTATAATTGTATGGGTTAGTCTTACTGCTGTATATAAGTATGATAGTGAGTGTCAGTATGATTGTATAGGTTAGTCTTACTGCTGTATATAAGTATGATATAGTGAGTATCAGTATGATTGTATAGGTTAGTCTTACTGCTGTATATATGTATGATATAGTGAGTATCAGTATGATTGTATAGGTTAGTCTTACTGCTGTATATAAGTATGATATAGTGAGTATCAGTATGATTGTATAGGTTAGTCTTACTGCTGTATATAAGTATGATATAGTGAGTGTCAGTATGATTGTATAGGTTAGTCTTACTGCTGTATATAAGTATGATAGTGAGTGTCAGTATGATTGTATAGGTTAGTCTGACTGTGTATATTAGTATGATATAGTGAGTGTCAGTATGATTGTATAGGTTAGTCTTACTGCTGTATATAAGTATGATACTGAGTGTCAGTATGATTGTATAGGTTAGTCTTACTGTGTATATAAGTATGATAATTAATACCAGTATGATTGTATAGGTTAGTCTTACTGCTGTATATAAGTATGATAGTGTCAGTATGATTGTATGGGTTAGTCTTACTGCTGTATACAAGTATGATATAGTGAGTATCAGTATGATTGTATAGGTTAGTCTTACTGCTGTATATAAGTATGATATAGTAAGTATCAGTATAATTGTATAGGTTAGTCTTACTGCTGTATACAAGTATGATATAGTGAGTATCAGTATGATTGTATAGGTTAGTCTTACTGCTGTATATAAGTATGATATAGTGAGTATCAGTATGATTGTATAGGTTAGTCTTACTGCTGTATATAAGTATGATATAGTGAGTATCAGTATGATTGTATAGGTTGGTCTTACTGCTGTATACAAGTATGATATAGTGAGTATCAGTATGATTGTATAGGTTAGTCTTACTGCTGTATATAAGCATGATAGTGACTATCAGTATGATTGTATAGGTTAGTCTTACTGCTGTATATAAGTATGATATAGTGAGTGTCAGTATGATTGTATAGGTTAGTCTTACTGCTGTATATAAGTATGATATAGTGAGTATAAGTATGATTGTATAGGTTAGTCTTACTGCTGTATATAAGTATTATAGTGAGTGTCAGTATGATTGTATAGGTTAGTCTTACTGCTGTATATAAGTATGATAGTGAGTGTCAGTATGATTGTATAGGTTAGTCTTACTGCTGTATATAAGTATGATATAGAGAGTGTCAGTATGATTGTATAGGTTAGTCTTACTGCTGTATATAAGTATGATATAGTGAGTGTCAGTATGATTGTATAGGTTAGTCTTACTGCTGTATATAAATATGATAGTGAGTATCAGTATGATTGTATAGGTTAGTCTTACTGCTGTATATAAGTATGATAGTGAGTATCAGTATGATTGTATAGGTTAGTCTTACTGCTGTATATAAGTATGATATAGTGAGTATCAGTATGATTGTATAGGTTAGTCTTACTGCTGTATATAAGTATGATAGTGAGTATCAGTATGATTGTATAGGTTAGTCTTACTGCTGTATATAAGTATGATATAGTGAGTATCAGTATGATTGTATAGGTTAGTCTTACTGCTGTATAGAAGTATGATATAGTGAGTATCAGTATGATTGTATAGGTTAGTCTTACTGCTGTATATAAGTATGATATAGTGAGTATCAGTATGATTGTATAGGTTAGACTTACTGCTGTATATATGTATGATATAGTGAGTGTCAGTATGATTGTATAGGTTAGTCTTACTGCTGTATATAAGTATAATATAGTGAGTGTCAGTATGATTGTATAGGTTAGTCTTACTGCTGTATAGAAGTATGATAGTGAGTGTCAGTATGATTGTATAGGTTAGTCTTACTGCTGTATATATGTATGATAGTGAGTATCAGTATGATTGTATAGGTTAGTCTTACTGCTGTATATAAGTATGATAGTGAGTGTCAGTATGATTGTATAGGCTAGTCTTTACTGCTGTATATAAGTATGATATAGTGAGTGTCAGTATGATTGTATAGGTTAGTCTTACTGCTGTATATAAGTATGATATTGAGTGTCAGTATGATTGTATAGGTTAGTCTTACTGCTGTATATAAGTATGATATTGAGTGTCAGTATGATTGTATAGGTTAGTCTTACTGCTGTATATAAGTATGATAGTGAGTGTCAGTATGATTGTATAGGTTAGTCTTACTGCTGTATATATGTATGATAGTGAGTGTCAGTATGATTGTATAGGTTAGTCTTACTGCTGTATATAAGTATGATAGTGAGTGTCAGTATGATTGTATAGGTTAGTCTTACTGCTGTATATAAGTATGATAGTTAGTGTCAGTATTATTGTATAGGTTAGTCTTACTGCTGTATATAAGTATGATATAGTGAGTGTCAATATGATTGTATAGGTTAGTTTTACTGCTGTATATAAGTATGATATAGTGAGTATCAGTATTATTGTATAGGTTAGTCTTACTGCTGTATATAAGCATGATATAGTGAGTATCAGTATGATAGTATAGGTTAGTCTTACTGCTGTATATAAGTATGATATAGTGAGTATCAGTATGATTGTATAGGTTAGTCTTACTGCTGTATACAAGTATGATATAGTGAGTATCAGTATGATTGTATAGGTTAGTCTTACTGCTGTATATAAGTATGATATAGTGAGTGTCAGTATGATTGTATAGGTTAGTCTTACTGCTGTATACAAGTATGATATAGTGAGTATCAGTATGATTGTATAGGTTAGTCTTACTGCTGTATACAAGTATGATATAGTGAGTATCAGTATGATTGTATAGGTTAGTCTTACTGCTGTATACAAGTATGATATAGTGAGTATCAGTATGATTGTATAGGTTAGTCTTACTGCTGTATATAAGTATGATATAGTGAGTGTCAGTATGATTGTATAGGTTAGTCTTACTGCTGTATATAAGTATGATATAGTGAGTATCAGTATGATTGTATAGGTTAGTCTTACTGCTGTATATAAGTATTATAGTGAGCATCAGTATGATTGTATAGGTTAGTCTTACTGCTGTATATAAGTATGATAGTGAGCATCAGTATGATTGTATAGGTTAGTCTTACTGCTGTATATAAGTATAATATAGTGAGTGTCAGTATGATTGTATAGGTTAGACTTACTGCTGTATACAAGTATGATATAGTGAGTATCAGTATTATTGTATAGGTTAGTCTTACTGCTGTATATAAGTATGATATAGTGAGTATCAGTATGATTGTATGGGTTAGTCTTACTGCTGTATATAAGTATGATAGTGAGTGTCAGTATGATTGTATAGGTTAGTCTTACTGCTGTATATAAGTATGATATAGTGAGTATCAGTATGATTGTATAGGTTAGACTTACTGCTGTATATAAGTATGATAGTGAGTGTCAGTATGATTGTATAGGTTAGTCTTACTGCTGTATATAAGTATGATATAGTGAGTATCAGTATGATTGTATAGGTTAGACTTACTGCTGTATATAAGTATGATAGTGAGTGTCAGTATGATTGTATAGGTTAGTCTTACTGCTGTATATAAGTATGATATAGTGAGTATCAGTATGATTGTATAGGTTAGTCTTACTGCTGTATATAAGTATGATATAGTGAGTATCAGTATGATTGTATAGGTTAGTCTTACTGTGTATATAAGTATGATAGTGAGTGTCAGTATGATTGTATAGGTTAGTCTTACTGCTGTATATAAGTATGATAGTAAGTGTCAGTATGAATGTATAGGTTAGTCTTACTGCTGTATATAAGTATGATATAGTGAGTATCAGTATGATTGTATAGGTTAGTCTTACTGCTGTATATATGTATGATATAGTGAGTATCAGTATGATTGTATAGGTTAGTCTTACTGCTGTATATAAGTATGATATAGTGAGTATCAGTATGATTGTATAGGTTAGTCTTACTGCTGTATATAAGTATGATATAGTGAGTGTCAGTATGATTGTATAGGTTAGTCTTACTGCTGTATATAAGTATGATAGTGAGTGTCAGTATGATTGTATAGGTTAGTCTGACTGTGTATATTAGTATGATATAGTGAGTGTCAGTATGATTGTATAGGTTAGTCTTACTGCTGTATATAAGTATGATACTGAGTGTCAGTATGATTGTATAGGTTAGTCTTACTGTGTATATAAGCATGATAGTGACTATCAGTATGATTGTATAGGTTAGTCTTACTGCTGTATATAAGTATGATAGTGTCAGTATGATTGTATGGGTTAGTCTTACTGCTGTATACAAGTATGATATAGTGAGTATCAGTATGATTGTATAGGTTAGTCTTACTGCTGTATATAAGTATGATATAGTAAGTATCAGTACAATTGTATAGGTTAGTCTTACTGCTGTATACAAGTATGATATAGTGAGTATCAGTATGATTGTATAGGTTAGTCTTACTGCTGTATATAAGTATGATATAGTGAGTATCAGTATGATTGTATAGGTTAGTCTTACTGCTGTATATAAGTATGATACTGAGTGTCAGTATGATTGTATAGGTTAGTCTTACTGCTGTATATAAGCATGATAGTGACTATCAGTATGATTGTATAGGTTAGTCTTACTGCTGTATATAAGTATGATATATTGAGTGTCAGTATGATTGCATGGGTTAGTCTTACTGCTGTAGATAAGTATGATAATGAGTGTCAGTATGATTGTATAGGTTAGTCTTACTGCTGTATATAAGTATGATATAGTGAGTGTCAGTATGATTGTATAGGTTAGTCTTACTGCTGTATATAAGTATGATATAGTGAGTGTCAGTATGATTGTATGGGTTAGTCTTACTGCTGTATATAAGTATGATATAGTGAGTGTCAGTATGATTGTATAGGTTAGTCTTACTGCTGTATATAAGTATGATATAGTGAGTGTCAGTATGATTGTATGGGTTAGTCTTACTGCTGTATATAAGTATGATATAGTGAGTGTCAGTATGATTGTATAGGTTAGTCTTACTGCTGTATATAAGTATGATATAGTGAGTATCAGTATGATTGTATAGGTTAGTCTTACTGCTGTATATAAGTATGATATAGTGAGTGTCAGTATGATTGTATAGGTTAGTCTTACTGCTGTATATAAGTATGATATAGTGAGTATCAGTATGATTGTATAGGTTAGTCTTACTGCTGTATATAAGTATGATATAGTGAATGTCAGTATGATTGTATGGGTTAGTCTTACTGCTGTATATAAGTATGATATAGTGAGTGTCAGTATGATTGTATAGGTTAGTCTTACTGCTGTATATAAGTATGATAGTGAGTGTCAGTATGATAACATGGGTTAGTCTTACTGCTGTATATAAGTATGATAGTGAATGTCAGTATGATTGTATAGGTTAGTCTTACTGCTGTATATATGTATGATATAGTGAATGTCAGTATGATTGTATGGGTTAGTCTTACTGCTGTATATAAGTATGATATAGTGAGTGTCAGTATGATTGTATAGGTTAGTCTTACTGCTGTATATAAGTATGATAGTGAGTGTCAGTATGATTGTATAGGTTAGTCTTACTGCTGTATATAAGTATGATATAGTGAGTATCAGTATGATTGTATAGGTTAGTCTTACTGCTGTATATAAGTATGATATAGTGAGTATCAGTATGATTGTATAGGTTAGTCTTACTGCTGTATATAAGTATGATATAGTGAGTGTCAGTATGATTGTATAGGTTAGTCTTACTGCTGTATATAAGTATGATAGTGAGTGTCAGTATGATTGTATAGAGTAGTCTTACTGCTGTATATAAGTATAATATAGTGAGTGTCAGTATGATTGTATAGGTCAGTCTTACTGCTGTATATAAGTATGATATAGTGAGTGTCAGTATGAATGTATAGGTTAGTCTTACTGCTGTATATAAGTATGATATAGTGAGTGTCAGTATGATTGTATAGGTTAGTCTTACTGCTGTATATAAGTATGATATAGTGAGTGTCAGTATGATTGTATAGGTTAGTCTTACTGCTGTATATAAGTATGATAGTGTCAGAATGATTTTATAGGTTAGTCTTACTGCTGTATATAAGTATGATATAGTGAGTGTCAGTATGATTGTATAGGTTAGTCTTACTGCTGTATATAAGTATGATACTGAGTGTCAGTATGATTGTATAGGTTAGTCTTACTGCTGTATATAAGTATGATATAGTGAGTGTCAGTATGATTGTATAGGTTAGTCTTACTGCTGTATATAAGTATGATATAGTGAGTATCAGTATGATTGTATAGGTTAGTCTTACTGCTGTATATAAGTATGATATAGTGAGTATCAGTATGATTGTATAGGCTAGTCTTACTGCTGTATATAAGTATGATAGTGAGTGTCAGTATGATTGTATAGGTTAGTCTTACTGCTGTATATAAGTATGATATAGTGAGTGTCAGTATGATTGTATAGGCTAGTCTTACTGCTGTATATAAGTATGATAGTGAGTATCAGTATGATTGTATAGGTTAGTCTTACTGCTGTATATAAGTATGATAGTGAATGTCAGTATGATTGTTTAGGTTAGTCTTACTGCTGTATATAAGTATGATAGTGAGTGTCAGTATGATTGTATAGAGTAGTCTTACTGCTGTATATAAGTATGATAGTGAGTGTCAGTATGATTGTATAGGTTAGTCTTACTGCTGTATATAAGTATGATACTGAGTGTCAGTATGATTGTATAGGTTAGTCTTACTGCTGTATATAAGTATGATATAGTAAGTATCAGTATAATTGTATAGGTTAGTCTTACTGCTGTATATAAGTATGATATAGTGAGTGCCAGTATGATTGTATAGGTTAGTCTTACTGCTGTATATAAGTATGATAGTGAGTATCAGTATGATTGTGTTGGTTAGTCTGACTGTTGTATATAAGTATGATAGTGAGTATCAGTATGATTGTGGGGGTTAGTCTGACTGTGTATATAAGTATGATAGTATCAGTATGATTGTGGGGGTTAGTCTGACTGTTGTATATAAGTATGATAGTGAGTATCAGTATGATTGTATAGGTTAGTCTTACTGCTGTATATAAGTATGATACTGAGTGTCAGTATGATTGTATAGGTTAGTCTTACTGCTGTATATAAGTATGATATAGTGAGTATCAGTATGATTGTATAGGTTAGTCTTACTGCTGTATATAAGTATGATAGTGAGTATCAGTATGATTGTGTGGGTTAGTCTTACTGCTGTATATAAGTATGATAGTGAGTATCAGTATGATTGTGTGGGTTAGTCCTACTGCTGTATATAAGTATGATAGTGAGTATCAGTATGATTGTGTGGGTTAGTCTTACTGCTGTATATAAGTATGATAGTGAGTGTCAGTATGATCGTATAGGTTAGTCTTACTGCTGTATATATGTATGATAGTGAGTATCAGTATGATTGTATGGGTTAGTCGTACTGCTGTATATAAGTATGATAGTGAGTGCCATTATGATTGTGTTGCTTAGTCTGACTGTGTATATAAGTATGATAGTGAGTGTTACGGTACCAACTGTATACCAAGGGTTAATACCAGATGAACAATGTCCTGCATACAGAATCAGCACTTCACAACCTTGATCAGTTTCCCTGCAAACATGAGACCAAGCTCCACATTTCAGGTTTAAAACAGGATAATAACTTTATTTGAAGGCAGCATACAGATTTATACAGGTTTTTGACCCCCCCACAGATGGGGGTTGAAAGAATGTTGTACATTAGATAAAAGGGAGAAGCGCCCTTGACATGATACAATAGGATTAGATTACTTAAACACTTCAACCACAGGACACTCTTGACTCTCCTTATCACTTAGGCGTTTTTCTCTCTGGAGGTGATCAAACAATAGAATGCTAAGCATTAATTAGATTGTAGCTGGAGCCAGCCACTTGTGGTTAGAAAATAAAGTTAACACTTTCAGTCCTGACCGAAGGGTCTGTCACATAGCTCCCCCCTTGTGGAACACTCCGGCAGACCCGGCTTGACCCTTTGGCGGGTCAACTTGGGGATGACCGGACTGGGTGGTGGTAGGCATATCAGTTTGCCGGGACAATCCATCGGCATTCCCGTTTAGCTTACCGGGCCGGTAGCTGATGGTGAAGTTATAGGGCTGGAGGGCTAAACTCCACCTCAGCAATCTACCATTGTCTCCTGAGACCCGGTTGAGCCATACTAAGGGATTGTGGTCCGTTATGAGGGAAAATTCCTGTCCATATAGATAAGGGTTCAACTTTTTCAGTGCCCAGACCAGGGCTAAACATTCTTTCTCCACTGCCGCATAGCTTACTTCCCGAGGTAATAACTTTCTGCTTAGGTATGCGACAGGATGCTCTCCTCCATCCTCCCCGACTTGACTCAGTACAGCCCCCAGTCCATACATGGAAGCATCTGTATGAATGAGAAAACGTTTGTTAGGAACTGGGGCAGCCAAGACAGGGGCATTCACAAGGGCCTGCTTCAGTGCCTGAAACGCGGCTTCACAAGCTGGAGACCACAGGACCTGTTTGGGGAGGTTCTTTTTAGTCAGGTCAGTCAGGGGCTTGGCGATAGTACTGTAGTCGGGGACAAAACGTCGGTAATACCCGGCCGTCCCCAGGAAGGCTAGTACTTGGGTCTTAGTGATAGGTGTGGGCCAGTTAGCCACAGCCTCTACCTTGGCTGGCTCCGGTCTCTGGCTCCCACACCCCACTCGGTGCCCCAAGTACTGTACTTCAGCCATACCTAGATGGCACTTGTCCGGTTTCAAGGTCAGGCCAGCGGCCCGAATCTTGTCCAGTACCAGCCCTACATGGGTAAGGTGTTCTTCCCAGGACCCACTGTAAACCGCAATGTCGTCCAGGTATGCACAAGCAAATTCCTGGAAGCCATCAAGGAGTCTATCCACCATACGCTGGAAGGTAGCCGGAGCATTCTTCATCCCAAAGGGCATGACCTTAAACTGGTACAGGCCGAATGGGGTGACGAATGCCGACTTGGGGATAGCATCCTCGGCCAGGGGAATCTGCCAATAGCCTTTACACAGGTCTATGGTTGTCAGATAGCGCCCCCTAGCAATACGGTCTAGTAATTCGTCTACCCGGGGCATCGGGTAGGCGGCAGTGGTGGTCCTCTCGTTGAGCCGCCTGTAGTCCACACAGAACCGGGTGGTTCCATCCTTCTTGGGTACCAGGACTACAGGGGAAGCCCAAGGACTATCGGAGGGCTCGATCACTCCCAGCTGGGCCATCTCCTGTATCTCCTTCCGCATTCCTTCTCGGACTGCTTCGGGTATACGGTAGGGAGGCTGTCGCAGGGGATTCTGTCCAGGAGTCTCTACTTTATGTACAGCTAGGGTAGTGTAGCCGGGCTCTTGGGAGAACGTCGCCTGCTTCTCCCACAGGAGCTGTCTTGCCTGTACCCTCTCGGTAGGGTTCAACCGGTCCCCTAGCTGCACAAGACTAGTGAGGTCAGTCTGGGGGTCCTTCTCTAATAAGTCGGGTAGGGGTAAGTTCTCTGGGTCATCTGCAGCAGGGGCACATACTGCGGCTACGTCCTCTGGCCTCTCCTGATACTCCTTCAGCATGTTCACATGAAAGGATCGCTGGATCCTCTCATCTGCACAGCTGGCTATAACATAGGTAGTATCACACACCCGGGATAACACTTTATACGGGCCCTGCCAAGATGCTTGCATCTTGTTGGCCTTCACAGGCTTGAGCACCAAAACCTTCTGTCCAACCTGGAAGACCCGCTGCCGGGCACCTTGATCGTACCACCCCTTCTGTCTTTCCTGGGCCACCTGGAGATTCCCTCTTACCATCAGAGACAGTTTCTCCATGCGGTCCCGGAGTTCCAGAACATATGGCACGATGGGGGTTCCCTCCTGCTCTATCTCTCCCTCCCAGTGTCCTCTAATGAGGTCCAGAGGGCCGCGGACTCTTCTCCCATAGAGTAACTCAAAGGGAGAGAACCCAGTGGACTCCTGGGGCACCTCCCTGTACGCAAATAGCAGATGAGGCAGGAATCGTTCCCAGTCTCTGCAAGTGTCCGTGAAGGTCCTCAGCATCTGCTTGAGGGTGCCATTAAAGCGCTCGCAGAGACCGTTAGTCTGGGGGTGATAAGGCGAACTGAGCAACGGTTTAATGCCGCACACCTTCCACAGCTGCTGGGTGAGCACCGCGGTAAACTGGGTCCCCTGATCGGAGAGAATCTCCTTAGGGAACCCGACCCTAGTAAAAACCTTAACTAGGGCATCAGCGACTGTCTCTGCCTCTATATTCGACAGTGCTACTGCCTCTGGGTAACGAGTGGCATAGTCCACCACAGTGAGAATATACTTCTTACCTGATGGACTAGCCCTGGCAAGGGGACCCACAATGTCAACGGCTATGCGGGAAAAGGGTTCCCCAATGACAGGCATAGACATAAGCCTAGCTTTGGGGTGGTCCCCCCGCTTACCCACCCGTTGACAGGTGTCACAAGTACTACAATATACCCGCACATCTCGGTTAAAATTGGGCCAGAAGAAATTCTGGGTGATCCTATGAGCGGTGCGGCGGGACCCTAGATGTCCAGCTAACGGTACATCGTGCCCAATCCGCAGAATCTCTTGCCGGTATTTCGCAGGCACTACCAGCTGCCGATTTGGCGGAAGGGCAGTACTTTTCTGGGCAGGTTTGGGGATTCTATATAGCCTATCCCCCATCCACTCATAACGTTCCCCATCTACTCCCTCTTCTCCAGTGTCTGCCCTAGCCCTGTACTTCTGAAGGGTCGGATCCTCCCGGGTTTCCCTCCCGTACGTCTCTGGGGTATCCCAACTCAAGGGGGTCTGGTCTAGGGTATAAGTCGGGGAAGAGAGTCTTACCTGGGTCTCAGCAGCAGGTGGGTCGGTCTCGGTGGCACGGGCCTGGGCACGGGTAGTCACCGGGTTAACATCAACGGGACCCATGGGAGCGTAGGCCGAAACAAGGGGGGCCAAGTCATTTCCAAGGAGAACATCAGCTGGTAAATCCCTCATGACCCCCACATTCACATGTCTAGCGCCCACTCCCCAATCCAAATGTACCCGGGCAACAGGTAGGCGGAACACAGTGCCCCCTGCCACCCTCACAGCCACAGTGTCTCCAGTGTGCTGGTTCTCGGACACCAAGTTCTTTTGGAGCAAGGTCATGGTAGCACCAGTATCCCGTAGACCACTGACCTCCTTCCCATTTACTTTAACCAGTTGCCGGTGCGGTTGCCGGTTATCCCGATGGACAGCTTGTACAGGGTCTGCTTCATGTAGGATGCCCCAACACTCTTGATCCTCTACGCAGTGGGCAGCGGGCTGAGGGTTACGTGGGATTCCGCCGGCGGGTCTCCTCCAGGACTGTGCTTGGTTGGCCGTGTTGAGGGGACACTCCGACCTTTTGTGTCCGATTTGCTTACATCCAAAGCACCGGATAGGCTGGGAGTAATCCCGTGAGGTGAACCGGGCTGTCTGAGGGTAGTTCGTGACTGGAGGCTGTGTGGCATAGCGGTGCGCCGGGGGTTGGTAAATGGCAGCTGCTGGGGTGGCCGGGGGTCTGTACTCCACTTTAGCAGGGGGCTTAGTGGTAGCAGTGTCCAGTTTGCGGGCATCCGTATACTCATCTGCCAAGCGAGCAGCTTCATGCAGGGTGGAGGGTTTACGGTCCCGAACCCACTCCCTAACTCCTGCTGATAACTTGTCAAAGCAATGTTCCAACAGGAATAGCTGCAGCACCTCTTCCCCAGACACGGCTTGGCACCCCGCCATCCAGTGCGATGCTGTGCGGTGCACCTTACATGCCCACTCAACGTAGGAATCGCCAGCCAATTTAACAGTGTCTCTGAACCGCCTCCGGTATGCCTCCGGTGTAACCGCATACCTGGAGAGCAGAGCCTCTTTCACAGTATTATAATCCCCAACTTCCTCATCTGGAATGGCCCGAAAAGCCTCACTGGCCCGGCCGGATAATTTTCCGGATAATATCGTGACCCAGTCCTCTGCGGGTACCTGGTGTAGTGCACATTGTCTCTCAAAATCCGCAAGGTACCCATCAATCTCTCCTTCTGTTTCCAGAAAGTTTTTAAAAGCGGTAAAATGCACTTTTCTCTTTTCCACTGGGGTTGCGGTGACTTGGACTGCTGCAGCGCCGCTTTGGCGAAGTAGGTTGGCCTCCACAGCTGCTATGACCCGGTCGATAATTTCCGCAGATGGGTTGGGGCCATAGTGTGCCAGTCTTATTTTGACCGCCCGGTCAAAGCTTGCTTCTTCGGGGGTTCTGTCTGACATGCTGGGCTCATTGGTTCCTTCGTGCCCTGATACTCCGTCCATCTCGGTCAGTCTTGCAATAATCTCCCTCTTCCTGAGGTTACTGGTTTGTTGGCCCCGTTGCTCTAGCAGGTCTTTAAGGGTAGCTCTTTTTAGCCTTTCATACGGTGTTACCATTCGGTCTGGATCCGTAGTTGCTCCTTTGGGCGATAAGGATTCTCCCGTCGCTTGCCACCAATGTTACGGTACCAACTGTATACCAAGGGTTAATACCAGATGAACAATGTCCTGCATACAGAATCAGCACTTCACAACCTTGATCAGTTTCCCTGCAAACATGAGACCAAGCTCCACATTTCAGGTTTAAAACAGGATAATAACTTTATTTGAAGGCAGCATACAGATTTATACAGGTTTTTGACCCCCCCACAGATGGGGGTTGAAAGAATGTTGTACATTAGATAAAAGGGAGAAGCGCCCTTGACATGATACAATAGGATTAGATTACTTAAAGTGAAGGTCAAGTCCAACGCTCTTGTTTACAGTTTGAGACTTTACATGTGAAATCAGTATGATGTTCATTCATCAATAGCTTGAAAAATATTCTTGTCATTTAAATTTTTAATTTACAATTACCCTCCGTATTACCGTAATTGTCCGCCCGATATTTTCCCTCAATTGATTGACAGGTTTTCTACATCCTAGAGCCAATTACTTTTCTTCCCCCGGGGCGTCCTGCCCCTTTTTACCCGCGTCATCAATCACTATTGCGCATGCGTGTAACCGGGGCTATCGTCATCGTCTTCATGCTCGTGCATGATATGCGCATGCGTATTGCGCTGTATGTCTTCATTCGTTACATTGATTTAGTCATTAGACAGAGAAAAATTAGAATTAGACAGAGAAAGCGATTTACACTATTGCGTTCCAAAGTATGGATCCAAGTTTACATTTGTGTAAATACAATCTAACAGTGCTACGTACTGAAAATTTCTACGCATGCGCAAATGCGGTTAAAATACGCATGCGCATTCTGAACCCGGTGTTGTGCACGAGCTTTGAAGTGACGCGGTGAGCTTGTTGATATGCTCGCTACGTCATTAGATGCAAAGAAGGAAGTGGAGCGGGGGAGGAGTACAAATAAGAAACGGCGGTATTATATATATATATTTTACTATAAATTCATATACTTTTTAAAAAAAATATGTTAGCGACTTTAATAGTTATTTGATAATGTTTACATGGGTGCTGTGCAGTTAGTTAAAATTGACCTTCACTTTAAACACTTCAACCACAGGACACTCTTGACTCTCCTTATCACTTAGGCGTTTTTCTCTCTGGAGGTGATCAAACAATAGAATGCTAAGCATTAATTAGATTGTAGCTGGAGCCAGCCACTTGTGGTTAGAAAATAAAGTTAACACTTTCAGTCCTGACCGAAGGGTCTGTCACAGTGAGTGTCATTATGATTGTGGGGGTTAGTCTGACTGTGTATATAAGTATGATAGTGAGTGTCAGTATGATTGTGTGGGTTAGTCTTACTGTTGTATATATTATGATAGTGAGTATCAGTATGATTGTATGGGTTAGTCTTACTGCTGTATATAAGTATGATAGTGAGTGTCAGTATGATTGTATAGGTTAGTCTTACTGCTGTATATAAGTATGATAGTGAGTGCCAGTATGATTGTGTGGGTTAGTCTGACTGTGTATATAAGTATGATAGTGAGTATCAGTATGATTGTGGGGGTTAGTCTGACTGTTGTATATAAGTATGATAGTGAGTATCAGTATGATTGTGGGGGTTAGTCTGACTGTGTATATAAGTATGATAGTGAGTGTCAGTATGATTGTGTTGGTTAGTCTGACTGTTGTATATAAGTATGATAGTGAGTATCAGTATGATTGTGGGGGTTAGTCTGACTGTGTATATAAGTATGATAGTGAGTGCCAGTATGATTGTGTGGGTTAGTCTGACTGTGTATATAAGTATGATAGTGAGTGTCAGTATGATTGTATGGGTTAGTCTTACTGCTGTATATAAGTATGATAGTGAGTGTCAGTATGATTGTGTGGGTTAGTCTTGCCTAGAGCTGCTCCCTGGCTCAGCAGAGCATCAAATGAAAGATAAACAGTGCACTCTAAAAAAAATCAGTAAAGAAAAGGTTTAGGCGCGCAAACTATCACCTAGATTACGAGTTTTGCTTTAGAGTCTATGATGTGCTAACGAGCAGTTTATGCTCACCACTCACTTGCAGACAGCGCTGGTATTACGGGTTTTTACAAACCCGGCGACGGTGTTGTGTCGAATCTGGGGATCTATCAAAATCGGGAATCGGCAATTCCCGGGAACCCCGCCCACACATCTCTAACCCACCCACACATCTCTAGTATGCTAACACTATGCCTAACGTCCGCCCAGGCTACCTCCCACTTCTACTAAACTCCACCCAGGATACTTCCCTACTCCTCCAAAATGCCACCCAGCTACGTCGGGATAGATGAGCGGTTACATTTACTATGTTGACAACATAGTATTTGTGACAGCTTGTGTTATGAATAAGAGTATTTTGATAAGGATTTGAGGAACTCAACTGCAGAATTAATTAAATATGTTAATTGTTTGCACTAAATCAAATGAAATCTCTATGGGATGAGAGAATTCTGTAGATTAGTGAAAGTTAGTCAGTGGTTAGTACTTTTAGTCTGTATATAAAAGTTACACAGAGCGTACTGAACTATTAAGTTTTGAAGGCTATGGTATTGAATGAATAAGTCCCAAGATAATTTAAATATTATATGAGTATGTTAGCTTGAGTAAATCTCCTTTGGTTTTTACAAGTAGCTGTAATCCCTTGAATAAATCTCATACGGTTTTTACAAGTAGCTGTAATCCTTTGCATAAAGTCTATTCACAATTGTAATCCTGATGCTGAATTAGGTGTTAAGTAATACCATGAATAATAACTCAACACATACCTGCGAACCTTCACTTCTGTTGTCTGAAGAGAGCTGCAATGGTGGTACTGTTAAATTGAGAAACCGGAGAGATGAGAATGGCGTTCTGCTGCAGTGAGACTGGTTCAGCTACTGTGTTCCGTGATCGGAACAAACAGGAAGTGACGTAACGGCAGCTCCGGGTTGTCAGAAACTGCAACTCCAGTTCAGCAGTGAAATGTTATCGAAGCAGGTAAAATTTAACACAGTCACTGATAATTGAAAATAGATGTCTTTACCACACTGAGCTGAATGAGGGTGAGACTTTGCCACAAAAGGGATTTGGCTAGGTGCGGTAATGTGCTGCTGATTAGTTGAATCTTCTGGGTTGATTATAAGTGTTTTCCGGTCTTTAAAGTTAACCTCTGTGTCTCCAAGAAGATTTGTTTAGTCTGCAAATTACTAAGACCTAGATTTGGAGTTTGGCGTTAGCCGTGAAAACCAGCGTTAGAGGCTCCTAACGCTGGTTTTAGGCTACCGCCGGTATTTGGAGTCACTCAAAATAGGGTCTAACGCTCACTTTTCATCCGCGACTTTTCCATACCGCAGATCCCCTTACGTAAATTGCGTATCCTATCTTTTCAATGGGATCTTTCTAACTCCGGTATTTAGAGTCGTTTCTGAAGTGAGCGTTAGACATCTAACGACAAAACTCCAGCCGCAGGAAAAAAGTCAGTAGTTAAGAGCTTTCTGGGCTAACGCCGGTTTATAAAGCTCTTAACTACTGTACTCTAAAGTACACTAACACCCATAAACTACCTATGTACCCCTAAACCGAGGTCCCCCCACATCGCCGACACTCAAATACATTTTTTAACCCCTAATCTGCCGACCGCCACCTACGTTATCCTTATGTACCCCTAATCTGCTGCCCCTAACACCGCCGACCCCTATATTATATTTATTAACCCCTAATCTGCCCCCCACAACGTCGCAGCCAGCTACCTACAATAATTAACCCCTAATCTGCCGACCACAAAGCGCCGCCACCTACGTTATCCTTATGTACCCCTAATCTGCTGCCCCTAACACCGCCGACCCCTATATTATATTTATTAACCCCTAATCTGCCCTCCACAATGTCGCAGCCAGCTACCTACAATAATTAACCCCTAATCTGCCGACCGCAAAGCGCCGCCACCTACGTTATCCTTATGTACCCCTAATCTGCTGCCCCTAACACCGCCGACCCCTGTATTATATTTATTAACCCCTAATCTGCCCCACAACGTCGCCTCCACCTGTCTACACTTATTAACCCCTAATCTGCCGACCGGAGCTCACCGCTATTCTAATAAATGTATTAACCCCTAAAGCTAAGTCTAACCCTAACACTAACACCCCCCTAAGTTAAATATAATTTACATCTAACAAAATTAATTAACTCTTATTAAATAAATTATTCCTATTTAAAGATAAATACTTACGTGTAAAATAAATCCTAATATAGCTACAATATAAATTATAATTATATTATAGCTATTTTAGGATTTATATTTATTTTACAGGTAACTTTGTATTTATTTTAACCAGGTACAATAGCTATTAAATAGTTAAGAACTATTTAATAGCTAAAATAGTTAAAATAATTACAAATTTACCTGTAAAATAAATCCTAACCTAAGTTACAATTAAACCTAACACTACACTATCAATAAATTAATTAAATAAACTACCTACAATTACCTACAATTAACCTAACACTACACTATCAATAAATTAATTAAATACAATTCCTACAAATAAATACAATTAAATAAACTAGCTAAAGTACAAAAAATAAAAAAGAACTAAGTTACAAAAAATAAAAAAATATTTACAAACATAAGAAAAATATTACAACAATTTTAAACTAATTACACCTACTCTAAGCCCCTTAATAAAATAACAAAGACCCCCAAAATAACAAAATGCCCTACCCTATTCTAAATTACTAAAGTTCAAAGCTCTTTTACCTTACCAGCCCTGAACAGGGCCCTTTGCGGGGCATGCCCCAAGAAGTTCAGCTCTTTTGCCTGTAAAAAAACATACAATACCCCCCCCCAACATTACAACCCACCACCCACATACCCCTAATCTAACCCAAACCCCCCTTAAATAAACCTAACACTAAGCCCCTGAAGATCATCCTACCTTGTCTTCACCTCACCAGGTATCACCGATCCGTCCTGGCTCCAAAATCTTCATCCAACCCAAGCGGGGGCTGGCGATCCATCATCCGGTGGATCAGCCAATCGGATTGAACTTGATTCTGATTGGCTGATTCCATCAGCCAATTAGAATATTCCTACCTTAATTCCGATTATCTGATAGAATCCTATCAGCCAATAGGAATTCGAGGGACGCCATCTTGGATGACGTCATTTAAAGGAACCGTCATTCGGCTAGTAGGCGTCGGGAGAAGAGCATGTTCCGCGTCGGATGGAAGATGATGGCTCCCGAAGAAAGAAGATTGAAGATGCCGTTGATAGAAGACTTCATCCAGATCATGGATCTCTTCAGCTCCCGCTTGGATGAAGACTTCAGCCGGATCATGGACCTCTTCAGCTCCCGCTTGGATGATGACTTCAGCCGGATCATGGACCTCTTCAGCCCCCCACTTGGGCTTGGATCAGGACATCAGAGGAGCTCTTCTGGATCGATCGGTGAACCTGGTATGGTGATCGGAACAGCCAATAGAATGCGAGCTCAATCTGATTGGCTGATTGGATCAGCCAATCGGATTGAACTTGATTCTGATTGGCTGATTCCATCAGCCAATCAGAATATTCCTACCTTAATTTCGATTGGCTGATAGAATCCTATCAGCCAATCGGAATTCGAGGGACGCCATCTTGGATGACGTCCCTTAAAGGAACCGTCATTCGGCTAGTAGGCGTCGGGAGAAGAGGATGTTCCGCGTCGGAGGTCTGTAAGATGGATCCGGAAGAAAGAAGATTCAAGATGCCATTGATAGAAGACTTCATCCGGATCATGGACCTCTTCAGCTCCCGCTTGGATGAAGACTTCAGCCGGATCATGGACCTCTTCAGCTCCCGCTTGGATGAAGACTTCAGCCGGATCATGGACCTCTTCAGCCCCCCGCTTGGGCTTGGATCAGGACATCGGAGGAGCTCTTCAGGACGGATCGGTGAACCTGGCAGGGTGAAGATAAGGTAGGAAGATCTTCAGGGGCTTAGTGTTAGGTTTATTTAAGGGGGGTTTGGGTTAGATTAGGGGTATGTGGGTGGTGGGTTGTAATGTTGGGGGGGTATTGTATGTTTTTTTTTACAGGCAAAAGAGCTGAATTCTTTGGGGCATGCCCCGCAAAGGGCCCTGTTCAGGGCTGGTAAGGTAAAAGAGCTTTGAACTTTTGTAATTTAGAATAGGGTAGGGCATTTTTTTATTTTGGGGGGCTTTGTTATTTTATTAGGGGGCTTAAAGTAGGTGTAATTAGTTTAAAATTGTTGTAATATTTTTCTTATGTTTGTAAATATTTTTTTATTTTTTGTAACTTAGTTCTTTTTTATTTTTTGTACTTTAGCTAGTTTATTTAATTGTATTTATTTGTAGGAATTGTATTTAATTAATTTATTGATAGTGTAGTGTTAGGTTAATTGTAGGTAATTGTAGTTAGTTTATTTAATTAATTTATTGATAGTGTAGTGTTAGGTTTAATTGTAACTTAGGTTAGGATTTATTTTACAGGTAAATTTGTAATTATTTTAACTATTTTAGCTATTAAATAGTTCTTAACTATTTAATAGCTATTGTACCTGGTTAAAATAAATACAAAGTTACCTGTAAAATAAATATAAATCCTAAAATAGCTATAATATAATTATAATTTATATTGTAGCTATATTAGGATTTATTTTACAGGTAAGTATTTATCTTTAAATAGGAATAATTTATTTAATAAGAGTTAATTAATTTCGTTAGATGTAAATTATATTTAACTTAGGGGGGTGTTAGTGTTAGGGTTAGACTTAGCTTTAGGGGTTAATACATTTATTAGAATAGCGGTGAGCTCCAGTCGGCAGATTAGGGTTTAATGTTTGAAGTTCGGTGTCGGCGATGTTAGGGAGGGCAGATTAGGGGTTAATACTATTTATTATAGGGTTAGTGAGGCGGATTAGGGGTTAATAACTTTATTATAGTAGCGCTCAGGTCCGCTCGGCAGATTAGGGGTTAATAAGTGTAGGCAGGTGGAGGCGACATTGTGGGGGGCAGATTAGGGGTTAATAAATATAATATAGGGGTCGGCGATGTTAGGGAAGCAGATTAGGGGTACATAGGAATAATGTAAGTAGTGGCGGTTTACGGAGCGGCAGATTAGGGGTTAATAATAATATGCAGGGGTCAGCGATAGCGGAGGCGGCAGATTAGGGGTTAATAAGTGTAAGGTTAGGGGTGTTTAGACTCGGGGTACATGTTAGAGTGTTAAGTGCAGACGTAGGAAGGGTTACCGCATAGCAAACAATGGGGCTGCGTTAGGAGCTGAACGCGGCTTTTTTGCAGGTGTTTGGTTTTTTTTCAGCTCAAACAGCTCCATTGTTTCCTATGGGGGAATCGTGCACGAGCACGTTTTTGAGGCTGGCCCCTTGCGTAAGCAACTCTGGTATCGAGAGTTGAAGCTGCGTTAAAAATGCTCTACGCTCCTTTTTTGGAGCCTAACGCAGCCATTCTGTGGACTCTCAATACCAGAGTTATTTTTATGGTGCGGCCAGAAAAAAGCTGGCATTAGTTTTTCCGGTCGTTACCGACAAAACTCCAAATCTAGCCGTAAGAAAGTAAGGTTAGCAAATACGTCTGATCTCTGCAAAGAATTCAAATTACTGAGCAAGGTGCTTTGTTAATTCACCTGCTTTAAAGGAGGAGCATCTAATTAGGTAGAAGTCACTGAGTGAAACTTAAAGGTATAGTAAGAGAATCCTAACAGCTTGTCACGTACGAGGCAGGGTATTTATTAGCCGTGTATTTCATACTTACTATAAAAAGGGGCATATGGCAGCGTTTTGAAGTCATTATTTAAAGAGCATATTTAAATATATCACCTATACTTATTGTGTTTATATGTAACGGCTCACCTGTCCCAACGTAGCTGGGTGGCATATTGGAGGAGTGGGGAGGTATCCTCGGTGGAGTTTAGTAGAAGTGGGAGGTAGCCTGGGCGGACATTAGGCATAGCGTGTGTTAGCTTACTAGAGATGTGTGGGCGGGGTTTCGGGAATTGCCGATTCCCGATTTTGATAGATTTCCAGATTCGACACAACACCGGCGTTAACAGACAAAAAGTGAACGTTGAGCAAAATTTTGCTCCACATCTCACTCCAATACCAGTGCTGCTTACGTTAGCGGGGAGCTGGTTGTGCATGCTCGTGCACGATTTCCCCATAGGAATCAACCGGGAAAGCCGGCTGAAAAAAAATCTAACACCTGCAAAAAAGCA
The DNA here is from genome assembly GCF_027579735.1 of Bombina bombina. Taxonomy (NCBI): domain Eukaryota; kingdom Metazoa; phylum Chordata; class Amphibia; order Anura; family Bombinatoridae; genus Bombina; species Bombina bombina. The sequence continues at coordinate 1,227,162,886 of NC_069502.1, forward strand.
GCGTTTAGCTCCTAACGCAGCCCCATTGATTCCTATGGGGAAATAAAATTTATGTCTACACCTAACACCCTAACATGAACCCCGAGTCTAAAAACCCCTAATCTTACACTTATTAAACCCTAATCTGCCGCCCCCGGCATCGCCAACACCTACATTATAACTATTAACCCCTAATCTGCTGTCCCCAACATCGCCGACACCTACAGTATATTTATTAACCCCTAATCTGCCGCCCCCAATGTCGCCGCCACTATTTTAAATTTATTAATCCCTAAACCTAAGTATAACCCTAACCCCCCCTAACTTAAATATAATTTAAATAAATCTAAATAAAATAACTATCATTAACTAAATTATTCCTATTTAAAACTAAATACTTACCTATAAAATAAACCCTAAGCTAGCTGCAATATAACTAATAGTTACATTGTAGGTAGCTTAGGTTTTATTTTTATTTTACAGGCAACTTTGTATTTATTTTAACTAGGTAGAATAGTTACTAGTTATTAACTATTTAATAAACTACCTAGCTAAAATAAAGACAAATTGACCTGTAAAATAAAACCTAACCTAAGTTACACTAACACCTAACACTACACTATAATTAAATTATTTCCCTAAATTAAATACAATTAAATTAAATGATCTAAAGTACAAAAACAAACAAACACTAGATTACAGAAAATAATAAACAAATTACAAGATTTTTAAACTAATTACACCTAATCTAATCCCCCTAATAAACCCCCCCCAAATAAAAAAAGCCCTACCCTACACTAAATTACAAATAGCCCTTAAAAGGGACTTTTGCGGGGCATTGCCCCAAAGTAATCAGCTCTTTTATCTGTAAAAAAAATTACAAATCCCCCCAACATTAAAATCCACCACCCACACAACCAACCCTACTCTAAAACCCACCCAATACCCCCTTAAAAAAAACTAACACTAACCCCTTGAAGATCACCTTACCGGGAGAAGTCTTCATCCAACCGGGCCGAAGTTCTCAACGAAGCTGGGAGAAGTCTTCATCCAAACTGGGCGAAGTGGTCCTCCAGACGGGCAGAAGTCTTCATCCAGACGGCATCTTCTATCTTCATCCATCCGGCGCGGAGCGGGTCCATCTTCAAGACATCCAACGCGGAGCATCCTCTTCATGCGACGGCTAACACTGAATGAAGGTTCCTTTAAATGACGTCATCCAAGATGGCGTCCCTTCAATTCCGATTGATTGATAGAATTCTGATGCAATCAGATGCAATCAGACAATAGAATTGAAGTTCAATCCTATTGGCTGGTCCAATCAGCCAATAGAATGCCAGCTCAATCCTATTGGCTGATTGGATTTTTTCTACCTTAGAGACAGTGTCAGACAGTCATGCGGTCAGGTGCCAGGCATCCCCCTCAAGATTTCCCAGTTCCCGTTTAGAGAGACAGCACAGCAGCGAGTGACTCCACTGCTCCACACGTCACTGAGCACAGATAGGCAGGCAGGTTTAGGCTAGCAGCACAACTTCGCAAGCCCCACGGTAGGCCCACAACATTCATTGTAAAATTGGGCAGAGGAGAAACAAAGTACAAACAAGCAAAAGCAGCTGGGAAGACTATTTGTGGAAATTGCAGTGCAAGCTTAAGGGGCAAACAAATTAAGTGTATTTACAACTTCCCCAGTCCTACTAATGCTCACAAATGCTGGCCCCTCTAATAAAAACCTCTATGCATCTCTACATTGTATTTCAATAAAAAAAAAATTAAAAAAATTTCTGGTGGTGTCACCCCCTGGAGGGTGTCACCTGGGTGTGGCCCGCACCCCCCACACCCCCAGTGACGCCAGTCTGACTGTGTATATTAGTATGATAGTAAGTATCAGTGTGATTGTGTGGGTTAGTCTGACTGTGTATATTAGTATGATAGTGAGTGTCAGTATGATTGTGTGGGTTAGTCTGAATGTGTATATAAGTATAATAGTGAGTGTTAGCATAATTGTGTGGGTTAGTCTGACTGTGTATATAAGTATGGTAGTGAGTGTTAGCATGATTGTGGGGGTTAGTCTGACTGTGTATATAAGTATGGTAGTGAGTGTTAGCATGATTGTTGGGGTTAGTCTGACTGTGTATATAAGTATGATAGTGAGTATCAGCATGATTGTGTGGGTTAGTCTGACTGTGTATATAAGTATGATAGTGAGTGTCAGTATGATTGTGTGGTTTAGTCGGACTGTGTATATAAGTATGATAGTGAGAGTCAGTATAATTGTGTAGGTTAGTCTGACTGTGTATATAAGTATGATAGTGAGTGTCAGTATGATTGTGTGTGTTAGTCTGACTGTGTATATTAGTATGATTGTGTGCGTTAGTCTGACTTTGTATATAAGTATGATAGTGAGTGTCAGTATAATTGTGTGGGTTAGATTTACTGCTGTATATAAGTATGATAGTGAGTGTCAGTATGATTGTGTGCGTTAGTCTGACTGTGTATATAAGTATGATAGTGAGTATCAGTATGATTGTGTGGGTTAATCTGACTGTGTATATAATTATAATAGTAAGTATCAGTATGAAAGTGTGGGTTAGTCTGACTGTGTATATAACTATGATAGTAAGTATCAGTATGATTGTGTGATTTAGTCTTACTGCTGTATATAAGTATGATAGTTAGTGTCAGTATGATTGCGGGGGTTAGTCTGACTGTGTATATTAGTATGATAGTGAGTGCCAGTATGATTGTGTGGGTTAGTCTGACTGTGTATATAAATACGATAGTAAGTATCAGTATGATTGTGTGGGTTAGTCTGACTGTGTATATTAGTATGATAGTGAGTGTTAGCATGATTGTGTGGGTTAGTCTGACTGTGTATATAAGTATGATAGTGAGTGTCAATATGATTGTATGTTGTAAGTCTGATAGTAAGTATCAGTATGATTGTGTAGGTTAGTCTGACTGTGTATATAAGTATGATAGTGAGTGTCAGTATGATTGTGTGGGTTAGATTTACTGCTGTATATAAGTATAATAGTGAGTGTCAGTATGATTGTGTGCGTTAGTCTGACTGTGTATATTAGTATGATTGTGTGCGTTAGTCTGACTTTGTATATAAGTATGATAGTGAGCGTCAGTATGATTGTGTGGGTTAGATTTACTGCTGTATATAAGTATAATAGTAAGTGTCAGTATGATTGTGTGCGTTAGTCTGACTGTGTATATTAGTATGTTGTGTGCGTTAGTCTGACTTTGTATATAAGTATGATAGTGAGCGTCAGTATGATTGTGTGGGTTAGATTTACTGCTGTATATAAGTATGATAGTGAGTGTCAGTATGATGGTGTGCGTTAGTCTGACTGTGTATATAAGTATGATAGTGAGTATAAGTATGATTGTGTGGGTTAATCTGACTGTGTATATAAATATAATAGTAAGTATCAGTATGAAAGTGTGGGTTAGTCTGGCTGTGTATATAAGTATGATAGTAAGTATCAGTATGATTGTGTGGTTTAGTCTTACTGCTATATATAAGTATGATAGTTAGTGTCAGTATGATTGTGGTAGTTAGTCTGACTGTGTATATTAGTATGATAGTGAGTGCCAGTATGATTGTGTGGGTTAGTCTGACTGTGTATATAAGTATGATAGTATCAGTATGATTGTGTGGGTTAGTCTGACTGTGTATATAAGTATGATAGTGAGTATCAGTATGATTGTGTGGGTTAGTCTTACTGTGTATATAAGTATAATAGTAAGTATTAGTATGATTATGTGGGTTAGTCTGACTGTGTATATTAGTATGATAGTGAGTGTCAATATGATTGTGTGTTGTAAGTCTGATAGTAAGTATCAGTATGATTGTGTGGGTTAGTCTGACTGTGTATATTAGTATGATAATAAGTGTTAGCATGATTGTGTGGGTTAGTCTGACTGTGTATAAAAGTATGATAGTGAGTGTCAGTATGATTGTGTGAGTTAATCTGACTGTGCATTTAAATATTATAGTAAGTATCAGTATGATTGTGTAGGTTAGAGTGACTGTGTATATAAGTATGGTAGTGAGTATCAGTATGATTGTGTGGGTTAGTCTGACTGTGAATATTCGTTATGATAGTGAGTGCAAGTATGATTGTGTGGGTTAGTCTGACTGTATATAAGTATGGCAGTGAGTATCAGTACTATTGTGTGGGTTTGTCTGACTGTGTATATTAGTATGATAGTGATTATCAGTATGATTGTGTGGGTTAGTCTGACTGTATATAAGTATTATAGTGAGTATCAGTATAATTTTATGGGTTAGTCTATCTGTGTATATAAGTATGATAGTGAGTGTCAGTATGATTGTGTGAGTTAGTCTGACTGTGTATATTAGTATGATAGTTATTATCAGTATGATTATGTAGGTTAGTCTGACTGTATATAAGTATGGCAGTGAGTATCAGTATGATTGTGTGGGTGTGTCTGACTGTGTATATTAGTATGATTGTGAGTGTCAGTATGATTGTGTGGGTTAGGCTGCCTGTGTATATAAGTATGATAGTGAGTGTCAATCAGTATGATTGTGTGGGTTAGTCTTACTGTGCATATTAGAATGATAGTGAGTGTCAGTATGATTGTGTGGGTTAGTCTGACTGTGTATATAAGTATGATAGTATCAGTATGATTGTGTGGGTTAGTCTGACTGTGTATATAAGTATGATAGTATCAGTATGATTGTGTGGGTTAGTCTGACTGTGTATATAGGTATGATAGTATCAGTATGATTGTGTGGGTTAGTCTAACTGTGTATATAAGTATGATAGTATCAGTATGATTGTGTGGGTTAGTCTAACTGTGTATATAAGTATGATAGTATCAGTATGATTGTGTGGGTTAGTCTGACTGTGTATATAAGTATGATAGTATCAGTATGATTGTGTGGGTTAGTCTGACTGTGTATATAAGTATGATAGTAAGTATCAGTATGATTGTGTGGGTTACTCGGACTGTGTATACAAGTATAATAGTGAGCGTCAGTATGATTGTGTGAGTTAGTCTGATTTGATATTAGTATGATAGTTTGACGAGAGTCACCATGATCTGGAAGCCTGTTATGGAACACTCTTTGGGCAGGGTGGACATGGACTTAATACCCAGAGACTACATGGAAATGTGGAATTGTATATGCTGGACAACCCATGTACTTTCATAACTCTTTCTTATGTCCAGGTCACCCTGTATCCATAGATACAGGATGGGTACAGGGTGTTAGTGCCCATTGTGGGAGCAAGTGTGACTCTATAAACCAAGTGGGTATAAAGGACTTAATATTTAATAAGAGCTTTGTCAGGTTAGGTAAAGTCCAGTAAAAGACCCAAATGCTAGGGTGAACTAAAATAACACCCTTGCACTCTGAGTTTAATCCAGGACGTGACCCCACGACAACTACTATAAAACAAGGTACTCACAATATGGAGCAGTGTTGGTCTGGGTCCTCTGGAGGGAGTAAAGTAAATCTTGATTGCAGCAGGTTAAAACTTCAGAATAGGGTACCATAAACAAACAGTCAATAAGGAAGGATTAGGTAATTTGAAATCAGGCACTTTAAGGGTTAAGCCCAGTGTGGAAAATGAAGCAGAGTTTGGCAACTTGAAATCAGGCAGTTTGTGGGTTAGCAATTGAGTAGTCGTCTATGCAGAGTCTGGCAACTTGTAATCAGGCAGTTTGAGGGTTATGCAATAGAGTGGTCATATATGCAGAGTCTGGCAACTTGTAATCAGGCAGTTTGAGGGTTAAGCAATAGAGTGGTCATATATGCAGAGTCTGGCAACTTGTAATCAGGCAGTTTGAGGGTTATGCAATAGAGTGGTCATATATGCAGAGTCTGGCAACTTGTAATCAGGCAGTTTGAGGGTTAAGCAATAGAGTGGTCATATATGCAGAGTCTGGCAACTTGTAATCAGGCAGTTTGAGGGTTAAGCAATAAAGTAGTCGTTTATGCAGAGTCTGGCAACTTGTAATCAGGCAGTTTGAGGGTTAAGCAATAGAATGGTCGTATATGCAGAGTCTGGCAACTTGTAATCAGGCAGTTTGAAGGTTAAGCAATAGAGTAGTCGTTCATGCAGAGTCTGGCAACTTGTAATCAGGCAGTTTGAGGGTTAAGCAATAGAATGGTCATATAGGCAAAGGTTCAGGAACTGAGGTCAGATCAAAGTTAGAGTACTCACTACAACAACCGGAAAGCAACAAACAATCAGGCACCGGAGGATGGAGAGACCGGAATAAGAAGCCGGTTATGACGTCAGCAGAGGGGGACAGCTCAGAGTGGGGAAGAGCTTTGTCAGGTTAGGTAAAGTCCAGTAAAAGACCCAAATGCTAGGGCGAACTAAAATAACACCCTTGCACTCTGAGTTTAATCCAGGACGTGACCCCACGACAACTACTATAAAACAAGGTACTCACAATATGGAGCAGTGTTGGTCTGGGTCCTCTGGAGGGAGTAAAGTAAATCTTGATTGCAGCAGGTTAAAACTTCAGAATAGGGTACCATAAACAAACAGTCAATAAGGAAGGATTAGGTAATTTGAAATCAGGCACTTTAAGGGTTAAGCCCAGTGTGGAAAATGAAGCAGAGTTTGGCAACTTGAAATCAGGCAGTTTGTGGGTTAGCAATTGAGTAGTCGTCTATGCAGAGTCTGGCAACTTGTAATCAGGCAGTTTGAGGGTTATGCAATAGAGTGGTCATATATGCAGAGTCTGGCAACTTGTAATCAGGCAGTTTGAGGGTTAAGCAATAGAGTGGTCATATATGCAGAGTCTGGCAACTTGTAATCAGGCAGTTTGAGGGTTAAGCAATAGAGTGGTCATATATGCAGAGTCTGGCAACTTGTAATCAGGCAGTTTGAGGGTTATGCAATAGAGTGGTCATATATGCAGAGTCTGGCAACTTGTAATCAGGCAGTTTGAGGGTTAAGCAATAGAGTGGTTATATATGCAGAGTCTGGCAACTTGTAATCAGGCAGTTTGAGGGTTAAGCAATAAAGTAGTCGTTTATGCAGAGTCTGGCAACTTGTAATCAGGCAGTTTGAGGGTTAAGCAATAGAATGGTCGTATATGCAGAGTCTGGCAACTTGTAATCAGGCAGTTTGAAGGTTAAGCAATAGAGTAGTCGTTCATGCAGAGTCTGGCAACTTGTAATCAGGCAGTTTGAAGGTTAAGCAATAGAGTAGTCGTTCATGCAGAGTCTGGCAACTTGTAATCAGGCAGTTTGAGGGTTAAGCAATAGAATGGTCATATAGGCAAAGGTTCAGGAACTGAGGTCAGATCAAAGTTAGAGTACTCACTACAACAACCGGAAAGCAACAAACAATCAGGCACCGGAGGATGGAGAGACCGGAATAAGAAGCCGGTTATGACGTCAGCAGAGGGGGACAGCTCAGAGTGGGGAAGACGCTGCTAGGCAACCAGACACGCTGAAGGAGCCACTGGAACCTCCGGCGGCAAGCGTGACAGTGCCCCCTCCTCAAGGACCCCTCCTGGGGACCCTACCAGGCCGGGCAGGATACTTAAGATGAAAAGTCTTGACAAGGGCAAGAGCATGCTCATGAGAGGCAGGTTCCCAAGAGTGTTCTGTGATAGGATAGCCTTTAAAATTGACCAGATAATACAGCCGATTGCCCCATAACTTAGAATCCAAAATCTGACTGACCTCGAACTCAGGAGAACCTTCTACATAGAGTGGAGGAGGAGGTTTCATCTTGATGGAGTACCGGTTGTAGATGACTGGTTTGAGAAGAGACACATGAAATACAGGATGGACCTTGAGGGTCTTAGGTATGGCCAGATGATAAGCTGAAGAACAAGCTTTAGAAACAATTCGAAAAGGTCCGATGTATTTGGGACCCAACTTGGTACATGGTTGTCGTAGACAAATGAATCTGGTGGATAACCATACTCTGTCTCCAGTACGAAGTATAGGAGCCTTACTCCTTCTGCGATCAGAAAATCTTTTGTGCTGTATGGAAGAAGAGAGTAGATTCTGACGAATATGTTGCCAATGATTCCTGAGATTCTTTACGATACGATCTGCTCCAGGAACTTCAGAAGAACCAATAATCATAGGAAAAGTCCTAGGTTCAAAGCCATAAGCTGCCTTAAAGGGTGAAGTCTGTAAGGAGGAATTGAAGCGTGAGTTATAAGCTAATTCCGCCAAAGGCAATAACTGTGACCAGTTGGAATGGTGATGATTTACATAATGTCTGAGATAAGATTCCAAAGACTGGTTTACACGCTCGGTCTGTCCGTTGGACTGAGGATGATGAGCGGTAGAGAGGGATAAGTTGATTCCAAAGTGCTTGCAAAAAGATCTCCAGAACTTCAAAACAAATTGAACACCCCGATCAGACACAATGTCAGAAGGAAATCCATGTAAACGAGAGATATGAAGGACGAATAGATCAGAAAGTCTTTGAGCAGAGGGCAATCCAGGAAGAGGAATGAAATGAGCAGACTTGGAGAATCGGTCCACCACTACCCAAATGGTCATATTTCCAGCAGAAACAGGAAGATCAGTAACAAAGTCAATGGATATGTAGGACCAAGGGTAGTGAGGGACAGAAAGAGGGTGTAACAATCCAAACAGATGATGAGTAGACTGCTTATTTGATGCACAAGAGCTACAAGCAGCAATGTAATCCTTAACGTCCCTCCTCATGGTGGACCAACAAACATGCTGCTTAAGTCTCCATAGAGCATTGGTTATTCCAGGATGACCTGAAGATACATTATCATGAGCCCAACGTAACAGCCTAAGACGTAATCCTCTGGGTATGAATAGGATTCCAGAAGGAATTTTGTAAGAGGTCGGAAGCTGGTTTGAGCAGAACGTAAAGCCTTTCCTGGAAACGAGGATACTTGAGCCAAAACTGACTGGACGTAATATGGGTTCGGTCTCCAACGGAGAAGATTCTGTGGTCTGAAATTGCCTGGATAATGCATCTGCCTTGGAGTTCTTAGAACCAGGAACGTATGAAAGTACAAAATTAAACCTGGAAAAGAACAAGGCCCACCGAGCCTGACGAGGATTGAGACGTTTAGCTGTATGGAGATACAGGAGATTCTTATGGTCTGTTAGAATAATGAATGGTTGACTAGAACCCTCTAACCAATGCCTCCACTCGTCCAAGGCAAGTTTTATAGCCAATAATTCTTTGTTGCCCACATCATAGTTTAACTCGGCAGGATTGAACTTTTTGGAAAAGAATGCCACAGGATGTTTCTTGCTGGTAGACGGATTTCGTTGGGAGAGAACAGCTCCAGCTGCAATGGAAGAAGCATCTACTTCCAAGATAAATTGTTGATCAGGAATAGAATGACTGAGGAGTGGTGCCGAAGAAAAGGCCGCTTTAAGTGTTTCAAAAGCCTGTACTGCCGGGATAGTCCAGTTCTTGTCCCTTCTTGGTGAGAGGAGACGTGATATCAGCGAAATTCTTTATAAACTTATTATACTTATTATACTCTATAGTAGTTGGCAAAGCCAAGAAACCTCTGCAGGGATCTGAGGGTGGTAGGTCTTGGCCAGTCCTTAATTGCAGAAAGCTTAGCAGAATCCATCTCAAAACCTAATTCTGATATAATATAACCCAAGAAGGGAATGGACCTCTGATGGAAAGAGCATTTCTCCAATTTAGCGAAAAGGGAGTTGTCCCGTAATCTCTGAAGCACTAGCTTTACATGGTGTACATGTTCCTGGAAAGAACTGGAATAGATCAGAATGTCATCCAGATAGATGATAACACATTGGTTTAAATAATCTCTGAATATCTCATTAACAAAGTGCTGAAATACTGCTGGTGCATTGCACAATCCAAAAGGCATTACAAGGGACTCATAGTGACCAAATCTAGTGTTAAATGCAGTCTTCCATTCGTCTCCCTTATGAATTCTGACCAAATTGTAGGCCCCACGGAGATCCAACTTGGAAAACACAGAGGCACCTTGGAGGCGATCAAATAGCTCAGGGATGAGCGGAAGAGGATAACTGTTTTTGACAGTAATCTGATTCAAAGCCCGATAATCAATACAGGGATGAAGCCCTCCATCTTTTTTTCCAATAAAGAAAAAAACGGCTCCCACCGGTGATGATGAAGGACGAATAAATCCTCTGGCCAAATTGTCCTTAATGTATTCCACAAGAGAGGTATTTTCTTGACGAGAGAGAGGATATGTCCTTCCCTTAGGCAGAGGGGCCCCAGAATACAATTCAATCGGACAGTCGAAAACCCGATGAGGAGGTAACGACTCCGCCTCCTTTTTAGAAAATACATCACAGAAGGAATGGTAGTGTTTAGGAAGAGAATCAGGAATTTCCACACAAGCCACTACAGGACTGGATGGTTTGGAGGGATTTTGCAGGCAATGCTTAAAACAGGTGGTTTCCCAGGAAAGAAGCTCTCCCTTAGACCAAGAGAATACAGGATCATGTAGTTGTAACCAAGGTAGCCCCAAGATCAACAGAATGTGGGGGGAGGAGATAACATCAAAACAAATCATTTCAGAGTGGAGAATGCCCACAGATAGAAGAAGAGGTATAGTAGAATGTTGAATAACTCCAGATCCCAGAGGCTGCCCACTAGCTGAAGTTACCTTGATTAATTGTTTCTTGGCAAGAAGAGGAATCCTGAGAGAGTTTACAAAAGTTGAATCAATAAATACACCTGCAGCTCTGGACTCGATGAGAGCTTGAGTTTGAAACTTAGTGTTTCAAAAACAAATGGTTACAGGAACAAATAGTTTGGAATTGAGGGAAGTCATAGGATTCTGGCTTAACTCTGTCCCTCTATCAGTAGTTAAGCCTTGGCTTTTACTGGATGGATTGGACAGTCCTTAAATAAATGTCCTTTAGTACAACACTACAAACATAGCCCAAGAGTGCGCCTTCTATGACGTTCAGCTTCAGTTAACTTAATAGCCCCTACTTCCATGGGCTCTACAGACTCAGAAGAATGGGAGTTGTTATTTGAAAGACTTGGGATATGAATAGGAGGACGAAAAGCAGATCTAGAAAAGGTTCTCTGACTCCTATCTCTCTCCTGTAGTCGTTCAAAATGCTGGGCGTCCAGATTAACACATAAATTGATAAGATCCTCCAATGAGTCAGGAAGTTCCCAAAACATAAGTTCATCCTTCAGGAGTTCGCAAAGTCCCTTGCGAAAAGCGGCACGCAGATTTCCGTGGTTCCAATCAGTCTCAGCTGCTAAAGTCCTGAATTCTATAGCATATTGAGCTACAGATAGAGATCCTTGTCTCAAATCTAATAACCCAGCCTCAGCAGCAGCCGACCTCCCAGGTTTTTTTTAAAAACTCAGGAGAAAATTGACACAAATAACTCCAAATCCTGAAGAAGAGGGTTGTCTTTCTCCAAAAGAGGGGATACCCAGGCCAGAGCCTTGCCCTTCATGAGAGATATGATAAAAGTGATCTTGGCTGAAGAATTAAAGAATACTTGAGGGTTGTTTCTGAAATGTAAGCGACACTGATTAAGGAATCCACAACATTCTTCTGGGTTACCGTCATACTTATCAGGAAGAGGAATTCTAGGTATAAGTTGTCCTACTGGCTGTGGTGGATTATAAACAGCAGAGGTACTGGCAGAAGCGGCAGTAGGAGTCATAGTAGCTTGGGAAGGAGCGGAGAGATTATGTAGCAGAGCCGTTATCTGATCAAGCTTGGAATCCAATGATTGCAAGTGGGCAGAATGATTACCAAGACATTGTCCTTGAAGGGCCACAGCCCTGGACAACTCATCTGGGTCCATAATATGGTCTGATTGTAATGTCAGGTAAGGTAAAGTCCAGTAAAAGACCCAAATGCTAGGGCGAACTAAAATAACACCCTTGCACTCTGAATTTAATCCAGGACGTGACCCCACAACAACTACTATAAAACAAGGTACTCACAATATGGAGCGGTGTTGGTCTGGGTCCTCTGGAGGGAGTAAAGTAAATCTTGATTGCAGCAGGTTAAAACTTCAGAATAGGGTACCATAAACAAACAGTCAATAAGGAAGGATTAGGTTATTTTAAATCAGGCACTTTAAGGGTTAAGCGCAGCGTGGAAAATGAAGTAGAGTTTGGCAACTTAAAATCAGGCAGTTTGTGGGTTAGCAATTGAGTAGTCGTATATGCAGAGTCTGGCAACTTGTAATCAGGCAGTTTGAGGGTTAAGCAATAGAGTGGTCATATATGCAGAGTCTGGCAACTTGTAATCAGGCAGATTGAGGGTTAAGCAATAGAGTAGTCGTTTATGCAGAGTCTGGCAACTTGTAATCAGGCAGTTTGAGGGTTAAGCAATAGAATGGTCGTTTATTTAGAGTCTGGCAACTTGTAATCAGGCAGTTTGAGGGTTAAGCAATAGAATGGACGTTTATTTAGAGTCTGGCAACTTGTAATCAGGCAGTTTGAGGGTTAAGCAATAGAATGGTCGTATAGGCAAAGGTTCAGGAACTGAGGTCAGATCAAAGTTAGAGTACTCACTACAACAACCGGAAAGCAACAAACAATCAGGCACCGGAGGATGGAGAGACCGGAATAAGAAGCCGGTCATGACGTCAGCAGAGGGGGACGGCTCAGAGTGGGGAAGACGCTGCTAGGCAACCAGACATGCTGAAGGAGCCACCGGAACCTCCGGCGGCGAGCGTGACAAGCTTTTTTAATTTTTTAATAAGAGGTGTTTTATTTACGCTTCAGATCTGATTGTGTCTCAGGAGTCTGTTGGGTAACCTGTTTAATGTTAAGTGTATTCCTGTGCGATTATGTTAACAAGACTGCCAAAAATTGGATTGTCTGAGCAAACTCCCCCCCCCCCAGTTAATTAAGTTGATATGTTAATCTGTTTTTACCTGTGAATAGACAATTGTTTATAGGTTTGATGTATTGTTCATATGTTTATTTTTACTGTTTAACCAATTCCCTCTGTATCCTGAAGCTCTGTGACTCTGAAATGCCAGGGGGGATAAATATGTTTGCTGTTGTTCAATAAAGAGTTAATTTTGTGTTCAGAAACCTGAGTGTTGCCTAAGTTCTGTTCACCTCCCTAACTTTAGACTGTGGTCAAAGGGGGATACCAGGAGCTATTGGTCTGGATAAAGGGATGTCCAGGACAAGGGAAGTGTTCTGATGGAGGTATTCATTTGGGGTACCAGGTGGTCCATCACAATTGGTGGCAAGGGCTGGGATGGATTTCTTGTCCTTGGGGACATCCAAAAACCACCACTGGAACCAATATTTCCGTTGACAGAGGAGGAGCGGCACAGTCACATGCAGCTATGGAAGCAGAGCTCGTATGGTGAAAGCCGCAAGAGCTGGCCCACCTTGACGAACCTGTTTCTGCACAGAACAAGCTGGGATGGAGGGATGTGCTGCCTAGCTATCAGTCACTAAGCAGCACTTCAAACATGCCTCAATGGCAGGTGGTGAAGGATCAGAGCCAGATGATTAGGCAGAGAAGGTTGTCAATCTATGGAGCCAACCCATCCGAAGTAGCAGTCCGGGTAACAAACACCAAGGTGGAGAAGCAGATTACCAGGTATTGGAATATTCGGATGGCTGAGATGCTGGGATCGGATACCTCTAAATGGGAAGTTCTGATATGGGACTTCGAGTGGCAAGTCAAATTCGCCCTTGCTGTGTTAGGAGGGCCAGTTCCAGAGGAGATATGCCTGGAATGGAGAGCCCTGATTTGGCTAGAGATGTGGGAAGATGCACTGGAGTATTGGTATGGCTGCAGAGGCAAAGTTCTGCCCTCCCCAGAACAGTGCTTCAGGAACTAGGTTAACTTGTGGCTCTGCTTACTGAGTGGACAACCCACAGGTGAGGGGATAGCCGAACTGAAATGTCTGGTGCGAAGAGAGGCCGAGCTCGAGGATCAGTACAGAGCATTATATTCAAAACAAAGAAGAAAATAAATACCGGAGCCAGGTAGCCAGTGCAGTTGGTAGTTTATTCAGCTAGGAGAATTCAGATGGGTATGGTAGAGCTCCTACTGACGCGTTTCACGCATGCGTACAAGCGCTTCATCAGAGATAGATACCTGCCACACCAGGTGAGCCTAAGTCCTGTATACCAACCAATGAGAATCAGAGCTTAATCAATTAATTCCCATAGGAGGAGGGCTCTTGTGGTGGATACAGGTGAGATTGTGACATGCTTGATGGCATAGCAGAATTTTGATTTTAGAAAGCCTTTGATATAGCTGTACATTGTTCACAGTATACATGATATTGCTAGAAAATGTATACAAAATGTATTTACTAGATGTTAAAAATATTTGGGAACCAAATGCATATTTGAATAAGAATATACTTATAATTAATATGAATGAAAAAAGCAGACAGAAAGAAGAAGAAATATTATAAACTAAAATAATAGTCTATGTCTAAGTGGTGATACCTCCTATGTATTAAAATGTATATATATTTATCCCATTAAAAATATACATATTATTAGGATCCATTTTTGTTTCATTCTTCTAGATATTAGTACAAAGAGCTAATAGCTTAGGGGTACTTTGTGTGTTCATTATTCGTGCCCTAGCGAACTAAAATAATGTTAAATGTTAATTCATTCGATATTAATATGGTGGATATACAGTAGGTTAGGTGAAATAGGGTTGTCAACTAAGTTGTAAGTGAAATCTCTGTTTATTTGGATGGTCCTCACTCAACAACATACGATTAATGCCTATGGGTGTTCTTGTTGCTAATGTGAAAATCCGGTAGACCTCTATTTTTAATAAATGTTTGAGTCTGTCGTCTCCCAGGGGGTCTCTCTCTATATGATCTATGCCAACAAAAGGAAAGTTAGAGATGCCTGCTTGATGTGTGTGTGGAAGTGTTTGGCTATGGGTGTTCTAGGTATTTCTTCATCTATAGAGATGAGGTGTTCTCTTGTTCTGTCTTTTAAAGGGACGTGTGGTGATACCCAAGTACTGAAGATCACATTGTTTGCAGGTCACTCATTTCATATGTTTGTTCTTGTTTTTATTGTTATTGTTGTTGGTGTTGTTAAGTAGAGTATGTATGTCCATTTTGGCCACCTGTAGATTCATTTTTTTGATAGCGATCAATTTGTTAGAGAGTATTTTCGCCTCCTGTCTATATAGTTTTAATGTGGAACAGTTTTTGCGTATGCAAAGGAATTGGCCTTTGGGTATACCTTTTCTCATATGGGGTGCATGACAGGAATCTGCTCTCAGTATGGTGTTTCTGAAAAGGGGTTTATTGTAGTTGGAAGTGATTATGTTGTTATGTACATCATGTTCCAAATACAAATCCAGATACTTTATACTGCACACTTTAGCCTTTTCTGTAAATGAGAGATTGAGATTGTTGTGGTTAAGATGTTTTATGAGCTGTGGGACTGTTGTTGTGTCTTCATCTTTGTAAATTAAATCATCTATAAACCTACCGTATGTTATGATGTTGTGCTTGAGGGGACAGTGTATCCCAAAGATGTGGCTGGTTTAGAAGAATCTAATATACAAATTAGCATATGAGGGGGCAAATTTTGCCCCCATGGCTGTGCCACATCTCTGGAGGTAGTATATCCCCTCAAACACAAAGTAATTGTGAGTTAGATATTTTGTTATCTCAATACGAAAACGGATGAACCTGTCTGGGAAGTCTGTATAGCGTTCCAACATATATTTCAATGCTTCTAGTCCTTCAGTGTGAGGGATGCTTGAGTATAGGGAGGGAACGTCTATGGTTTGCAGATAGGTGGCAGTCGAGGGCAGAAATGCACTATTCCCTGGAAGGTGATGACTTTGGTGGTCCTGCTTAGTATGGGAAGCATTGGAGGAGAAAGTTGACTTTGGCAGTACCGAGGGCTATCGATTCTGGGACATTCAAACCATGCGGCAGGAGATGTTACAGCCATCAGAAGCACTTGCCTTGGAGCCTGGCCTGACATGGCTTATCTATCAGGAATGGTACATTGAAGTAGATTACCTAGAACTGCTGAAAAGTAGTCCTTTACTTACTTCCGAGGAGGCAGATGTAGTGGACTTAATATTCAAGGATGTTGGCCTGGAGGTGTGGATGAGACAGTGTTCACCACACCTGGAGTGCAGGGATGTGGGGAAGTCAGCCGAGATCCCAAATCCCCTGGCATGGGGACCACCGTCACCCTGTTATCTCCCCAGAAGGCCCCAGAGATTGTGGATCTAATTGACTTTTACTCTGAGGTGTCAGATGCGGACTACCCAGCAGAACAGCAGGCAACAGGGCAGAGTGCTGTTAGCCTCTGCCTACCCCTAACTTATGCCCCAGAAAATAGAATGACAGCCTCGCGCTGGTGGAGGGACCGGAGGAGCATGAAGTAATCCCAGTGGAGAAGCTGGCATCAGGACCGAGATGATGTTGGCCTCTCTCCTCAAGCGATGGGGGATTCCTATCCAGTACAAGTGGATGGGACTACAGTCTCCACCTGTATACCTGGGGATGCTGGGCAGTTGGCCCAGATCTGCAGCACTGCAACAGCATGTTGGAGTAAACCCAGCCCCCCCTGTCTTCTCTCCAGCAACTGAAAGGACTCCAGGGAGAAGGGACAGTTGGCACTTCTCCCCAGCATCAGGTATGTTCTATCAGAGAGGCAGAGGTTGGCCAGGTGAGTGATGCTCTGTCCGGAATAATATGTTTGGGGTACTGTGTAGGTACGGGAATTGGGGGAATGGATCTTCGGACTAACTTCAAAGTCAACCCATCTGGGGTCTCCTCCTGTGTTAGTCTCCTTCCAAAGTGGGAGATATGTGACATGAGTCACCATGACCTGGGGGCCTGGGCCTGTTATGGAACACTCTTTGGGCAGGGGGTACATGGGCTTAATACCCAAATAAACTACATGGACATGTGGACTTTTATATGCCGGACACCCCATGTACTTTCATAACTCTGTCTTATGTCCACGTCACCCTGTATCCATAGATACAGGATGGGTACAGGGTGTGAGTGCCCCTTGTGGGAGCAAGTGTGAGTCTATAAGCCAAGCGGGCATAAAGGACTTAATATTTAATAAGAGCCGTTTTTATATTTTCTAATAAGAGGTGTTTTATTTACTCTTCAGATCTGATTGTATCTCAGGAGTCTGTTTGGGAAACATGATTAGTGTTAAGTGTATTCCTGTGTGATTATGTTAAAGAGACTTCCCAGAATCAGATTGTCTGAGTAAACTCCCCCCCCCCCCAGTTAATTAAGTTGATATGTTATAGACAATTGCTTATAGGTTTGATTTATTGTTCATCTGTTTGTTTTTACTGTTTAACCAATGCCCTCTGTTTCCTGAAGCTCTGTGACACTGGAATGCCAGGCAGTATAAATATGTGCTGCTGTTCAATAAACAGTGAATTTTGTGTTGCATCAGATCTGTTCACCTCCCTAACTTTAGACTGCAGTCAAAGGGGGATACCAGGAGCTTTTGGTCTGGATAAAGGGATGTCCAGGACAAGAGAAGTATTCTGACAGAAGTACCCATTCGGGGTACCAGACGGACCGTCACAGATAGTGAGTATCAGTATGATTGTGTTGGTTAGTCTGACTGTGTATATACAGTAAGTATGATAGTGAGTGTCAGTATGATTGTATAGGTTAGTCTGACTGTGTATATACAGTAAGTATGATAGTGAGTGTCAGTATGATTGTATAGGTTAGTCTTACTGCTGTATATAAGTATAATACTGAGTGTCAGTATGATTGCATGGGTTAGTCTTACTGCTGTATATAAGTATGATACTGAGTGTTAGTATGATTGTGTTGGTTAGTCTGACTGTGTATATACAGTAAGTATGATAGTGAGTGTCAGTATGATTGTATAGGTTACTCTTACTGCTGTATATAAGTATGATATAGTGAGTATCAGTATGATTGTGTGGGTTAGTCTTACTGCTGTATATAAGTATGATATAGTGAGTATCAGTATGATTGTATAGGTTAGTCTTACTGCTGTATATAAGTATGATAATGAGTGTCAGTATGATTGTATGGGTTAGTCTTACTGCTGTATATAAGTATGATACTGAGTGTCAGTATGATTGTATGGGTTAGTCTTACTGCTGTATATAAGTATGATAGTGAGTGTCAGTATGATTGTATAGGTTAGTCTTACTGCTGTATATAAGTATGATAGTGAGTGTCAGTATGATTGTATAGGTTAGTCTTACTGCTGTATATAAGTATGATAGTGAGTGTCAGTATGATTGTATAGGTTAGTCTTACTGCTGTATATAAGTATGATAGTGAGTGTCAGTATGATTGTATAGGTTAGTCTTACTGCTGTATATAAGTATGATATAGTGAGTATCAGTATAATTGTATGGGTTAGTCTTACTGCTGTATATAAGTATGATAGTGAGTGTCAGTATGATTGTATAGGTTAGTCTGACTGTGTATATACAGTAAGTATGATAGTGAGTGTCAGTATCATTGTATAGGTTAGTCTTACTGCTGTATATAAGTATGATACTGAGTGTCAGTATGATTGCATGGGTTAGTCTTACTGCTGTATATAAGTATGATACTGAGTGTTAGTATGATTGTGTTGGTTAGTCTGACTGTGTATATACAGTAAGTATGATAGTGAGTGTCAGTATGATTGTATAGGTTAGTCTTACTGCTGTATATAAGTATGATATAGTGAGTATCAGTATGATAGTATAGGTTAGTCTTACTGCTGTATATAAGTATGATATAGTGAGTATCAGTATGATTGTATAGGTTAGTCTTACTGCTGTATATAAGTATGATAGTTAGTGTCAGTATGATTGTATAGGTTAGTCTTACTGCTGTATATAAGTATGATAGTGAGTGTCAGTATGATTGTATGGGTTAGTCTTACTGCTGTATATAAGTATGATACTGAGTGTCAGTATGATTGTATGGGTTAGTCTTACTGCTGTATATAAGTATGATAGTGAGTGTCAGTATGATTGTATAGGTTAGTCTTACTGCTGTATACAAGTATGATATAGTGAGTATCAGTATGATTGTATAGGTTAGTCTTACTGCTGTATATAAGTATGATACTGAGTGTCAGTATGATTGTATAGGTTAGTCTTACTGCTGTATATAAGTATGATACTGAGTGTCAGTATGATTGTATAGGTTAGTCTTACTGCTGTATATAAGTATGATACTGAGTGTCAGTATGATTGTATAGGTTAGTCTTACTGCTGTATATAAGTATGATATAGTGAGTGTCAGTATGATTGTATAGGTTAGTCTTACTGCTGTATATAAGTATGATATAGTGAGTATCAGTATGATTGTATAGGTTAGTCTTACTGCTGTATATAAGTATGATATAGTGAGTATCAGTATGATTGTATAGGTTAGTCTTACTGCTGTATATAAGTATGATATAGTGAGTGTCAGTATGATTGTATAGGTTAGTCTTACTGCTGTATATAAGTATGATATAGTGAGTATCAGTATGATTGTATAGGTTAGTCTTACTGGTGTATATAAGTATGATATAGTGAGTGTCAGTATGATTGTATAGGTTAGTCTTACTGCTGTATATAAGTATGATAGTGTCAGTATGATTGTATAGGTTAGTCTTACTGCTGTGAATAAGTATGATATAGTGAATATCAGTATGATTGTATAGGTTAGTCTTACTGCTGTATATAAGTATGATATAGTGAGTGTCAGTATGATTGTATAGGTTAGTCTTACTGCTGTATATAAGTATGATAGTGAGTGTCAGTATGATTGTATAGGTTAGTCTTACTGTTGTATATAAGTATGATACTGAGTGTCAGTATGATTGTATAGGTTAGTCTTACTGCTGTATATAAGTATGATACTGAGTGTCAGTATGATTGTATAGGTTAGTCTTACTGCTGTATATATGTATGATATAGTGAGTATCAGTATGATTGTATAGGTTAGTCTTACTGCTGCATATAAGTATGATATAGTGAGTGTCAGTATGATTGTATAGGTTAGTCTTACTGCTGTATATAAGTATGATAGTGAGTGTCAGTATGATTGTATAGGTTAGTCTGACTGTGTATATTAGTATGATAGTGAGTGTCAGTATGATTGTGTTGGTTAGTCTGACTGTGTGTATTAGTATGATAGTGAGTGTCAGTATGATTGTATAGGTTAGTCTTACTGCTGTATATAAGTATGATAGTGAGTGTCAGTATGATTGTATAGGTTAGTCTGACTGTGTATATTAGTATGATAGTGAGTGTCAGTATGATTGTGTGGGTTTAGTCTGACTGTGCATATTAGTATGATAGTGAGTGTCAGTATGATTGTGCTGATTTAGTCTTACTGTTGTATATAAGTATGATAGTGAGTATCAGTATGATTGTGTTGGTTAGTCTGACTGTGTATATTAGTATGATAGTGAGTATCAGAATGATTGTGTTGGTTAGTCTGACTGTGTATATTAGTATGATAGTGAGTATCAGTATGATTGTGTTGGTTAGTCTGACTGTGTATATTAGTATGATAGTGAGTGTCAGTATGATTGTGTTGGTTAGTTTTACTGTTGTATATAAGTATGATAGTGAGTGTCAGTATGATTGTGTTGGTTAGTCTGACTGTGTATATTAGTATGATAGTAAGTGTCAGTATGATTGTGTAGGTTTAGTCTTACTGTTGTATATAAGTATGATAATAAGTATCATTATGATTGTGTGAGTTAGTCTGACTGTATATTAGTATGATAGTGTGTGTCAGTATGATTGTGTGAGTTAGTCTGACTGTGCATATTAGTATGATAGTGTGTGTCAGTATGATTGTGTGAGTTAGTCTGACTGTGTAAATTAGTATGACAGTGTGTGTCAGTATAATTGTGTGAGTTAGTCTGACTGTGTATATAAGTATGATAGTGAGTATCAGTATGATTGTGTTGGTTAGCTAGTGTGTATGTGTATATACATATATATATATATATATATATATATATATATATATATATGTGTGTGTGTGTGTGTGTGTGTGTGTGTGTGTATGTGTGTACACATAGCTTATACTATCACCATGGTGATAGTTAGACCACGTTGTGCTTACATTCTCATGTATAGCACAACCCCCACAGAAAGTCAAACCCCAGCACTTAGCTTTTAGCAATATGCTATTATCACAAATAAATACAAAATCACTCTTATTATATTCATCTTCAATATATTGTCTTTATTACATGCACAGCCTATATGATTATTGTTTAGCAACACTGTTTCTCTTTGAGAGTTTCACACTTAACATTTTCTTTTTCCTTTTTTTGCACTAAACAATTAGCACACAAGGTTTTATTCACACAATATCAATTAGGCTTTGCTCACACACTATTGGCTAACACCAGTATTTAACCTGACAGCAGGTGAACACCATTAGATCTCTGATGAAGCGCATGTGAGCATGCGGGAAACGCGTCAGATCCAACCCTGCACACTGTGACTGTGTATCTCACTTAACTGTTCATTAAAATAACCACTTTGGAACCAGAGTTTGCAGTACCTTGTTTTTCTTCTTCCTAATACTGCATACGGCAGAGCTTGCCCTGAGGACTGCAACTCGAACTATCTCTACTTTTTATCTCCTGTTTGCCACTGCACTTACGACCAGCCGTCTTTACTGTTAGAAACTATTGCAATATGACTACCTATGAGCAATAGCCCATCTACCGGACTCACCTGGGGAAAGGACTTCCAACTGGGGACGCCACCCTGATCGCCCTCGCCTGACTAACGGCGGTACTGGAGGGGACGCTTTTCCTTTAGCCAAGAGGAGATTCTCCACACTTGCCCCCTGGAGGGCAACAAAGTTGAGGACGTACATTGGAGCGGCCGGCTTCACACAACGAAGCTCCAGCATCAGCAAAGAGGGACATTGGCGCGACGCACGCTAACGAGTGACGTCATTGAGTGCGCCGCCTTGCTACCTACACTGCATGGATACGGCCAGCCAGAGAGGAGCCGCACACCGACTCGGATTCCCTACACTTGGGCACCCCTCCAGCCTGAAAGACATCCCGAACCAGGACCGGTAAGCAAATTTATTAATACAGTAACAGCACACTTGCTGAGTCCGCAATCACTGATAGCCTTACACCTACGAACTCTCCTGTATAGCATGCACAGACAGTCCAGATAGCATCGCTTGCACAATTGTTGTTTCACTTGTATCCTTCATTGTGCATCATAACAGGATACCATATATGCTGCATCCTTGAGCAATAATAATAACAACCTCATACGCTTGCTGGCCAAAACAGCTATACGGGGGGCAGACATACTGACTGTAAGGCATTAAACCAAGCAAATACACCAAAGACTACTGGGTGACTTCAGCAAATTCAGTGATTGCCTGACCCTTGTGATTGGAAATATCTTACATACGAGGAACTTTACTTTATATATTTCAAACAGGAGACTTCAGACACTTCAGGGACTGATACTCTTTCTCTTTTACTTGCTTCAACTGTTTTGTTTGCTCAATTATCAGTACCCTACAGGACATTCCATTACTTTATATGAACAGTATGACTGATTCACTAGTATCATCAGACACTACCCCCACAGGGGGTCTGAATGAGGATAAACGTAGACTCATTCTAGTCACAGCTCTGCAAGGGACCAATACCATTCCTACAGTGCCAAGGGAAGAGAATTTACCCATGTTATTCTCAAACTTAGAGAAACTCAGGTATAAGGAAACCAATTTTTGGTGGGACACAGAATTTCTGGACCTCTACATCAAAGAGGGCAAAGTGCCACGAGGCTTGAGAATGAAAAAGTTCCCTTCCTTTGCCCAGCAAATTCCTGAGTTTATGGAAGAATGGAACCATACTTTGACTAGGTGTTCTCTTACCCTGATGAACCAACTACTCAGGCATAAGAAACAAGAGAGAGAATCTATACTTATAGAAATTAATAACATAACCGAAAGCATCAAAGCCTTTGAGGTAACTAGTCAGCATAAGGACTATACACTACAATTGGAGGAAACCATCAATAAATTGGACATTGAGTTGTCAAGCAGAAAAGTATCCAAGTATAACCGGGACACTAAAGATTATGACCTTAACATAGTTTACTCCTGGCAGCAACATAGACTTGCTAGGGGCAAGGGTAACTCCAACCCTTCCAAAACCAAACATAACAAACGTAGAACACATTCCAATAAGAAAGTCACTTTTTCAAGCATAGAAACAGTAGACTCTGAAAGCTCCTTTCCTCAATCAGCAAGTTCCTCAACTACTGAACTAGTAGAAACACCCAGAGATACAGATATAGGCACTACAGCCCTACCAGGCACCACAGCCTCACCTAGAACCACACTAGCAGCTCTGGTAAAGACCCCCAACCAAACTAGCACTCCTAAAAGCACTAGTCAACCACACAGATACCCCAGCAGGACAGCCTCAAAAAACAAAAAGAAATAGGCAATGTAATAAACCTGTCTAGCACTCAATTATCACCTGCACAAATATCCATCCTTAATAAAGGTCTCGCTTTTGCACTTTCTACAAACTTTGATGTTTTTTCTACAGTAATAGATGTAAATAGGTTGGTTCGAAAGCTTACCTTAAGAAAGCACTTCACTGGAATTGATACTGACCCTCCTCTCACCCCTCCCACTTTACTTACAGAAACAAAAAACAATCTCACAGGCCTCTTATACAAAGACCAATGTGACTTCATCACTTTGTTAACCTTACAGCACTCCACTCCAGGGAACACCACTTCTACACATAATTTCAATCATAAGGATAGGTCCTACTTCTATCCAATCCAGGCTAGAAGTACCAGCATAGAACTGTATCAGGAAACAGTACTGAGAGACATTCTTGCACTAAACGACTCCTTGAAAGGGACTAACCAATTAAAACATAACATCATACTACAAGAAAAGAATGCACTTATAGAACTAGAAGGAAACCCTAACATAGTAGTGACCCAGGCAGACAAGGGAGGGGCGGTGGTTATTTTAAACACCTCAGACTATGTGGAAGAGTTAAAAACACATCTTGATAATTCTAACACCTACACTAAACTCAATCAAGACCCCACACTAAAGTTCAGCCAGGAACTACTCTCTTTTTTGGACACGGCACTGGAAGAGGGGCACATCTCTCAGGAGGTAAAGGAATATCTGTCTACTCAAGACCCCCTTGTCCCCACTTTCAGGGTTGTACCCAAAATCCATAAGACTCTCACAAAACCCCCTGGGAGGCCCATTGTGGCCAGTATAGGGTCTTTGTGTGAGCGATTTGGAGCCTGGCTGGATTCTGTACTTCAGCCCATTGTAATGGCCCTCCCTGGCTACATCAGAGACAGTGCCCATCTACTTCTCCAACTCGAGAAAATACACTGGCAACCCAGTTTCCAATGGCTGACCATTGATGTAACAGCTCTATACTCGAGCATACCCCACCAAAAAGGCCTGGAGGCCTTAGGAAACATGCTAAGACGATACACTGACCTCTCAGACAACTTTATAGAATTTGTAGTATCCACAGCTAATTTTCTACTGACTCACAACTACTTTGTCTCTGGGGGGGAATTCTACTTACAAAACTGCGGCACAGCCATGGGGGCTAAATTTGCCCCGGCCTATGCTAACCTATACATGGGCTGGCTGGAAATAAATACCATCTATGCCGATGACTTCCCCCCTCAGAGACAATGTGGTTGTGTATGGCCGTTTCATAGACGACCTGATAATTGTCTGGAACCCCATTAACCAAAGAGAGGCCCAACACTTGGTTGACTTACTAAATAACAACCCCTTCAATTTGAGTTTCACATATAATGTCCACCCCAGATCCATTGCTTATTTAGACTTACAGCTAACCATAGACACCAACAACAATATAGTATCCTCTATCTACAGGAAGGCACTAGCACGAAATACTATACTAAGGGCAGACTCATGCCATGTAAAACATACTATAAGGGGCATACCGAAGGGCCAATATATAAGAGCCCGGAGGAATTGCTCCAATTTCTTGCAGTACCAGGAACAAGCTGATCAAATCACTGCCCGGCTTGTGGAGAGAGGATACAACAAGACCACTCTGACAAAAACAGCTAAAGAGGTTGGTAAATTAGACAGACATACACTATTTGCCAATACAAATAGGAAACATAAAAACAAACGCACCAGTGATAGACAGAACACACTGACTAGAGAAATTGTTTTCTCTACCCAGTACAGCAGGCAGTATGATGAAATCTGCAAAATAATACACAAATATCTGCCCATCTTACAAAGTGATCACAAACTTAAAGACATAACCAAACAGCAAATAAAATGCGTAGCCAAAAGAGCTCCCACAGTAGGAGATAAAGTAAGAAAAAGCTTTACTTCAAAACCTCAACAAAACACAAACTGGCTAACGCCACATCCAGGCTTTTTCAAGTGTGGACGCACATGCAAGAGCTGTAATTACACTCAGAAGAAAGACCAGTTCACCTCCTCAAATACAGGCAGGACTTTCCCAATCAAACAAAGAATAGATTGCACTACTAAATTTGTAATCTATTTAATTACATGCCAACAGTGTTCTTTACAATACATAGGCCTCACCACACGCCCCCTCAAGGACCGTATTAGACAACATCTTTTATCACTTGAAGAGGAAGTTCCTAGAACACCTGTAGCCAAGCATTTTAGAACACATGGCACACAAATCAAACACCTATTCTCATTTTTAGGCATTGATCACATAGGAAAGGACATCAGGGGAGGTGACAGACTCAGCAAATTGCAGAGGAAAGAAGCCTTTTGGATCTTTACCTTGCAGACAAAAAGCCCTAAAGGCATAAATATGAGACAAGATCTGGATCTATTCATAGACTAATCCACAAGTTCTCTACCAATGACTACTAAAGTAATACTATTTGTATAGAGTAGTTTCTCCTCCCCCTAACTAATTTAGTAAGTAAATTCCATTGCCCCTTGGCACATAAAAATATTGATATAAAAATATTGATATGATTCAATTAACAACAACCAATGAGTGTTCATCGGTTTTATATATAAAAAGAGTATAAATAATGTGTTTTTTTAAACAAACAAAAAAAAAACTTTTTCTTTTTTATGACTAATGGTCTTATTCTAGGTCACATCACTTACCAAAATGATTTTATACAATTTTTGACAACAACAGCCCATCCTCTTCGGGCTCCTTCCCCCAACAGCAACCATCTTAGTATATAAATTCTTAATTACATATATTGGACCTATAGGATGTTCGCTCCACCATATGACAAAAAGGTGTGTAAGATATATATTTGGGTAAATACCTGGGTCCCACACAGATAGGATTACCCAGGATTGAGTTCAACAGGCAATTTACTAGTATTTACTACATAAACGCCAAAAGAATGTTGCGCCCAACAAACACCCACTAATATCACACACACCCTACCATATTCATTTAGATCATCCTGCTATCACCTAGGAATTCAACTTCCAATCAGATACCTTTGTATAGGACAGTTGTCATTCGGAGCAACTATTTTGCCCCTAAGGAAAGCAGGCACATCATATCTCCAGCAATATAGCCTTCATAAATTTAAATCATACAATTACATCTGTCTGGCTATAGATAGTGGTGAACATTAGACATGAGCAAGAACAGCTCCCTAGTCCCCAAACAACAGAGTTGCTATCCCTATTCTTCCTTATCCCCAGCTTTTTTCTTTCTTCTCTTTTTCCTTTCATCTTTTTTCACCTCTTTTCCTTTCTCCTTTTTTCTTATCTTTTTTCTTTTTTTTTTTTTTTTTTTTTTATCTTATATTATTATATTTTTTTATCTTCTTTTTTCATCTTCATTTTCATTCTTACTCTTTTAGCTTAACCTCATATTTCCTATATATCAGTGAGTTCTGGGATTAACAAAAATCCCTAAAAAATTCCTAAAAAATTCCTAAGAAATTCCTAGAACATAGCTTATACTATCACCATGGTGATAGTTAGACCACGTTGTGCTTACATTCTCATGTATAGCACAACCCCCACAGAAAGTCAAACCCCAGCACTTAGCTTTTAGCAATATGCTATTATCACAAATAAATACAAAATCACTCTTATTATATTCATCTTCAATATATTGTCTTTATTACATGCACAGCCTATATGATTATTGTTTAGCAACACTGTTTCTCTTTGAGAGTTTCACACTTAACATTTTCTTTTTCCTTTTTTTGCACTAAACAATTAGCACACAAGGTTTTATTCACACAATATCAATTAGGCTTTGCTCACACACTATTGGCTAACACCAGTATTTAACCTGACAGCAGGTGAACACCATTAGATCTCTGATGAAGCGCATGTGAGCATGCGGGAAACGCGTCAGATCCAACCCTGCACACTGTGACTGTGTATCTCACTTAACTGTTCATTAAAATAACCACTTTGGAACCAGAGTTTGCAGTACCTTGTTTTTCTTCTTCCTAATACTATATATATATATATATATATATATATATATATATATATAATATATATATATATATATATATATATATATCACACCAGCTAAACCAGGATTTAATTTGCAATGAGTACAGATGAAGATAAATAAAAATTCATCTGGTGCAAGGAGGTTCCCAAAGTAATTAATGACAGAAAAAGGGAAAAAAAGAAGGGTAACCTTTAAACCAGCACTTACTCATTAATAAAAAAATATACCTGAATAGAAGAATATGACTCATCAACCAGATAAGAATCAGTATCAAGTATAAGCATGTACCCTTTATTGCCAAAACAAAAAATGTATAAATTATATAACACTCCAAATAAATGCTGTCCACAGAAGTTATGACATTGCCCCCTAGATAGCAAGCAATCCCTTTTTAGCATTAAGCAGTATGCAGGAAAAATGCAGAAGTATGAGTAGCAAATAAATGTCAGGATAATTTCCCAGGGAGATATATAGGGCATTTGTGGCTGTCAGGTTAGGAAATGTCCAGAAGAAGACCCAAATGCTAGGGCGAACTTAAACAACACCCTTGCACTCTGAGTTTAATCCAGGACGTGACCCCACGACAACCTCCAAAAAACAAAGTACTCACGATATGGAGCAGGGTTAGCCTGTGCCAAAGTAATTCATGATATCAGCCAGATAGACTTCTGAATAAGGAACTGGCTTCAGGAAATGTCTTCCACAGTATCAGGAGAGCAGGGATAGTCCACTTATACTCAGACAGAAGAAGGGTAAAACAGGAAACAGTTAATAATGCAGGAGTAGGTCATTTGTTATCAGGCAGTCTGAAGGTTAACACTGTGTAGACTGTCTTTGCAGAGTATGCAACAGGTAATCAGGCAGTTTGAGGGTTAACACTGAGTAGACAGTCTTTGCAGAGTATGCAACAGGTAATCAGGCAGTTTGAGAGTTAACACTGTGTAGACAGTCTTTGCAGAGTATGCAACAGGTAATCAGGCATTTTGAGGGTAAACACTGTGTAGTCAGAACTTGCAGAATTAACAACATGTAATCAGGTAGTTTGAAGGTTAACACTGTGTTGTCAGAACTTGCAGAGATAGCAACAGGTAAGCTGGTAGTTTGAAGGTTAACACAGATTAATCAGTACTTGTTGAGATTGGCAACAGGATATCAAGCAGTTTGAAGGTTTACACTGAATAATTGTATTTGCAGAGTTTGGAAACAGGTAAACATGCAGATTGAAGGTTTCACAGAAATAACAGTATTTGAATAGTTTGGCAGTACACATAGTAGTCTGAATATGCAGGGTTTGCAGCAGGTAAACAGGAAGTTTGAAAGTTTCACAAAACAAACAGTACTTGCATTGTTTGGAGACAGGTAATCAGGAGGTTGAAGGTTAATCCAGCATAGTAAATCCTTGAAGAGATTGGCAACAGAAAAGCAGCAGTTAGAGAGATTCCTCAGCAAAATCCTATCAGAAGCCACAAAGTTAACAACCAAACTGGCACTGGAGAAACAGGAAGCCAAGAATGAAAAGCCTGGTTGTGACATCATCAGAAAGGGGTGGCTCAGACACCTGTCAATCAAGCACACAGAGAGGACTGCAGAGCTTCCCAGCAGCTGAGCGTGACAGTGCCCCCTCCTCAAGGACCCCTCCGGGGGACCCGACCGGGCCTGGCAGGGTATTTCTTGTGAAAAGACTTGACAAGAGCTGGAGCATGAACATGAGAGGCCGGTTCCCAAGATCGTTCAGAGATAGGATAACCCTTCCAATGGACCAGGTAGTACAGCCGATTGCCCTGTAGCTTGGAATCGAGAATCTGGCTGACTTCAAACTCAGAAGTTCCCTCTACGGAAAGTGGAGGAGGTGGTTTACTCTTGATAGAGTACTGATTGTAGATGATTGGCTTGAGTAGGGAGACATGAAACACTGGATGGATCTTGAGAGTCTTGGGTAAGGCCAGGCGGTATGCAGAAGAACAAACTCTGGAAACAATTCGAAAAGGTCCAATGTACTTAGGACCCAACTTGGTACAAGGTTGTTTTAGACGTATGAAGTTGGTGGATAAAAATACTCTGTCTCCAGTACGAAGTAAAGGAGCCTTGCACCTTCTGCGATCAGCATATTTCTTATGTCTTAAGGAAGAAGAGAGTAGATTTTGATGAATGAGTTGCCAGTGATTACTGAGATTTTTCACTATACGATCTGCTCCAGGGACTTCAGTAGAACTGGTAATCATAGGAAAGGTTCTAGGTTCAAATCCATAAGCTGCCTTAAAGGGAGAGGTCTGTAATGAGGCGTTATAACGTGAGTTGTGAGCTAATTCCGTCAAAGGCAATAACAGAGACCAGTTGGAGTGGTGATGGTCTACATAATGTCTTAGAAAAGATTCCAAGGCTTGATTTACACGCTCAGTCTGTCCGTTGGATTGAGGATGGTGTGCAGTAGAAAGTGATATGTTGATTCCGAAGTGTTTACAAAAAGACCTCCAAAATTTGGAAACAAATTGGACTCCACGATCTGAGACTATGTCAGTGGGAAAACCATGTAAACGAGATATATGTAGAACAAAGAGTTCAGAAAGTCTTTGAGCTGAAGGCAAGCCTGGAAGAGGTATGAAGTGAGCAGACTTGGAGAACCGATCCACCACTACCCAAATGGTCGTATTTCAAGCAGAAACAGGAAGATCTGTAACAAAGTCCATGGATAAGTGAGACCAAGGGTAATGAGGAATAGGAAGAGGGTGTAATAGACCAAAAGGTCGATGAGAAGATTGTTTGTTCGAAGCACAAGAACTACAAGCAGCAATATAATCCTTAACATCCCTCCTCATAGTGGACCACCAAACATGCTGCTTCAGTTTCCACAATGTATTGGTTATTCCCGGATGACCTGCTGAAATGTTGTCATGAGCCCAACGTAGAAGCTTAAGACATAATCCTTTGGGTACATACAGGATACCAGAAGGTAGTTTGCAAGAAGATGGTATCCGGACTTGAGCAGCATGTAAAGCCTGTACTGGAAAAGAGGATACTTGAGCCAAAACTTTGACTGGACGTAGTATAGGTTCTGAATCCAATGGAGAAGGTTCAGAAGATTGGAACTGCCTAGATAAAGCATCTGCCTTGGAATTTTTTGAACCAGGAACATAGGAAAGTACAAAATTAAACCTGGAGAAGAACAAGGCCCACCGAGCCTGACGAGGATTGAGACGTGTAGCTGTTTGGAGGTATAAAAGATTCTTGTGATCTGTCAGAATGAAAAAAGGTTGACTGGTACCCTCTAACCAATGCCTCCATTCATCCAAAGCTAATTTTATAGCCAAAAGCTCCTTATTGCCCACATCATAATTTAACTCGGCAGGATTGAATTTTTTCGAAAAGAACGCCACAGGATGTATCTTGCTAGTAGTCGGATCACGTTGGGAGAGAACAGCTCCAGCTGCTATAGAGGAAGCGTCAACCTCCAAAATAAACTGGAAATCGGGAATTGGATGACTGAGAAGAGGTGCAGAAGAAAATGCTGATTTTAGCGTTTCAAAAGCCTGTACTGCCGAAGAGGACCAGTTCTTACAATTTTGCCCTTTCTTAGTAAGAGAAGTGAGTGGAGATGTGATGTCAGCAAAGTTCTTTATAAACTTTCTATAGTAATTGGCAAAGCCAAGAAACCTCTGCAGGGATTTGAGAGTAGTTGGTCTGGGCCAGTCCTTGATAGCGACAGTTTAGCAGGATCCATCTCAAAACCTGATTCAGAAATGATATACCCCAAAAAGGGGATGGAACTCTGATGAAAAAGGAGCATTTCTCCAATTTAGCGAACAGGGGAATTGTCTCGTAACCTCTGAAGAGACCAGTCTTACATGATGTACATGTTCCTGTAATGTTTTCGAATAGATTAGAATGTCATCGAGGTAAATGATAACAAATTGATTTAGATAATCTCTTAAGATTAGTTGACAAAGTACTGAAATACTGCTGGTGCATTGCACAATCCAAATGGCATTACTAGATACTCATAGTGACCAAATCTAGTGTTAAATGCCGTCTTCCATTCGTCTCCTTTACGGATTCTGACCAGATTGTAGGCCCCACGGAGATCTAACTTGGAAAAAATAGAAGCACCTTGAAGACGATCGAATAACTCAGAAATGAGCGGCAGAGGATAGCTGTTTTTGACAGTAATCTGATTCAAGGCTTGATAATCAATACAGGGACGAAGACCTCCATCTTTTTTCCCAATGAAGAAAAAACCTGCACCCACAGGTGAAGAGGAAGGACGAATGAATCCTCTGGCTAAGTTGTCCTTTATGTATTCCTCAAGAGAGACATTTTCTTGACGAGAGAGGGTATAGGTCCTTCCCTTAGGTAGAGGAGCCCCTGAATACAATTCGATAGGACAGTCAAATATCCGGTGTGGAGGTAACGTCTCAGCCTCTTTTTTAGAAAACACATCACAAAAGGCATGATAGTAATTGGGCAATGATTCAGGAACTTCCACCATAGCTACGACAGGACAGGATGGTTTAGAGGGATTTTGCAGGCAATGTTTGAAACAGGTAGTTCCCCAGGAAATAAGTTCTCCTTTAGACCATGAGAAAACTGGATCATGAAGCTGCAACCAAGGTAACCCCAGAATCAATGGTATGTGGGGAGAAGAAATGACATCAAAACAAATAATTTCAGAATGAAGTATGCCCACAGTCAAAAGAAGAGGAATGGTAGAATGTTGTATGATACCAGTACCTAGAGGCTGTCCACTGACAGTAGTTACCTTAATTAACTGTTTCTTGGCTTGAAGAGGAATCCTGAGAGAGTCAGCAAAGTTTGAATCAATGAATACTCCAGCAGCTCCATAATCTATGAGAGCTTGAGCTCGAAACTTGGTGTTTCCAAAAGAGATAGTTACAGGAACAAAAAGTTTAGAATTGAGGGAAGACATGGGATTCTGGCTTAACTCTGTCTCTCTATCAAAAGTTAAGCCTTGGCTTTTACTGGCCGGATAGGAAAGTCCTTCAGTAAATGTCCTTTGGTACCACAATACAGACATAACCCAAGAGTACGCCTTCTATGGCGTTCAGCTTCTGACAATTTAATAGCTCCTACTTCCATGGGTTCCACAGACTCAGGAGATTGGGAATTATTATTAGAAAGACTTGAGGTTCGAATAGGAGGACGAAAAGAAGATTTAACAAAGGATCTCCGATTCCTATCTCTCTCCTGAAGACGTTCAGAATGCCGGGCGTCAAGAGTAATACATAAATTGATAAGACCCTCCAATGAATTGGGGAGTTCCCGAAATACAAGTTCATCCTTAAGGCGTTCGCAAAGTCCTTTGCAAAAGGCTGCCCGTAAGGCTCTATGGTTCCAATCAGTTTCTGCGGCTAAAGTCCTGAATTCAATAGCATATTGAGCTACCGAAAGGGATCCCTGTCTCAGATCCAACAATCCTGCCTCAGCGGCTGCAGACCTCCCAGGCTTGTCAAAAACAGAAGAAAAATTGACACAAATAATTCCACATCCTGTAGTAATGGATCATTCTTCTCTAAAAGAGGGGACACCCAGGCTAGAGCCTTACCCTTCAAGAGAGAAATAATAAAGGTGATTTTGGAAGTAGAATTGGAAAAAACTTGAGGATTGTTTCTGAAGTGTAAACGACACTGATTAAGGAATCCACGGCATTCTTCAGGATTACCGTCATATTTATCTGGAAGTGGGATTCGTGGTATATTCTGTCCAACAGTTTGAGGTGGATTAAAGACAGCATTGGTGCTAGTAGCAGTGGCAGCAGGAGTCACCGTCGCTTGAGAAGGAGCGGAGAGGTTATGTAGCAGAGCAGTAATCTGGTCAAGCTTGGAATCCAAAGATTGCAAATGAGCAGAATGATTTCCTAGAAGTTGCCTTGTAGAGCCACAGCCCTGGATAACTCGTCAGGGTCCATATTATGGCCAGTTTGTACTGTCAGGTTAGGAAAATGTCCAGAAGAAGACCCAAATGCTAGGGCGAACTTAAACAACACCCTTGGCACTCTGAGTTTAATCCAGGACGTGACCCCACGACAACCTCCAAAAAACAAAGTACTCACGATATGGAGCAGGGTTAGCCTGTGCCAAAGTAATTCATGATATCAGCCAGATAGACTTCTGAATAAGAACTGGTTTCAGGAAATGTCTTCCACAGTATCAGGAGAGCAGGGGATAGTCCACTTATACTCAGACAGAAGAAGGGTAAAACAGGAAACAGTTAATAATGCAGGAGTAGGCCATTTGTTATCAGGCAGTCTGAAGGTTAACACTGTGTAGACTGTCTTTGCAGAGTATGCAACAGGTAATCAGGCAGTTTGAGGGTTAACACTGAGTAGACAGTCTTTGCAGAGTATGCAACAGGTAATCAGGCAGTTTGAGAGTTAACACTGTGTAGACAGTCTTTGCAGAGTATGCAACAGGTAATCAGGCAGTTTGAGGGTAAACACTGTGTAGTCAGAACTTGCAGAATTAACAACATGTAATCAGGTAGTTTGAAGGTTAACACTGTGTTGTCAGAACTTGCAGAGATAGCAACAGGTAAGCTGGTAGTTTGAAGGTTAACACAGATTAATCAGTACTTGTTGAGATTGGCAACAGGATATCAAGCAGTTTGAAGGTTTACACTGAATAATTGTATTTGCAGAGTTTGGAAACAGGTAAACATGCAGATTGAAGGTTTCACAGAAATAACAGTATTTGAATAGTTTGGCAGTACACAGAGTAGTCTGAATATGCAGGGTTTGCAGCAGGTAAACAGGAAGTTTGAAGGTTTCACAAAACAAACAGTACTTGCATTGTTTGGAGACAGGTAATCAGGAGGTTGAAGGTTAATCCAGCATAGTAAATCCTTGAAGATATTGGCAACAGAAAAGCAGCAGTTAGAGAGATTCCTCAGCGAAATCCTATCAGAAGCCACAAAGTTAACAACCAAACTGGCACTGGAGAAACAGGAAGCCAAGAATAAAAAGCCTGGTTGTGACATCATCAGGAAGGGGTGGCTCAGACACCTGTCAATCAAGCACACAGAGAGGACTGCAGAGCTTCCCAGCAGCTGAGCTGAGCGTGACAGTGGCTATAAGGTAACTCTGTCTTGTATTATGTCCGCCTAGAGTCGTTATGTAGAGGAACAGGTTATACACACTGTGTTGGTTCAGGCTGTCTTCTTTTTACTCACAGAAACCAAAATATATATAAAGGGGTATATTTACCAATGTGCGAGCGGACATGATACGAAGTAGCGTATCATGTCCGCTGCACATCGATAAATGCCGGCAGCATATGCTCTCAGCATTTATCATTGCACCAGCAGTTCTTGTGAACTGCTGGTGCAATGCCACCCCCTGCAGATTCGCGGCCGCTAGCATGGGGTGTCAATCAACCCGATCGGGTTGATTTCTGTCCACAGTCTCAGAGGAGGCAGAAAAGTTATGGAGCAGCGGTCTCGCCGGAAACAAGAGGCATCAAGCTCCATACAGAGCTTGATGCCCCTTGTGAGTGAGCGTGAGGCTAGTGTGTACAGTATATATATATATATATATATATATACTGTGTGTATGAAGCTAGTGTGTACAGTGTATGTATATGTATGTATATATATATATATATATATATATATACACACACACACACACACATACACACATATATATATATCGGACTTTGTACAGAACGGCTTACTGTTTTTTTCCGGTGAACTGATACCACTGTGAGATTGGAGTGTCAAGGTATTTAAAATATTATTAAATAATATATACAAGTATATTTGTCTTTATTTAATAAGTCTGTGGATGTGCACATCAAATAATTCATTTAGAGATCTCCCACACTCAATATGCTAAATTATGCAATTGTATAAACACAAGGAAACTGAAAATTAAACACAGGTAAAATTCTGAATACACATCTCCAGGATGTCTCCAAAGGCTTGACACTAAGGCATTTGGTTTAATTAAAATGTAGCCACAGTTTCAGAAACCATATGTGTGATTGCTTGGGAATGTGAGATAAAATCTATTTACCCCTCCCAATGTACCTAAGAATCTAGCTCAGGTGACAAATCTTGTGAGAGTTTCAGCATTTGCACTTAGGTGCAGGGGACCCCATGTGGTGAGTAAGAGACAAAAAGTCTGGAAACTGAGTACTGAAAGGGCAGTGAAGACGTTAGGATAACAGCACATGGTTTCAAAACAACTGTATTTAAATTTTAAATAAAAATAAATACATTTTTGCAAAGGGAACAATACTAGTTTCATATGTGTTTGGAACAATTCAAATAACCCAGATATGTATATATATATATATGGAACTGAGACATTTTATATTAAATGAATGATTGCTATGTTGAGTAATGACTACATCAAATACATATGAATGCTTGGATCATTTCTAATAATTATTTCTATTTTTATTGCAGACAACCATTCGTCATGGGCATCAATCTATGCACTTAGAAAGAGGTGCACTAAATACCTCAGCCTCTGTGTTTTTAAGAATATGAATAGATATTTGTGAACCTAAAAAAAATTAAAAAAAAAATGACACTGAGATGAAATAAGTCATATCATATGAATGTGAAATAAATGTTTATAAAGTTTTAAATACATCTCTTAAAATATAATGAGATGAATATATGGAAGCTACTTTGATGTGATATGAATATGAAATATAAACTTTCTGTTAGACTAAATGAAATATAAATTATTTAATATAATGTTAGATATATTTGATGTTTCATATCAAAAACGATCAGGAAATTGATCTGATGCTGGTTCATCTATAATTAATATTGGGAGAGATTAATACAAGTAATTATGGCAGTTATTACATAGTTTAAAGAAATATTTCACGGTCTAAAAATGTTGGTTAAATGAATTTGTATGTATTGTCATGCTGCATTGTTTTGTGCTGTCTGTTTGTAATGCTGCCACCAGGTGTTATGATGCAAGATCTTGCAGCCATGAGATGATTGGTTGTTGCAGGGATGCATCTCCTTGGCAACACATTCCCAGATAAACCAATCTGCCGGGACAAGCACGAGGGCCAATCCGAGACAAGGTTTCCATTGAGCGTTCCCAATACTCACGAGTGACTGATAATTATCAAAAAAGGGGAGGGGTGAGATCAGATGATTTAACCCCAAGTATATAGAGACTGAGAGGAGGTTGTTGCTGGAATCCTGAAGGGATAACTACTGTGGTTATTATTAAAGCACACACCTACTATTGGACTCCATATGCATTATCCCCAATTTTGAATTTCTGAGGTGAAATTGGATCTGTTGAGAAACATTGGAAACCGGATATCGACTGGTTTATTTGGGTAATGTATACAAAGTTTTTGGTAAGATAAATTATATGCATAGTCACTACAGTAAAATTACAATTGGAAGATTGGAAAGAACAAATTGGGCTTTTAAATTGTATTGCATATCCTTGAATACCTCTTAGCCTGCCTATTTGTATGCAAGCATTTAAAGTAAACATTTATTATTGCTATATGTAGCAGAGTTAAGGAAATAGTGCATATTTCAAGTTAGCATTTCATAGCCTATGTATTGTTAAACTAATCCCAATCTTAAATTGTTTATCTATGCAAATATATAATAATAATTCAGAAGTGTATATTGTATTATTGTTTAAATGTATATCTGATTGGCTAAGTAACTCAACTGTGCAAGTTCTAATATTGTAAATTAATATTGTATTAGGATAAATTGCAGTTAAATAGCAGAATATATATATTATCCTATTGTTTATAGGCACTGTTTAGAATTGTATTGCTTGGATGTTAAAGGTTTTAGTCTCATTGTAATATTTTAAATGCAGCTCTGAATGAAAGGTTGGTTTTAAGGATACATTTTTCTGGGTTTATAAGAAGGATAGCATATCTTAATAGTTGGTTTTAACGTATATAATATTGTGTCATATTCTAATATTGCAAATATATTTCAAAAATGTTCATGGATATTAACTAAATAAAAGAATTCAGATATTTATATTAATTCTATGGTTTCTATTAGATGCATGTTGATTAAGGGTTTCTATTTTTAAGGATAATTATTATTTGTATTGTGTTCTAACCCTGCCATAAGCTGATATATTATTTGGAGAGCACTACTAAGATTTTCATAAATATACTGACATATTATATGGAGGCACACTGCATGAGATTTATTAATATTCATCATGTTTGATATAATATATTTGTAGTAAATAGAAATTATTATAAAAGAGAGAAAAAGTTTCATATTTCGATATTAATATTTTGAAGACATCATTTTTGAAAGGTTGAAATATTGATTTTCATATTTCAAGATTGATATTAATATCTTGAAATATTATTAAAGATTAATTTTTGAAAAATTAATAAAAATATTAATTTTTCATATTTAACAATTAATCAAAAATATTAATTTTTCATATTTTCAAACAGCTAGATTTAGAGTTTTGTCGGTAACGACCCGCGTAGCTAACGCTGGCTTTTTTCTGGCCGTACCTTTAAAATAACTCTGATATTGAGAGTCCATATAATGTCAGTGTTAGGCTCCAAAAAAGGAGCGTAGAGCATATTTAACACAACTTCAACTCTCGATACCAGAGTTGCTTACGGACGCGGCCAGCCTCAAAAACATGCTCGTGCACGATTCCCCCATAGGAAACAATGGGGCTGTTTGAGCTGAAAAAAAACCTAACACCTGCAAAAAAGCAGCGTTCAGCTCCTAACGCAGCCCCATTGTTTGCTATGGGGAAACACTTCCTACGTCTGCACCTAACACTCTAACATGTACCCCCGAGTCTAAACACCCCTAACCTTACACTTATTAACCCCTAATCTGCCGCCCCCGCTATCGCTGACCCCTGCATATTATTATTAACCCCTAATCTGCCGCTCCGTAAACCGCCGCTACTTACATTATCCCTATGTACCCCTAATCTGCTGCCCTAACATCGCCGACCCCTATATTATATTTATTAACCCCTAATCTGCCCCCCACAATGTCGCCTCCACCTGCCTACACTTATTAACCCCTAATCTTCCGACCAGACTGCACCGCTATTATAATAATGTTATTAACCCCTAATCCGCCTCACTAACCCTATAATAAATAGTATTAACCCCTAATCTGCCCTCCCTAACATCGCCGACACCTAACTTCAAACATTAACCCCTAATCTGCCGACTGGAGCTAACCGCTATTCTAATAAATGTATTAACCCCTAAAGCTAAGTCTAACCCTAACACTAACACCCCCCTAAATTAAATATAATTTTAATCTAACGAAATTAATTAACTCTTATTAAATAAATTATTCCTATTTAAAGCTAAATACTTACCTGTAAAATAAACCCTAATATAGCTACAATATAAATTATAATTATATTATAGCTATTTTAGGATTAATATTTATTTTACAGGTAACTTTGTATTTATTTTAACCAGGTACAATAGCTATTAAATAGTTAAGAACTATTTAATAGTTACCTAGTTAAAATAATTACAAAATTACCTGTAAAATAAATCCTAACCTAAGTTACAATTAAACCTAACACTACACTATCAATAAATTAATTAAATAAAATACCTACAATTACCTACAATTAAACCTAACACTACACTATCAATAAATTAATTAAATACAATACCTACAAATAACTACAATGAAATAAACTAACTAAAGTACAAAAAATAAAAAAGAAATAAGTTACAAAAAATAAAAAAATATTTACAAACATAAGAAAAATATTACAACAATTTTAAACTAATTACACCTACTCTAAGCCCCCTAATAAAATAACAAAGCCCCCCAAAATAAAAAAAATGCCCTACCCTATTCTAGATTACTAAAGTTCAAAGCTCTTTTACCTTACCAGCCCTGAACAGGGCCCTTTGCGGGGCATGCCCCAAGAAGTTCAGCTCTTTTGCCTGTAAAAAAAACATACAATACCCCCCCCAACATTACAACCCACCACCCACATACCCCTAATCTAACCCAAACGCCCCTTAAATAAACCTAACACTAAGCCCCTGAAGATCTTCCTACCTTATCTTCACCATACCAGGTTCACCGATCGATCCAGAAGAGCTCCTCTGATGTCCTGATCCAAGCCCAAGCGGGGGGCTGAAGAGGTCCATGATCTGGCTGAAGTCATCATCCAAGCGGGAGCTGAAGAGGTCCATGATCCGGCTGAAGTCTTCATCCAAGCGGGAGCTGAAGAGATCCATGATCCGGATGAAGTCTTCTATCAACGGCATCTTCAATCTTCTTTCTTCGGGAGCCATCATCTTCCATCCGACGCGGAACATGCTCTTGTCCCGACGCCTACTAGCCGAATGACGGTTCCTTTAAATGACGTCATCCAAGATGGCGTCCCTCGAATTCCGATTGGCTGATAGGATTCTATCAGCCAATCGGAATTAAGGTAGGAATATTCTAATTGGCTGATGGAATCAGCCAATCAGAATCAAGTTCAATCCGATTGGCTGATCCAATCAGCCAATCGGATTGAACTTGATTCTGATTGGCTGATTCCATCAGCCAATCAGAATATTCCTACCTTAATTCCGATTGGCTGATAGAATCCTATCAGCCAATCGGAATTCGAGGGACGCCATCTTGGATGACGTCATTTAAAGGAACCGTCATTCGTCGTTCAGTCGTCGGCCAGGATGGATGTTCCGCGTCGGAGGTCTTCAGGATGCTGCCGCTCCGCTCCGGATGGATGACGATAGAAGATGCCTCTTGGATGAAGACTTCAATCGGATGGAAGACCTCTTCTTGCTCCGCTTGGATGAAGAATTTGGCTCGGCTGGGTTAAGACGACTCAAGGTAGGGAGATCTTCAGGGGCTTAGTGTTAGGTTTATTTAAGGGGGGTTTGGGTTAGATTAGGGGTATGTGGGTGGTGGGTTGTAATGTTGGGGGGGGGGTATTGTATGTTTTTTTTACAGGCAAAAGAGCTGAACTTCTTGGGGCATGCCCCACAAAGGGCCCTGTTTAGGGCTGGTAAGGTAAAAGAGCTTTGAACTTTAGTAATCTAGAATAGGGTAGGGCATTTTTTTATTTTTGGGGGCTTTGTTATTTTATTAGGGGGCTTAGAGTAGGTGTAATTAGTTTAAAATTGTTGTAATATTTTTCTTATGTTTGTAAATATTTTTTTATTTTTTGTAACTTAGTTCTTTTTTATTTTTTGTACTTTAGTTAGTTTATTTCATTGTAGTTATTTGTAGGTATTGTATTTAATTAATTTATTGATAGTGTAGTGTTAGGTTTAATTGTAGGTAATTGTAGGTATTTTATTTAATTAATTTATTGATAGTGTAGTGTTAGGTTTAATTGTAGGTAATTGTAGGTATTTTATTTAATTAATTTATTGATAGTGTAGTGTTAGGTTTAATTGTAACTTAGGTTAGGATTTATTTTACAGGTAATTTTGTAATTATTTTAACTATTTTAGCTATTAAATAGTTCTTAACTATTTAATAGCTATTGTACCTGGTTAAAATAAATACAAAGTTACCTGTAAAATAAATATTAATCCTAAAATAGCTATAATATAATTATAATTTATATTGTAGCTATATTAGGATTTATTTTACAGGTAAGTATTTAGCTTTAAATAGGAATAATTTATTTAATAAGAGTAAATTAATTTCGTTAGATTAAAATTATATTTAATTTAGGGGGGTGTTAGGGTTAGATTTAGCTTTAGGGGTTAATACATTTATTAGAATAGCGGTGAGCTCCAGTCGGCAGATTAGGGGTTAATAATTTAAGTTAGGTGTCGGCGATGTTAGGGAGGGCAGATTAGGGGTTAATACTATTTATTATAGGGTTAGTGAAGCGGATTAGGGGTTAATAACTTTATAATAATAGCGGTGCGGTCCGCTCGGCAGATTAGGGGTTAATAAGTGTAAGCAAGTGGAGGCGACGTTGAGGGGGGCAGATTAGGGGTTAATAAATATAATATAGGGGTCGGCGGTGTTAGGGGCAGCAGATTAGGGGTACATAGCTATAATGTAGGTGGCGGCGCTTTGCGGTCGGCAGATTAGGAGTTAATTATTGTAGGTAGCTGGCTGCGACGTTGTGGGGGGCAGGTTAGGGGTTAATAAATATAATATAGGGGTCAGCGGTGTTAGGGGCAGCAGATTAGGGGTACATAAGTATAACGTAGGTGGCGGT
Organism: Bombina bombina; assembly: GCF_027579735.1. Taxonomy (NCBI): domain Eukaryota; kingdom Metazoa; phylum Chordata; class Amphibia; order Anura; family Bombinatoridae; genus Bombina; species Bombina bombina. Next base: position 1,227,204,508 of record NC_069502.1, read on the forward strand.
CGGCAGATTAGGCTTTAAAAAATTTAATCGAGTGGCGGCGAGGTGGGGGGACCTCGGTTTAGGGGTACATAGGTAGTTTATGGGTGTTAGTGTACTTTAGAGTACAGTAGTTAAGAGCTTTATGAACCGGCGTTAGCCCAGAAAGCTCTTAACTACTGCCTTTTTTCTGCGGCTGGAGTTTTGTCGTTAGAATTCTAACGCTCACTTCAGACACGACTCTAAATACCGGAGTTAGAAAAATCCCATTGAAAAGATAGGATACGCAATTGACGTAAGGGGATCTGCGGTATGGAAAAGTCGCGGCTGAAAAGTTAGCGTTAGACCCTTTTTTTAATGACTCCAAATACCGGAGGTAGCCTAAAACCAGCGTTAGGAGCCTCTAACGCTGGTTTTCACGGCTACCGCCAAACTCCAAATCTAGGCCAAAGTTAATCAAAAATATTAATTTTTCATATTTCAAAATTAATACTATTTTTTTTTTATATATATATATTTTTCTCTCTTTTTATTGGCAAAAATTGTATTAGCGTTTTAATTTAACTAAATACTAAACCAATATAATAATGTCTGTAGCCAGAAGCGACTCATTTAATTCCGTACATAGCGTTGAAAATGGTCCCATAACAATACCCATTACTAAAGGTCAGGTCCTTAAACAAAAAGATATCTTAAGTTACATTAAAGGGAAGTTTAATATTGCGGGTGAATTAAATGATTTTATGGATATGCTTGAAACTAGAGCTAAAAATATTACCGTTAATAATAATATGTGGAATGAAGAGAAGGAATTCTTCCAAGAATTATTAATGATTAATCAATGCAAAACTCCCAAAAAGCGAGAGGAACTAATACTAAAATCTTGGCCCATTTTAATATGCATTATTGATGAAATGTCGTTTTGTGTCATAGATAAACGATTGCAAATACAGGAGCAAGAAAATAGTATTCGTTCCTCACGCAGACGCGAAGAGGATTTAAAAATAGCCAAAAATAAAATGGATGAATTTGCCCAAAACCTAACCGCCTTAGATAAGCATAATATAGACTTACTCGCACAGATACAAGATTTAAATAAACAGCTTGCGCAAAGCCAGAGAGAATTAAGCGATTTAAAAAGGTCATATCGCCATAATAAAAACCCTTATATTAACAGTGAGAATAATACAGATAATGCTAACTCCTTTAGCGAACTCGTCAGGGACGAGGTACAAAAATATATGGAACAGTATAGACAAATGATCCCTAATCGGTCAGAAATAGATTTCCCAAATAGGCAGTCACCTCATGATATAAATCCAGAGGACTGCTGTAACGCAGCTGGTGCGGGGGAGGGAAACTCTAACAGAGAATCCCAAAGTAAGTTTGATAAAGTATATGATTCCCATAAAATAATCACCTTCGTACAACGTGCAGTACCTATATTCTCCAATAAGGGAACAACATCTGTAATTGATCATTTAGAGGCTTTTGAAAATGCGTTAGCTATAATGAATGTTACAAGTGAGAAATTGAAAATTGAATTTCTGCCTTGGGTATTTGACAGTAAACATCACAAATTCTTTGCTTCACTAAAGGATATGAATATTCATTCCTGGAATGGGATAAAACGACAATGCAGAAAAGAATTTGGGCAATATCGCACTAAAACTGCCGCGAAAATAGCGGTATATGGTTTAAAGTGTTGTGCGAATCAGAGTCCAATCGAATTCCTTTCTGTATTGAAAAATGCGTACAGTATGGCTGAAGATAATCCCAGATTTGATGTCTCAGAATTTGTAAATTTATTTTTTGAAGCACTGCCTACACCCATCAAAATTAACTTAGTTAGAGATTTTGATGAGGACTGCTCATTGGAATGGCTGATCAAAGAGAGTACAAAATTATACTCTATTCAGCAGTCCAGTGAACAGGGGGTGAAAAAGGAATCAAAACCCCAAATTGTGGCAGAAACTAGGGTGTCACCTAACCCCCTCAATTTGGAGTCTAAAAAGAAGACCTATGCGGAGGTGGCCAGTCAAAACATGCCATCTCCACAGAGGTTTAACTCTGCCCCCTCCCCTACACAGGTTGAGACGCAGGGAGACTATAACCAAAGTGGAGGAGATAATCAGGTGAATAATTACTCACAAAGAGAATACACACCAAATAATTGGTATCCGCGCAAGGGTAGATACAATAGACGGCGAAGATATTCTCAGGGTAACCAGACACCCCAGGTATATAATGCTCCCAAAGTACTAATGCTGAACAAGCTGAACCCCAGGGGCAACCACGCCAGAATAGAAATAGCGGCCCTGATTCTGAGGGAACCCAATGGTCCAGGAATCGTTATTATGGGGCACCAAGAGATAGGCCCAGGGGTAGAGGTAACTTGTACAATCAGGTAGATATGCTGTTTACCCAGTTAAATCGGTTGAGCGAACAATTCGCTAATATGAGTCAACTTTCTACGGCTCAGCAACCGAACAATACTTTTTTAGGGGTACAGCCAGTGGTCAGCAGTGGACCACAGGCACAGTCATAAATACTGCAGCACCACCTGAGGGGGAGGGGAGAGATATACAAAATGTAATAATAAATATCAATGATACTAATCATGTTCTCTCCCCACAGACCGAAAACGGACGATTTAGCCGTGATGACAAGCAGCCTCATCCGGGAAAAATTAACAAATCCCTTCCTTTGCAGCACTCTCTTAACCTTATTTCCACAGATGCAGTACACAAGAATCCAACCGACCCTATCATAGAGACCGGTAGGTATGAAACTTCTTCTGCATCGGAAAGCATGGCGAACTCAGGTAACACGTGGTGAAGCCCACAGATGTATGATAAAGCCAACTTTATGTGTGAAGTGGTAGAAAATGCAGGAAGGTATTATGTATTAGTTGAACTGCAAGATTCAGTCTCCAACCCTATCATGGAATTAATTGATACCGGATCTCAGGCAACTATCTTATCCCACAGGTACTACACACAGCTAAATGAGCTAACACCCCACAAACCTAAAATAAGAGAATTTGACGGTTCTCTAATAGGTGTTGGGGGTGACTCCCTAAAAATTTACGGTACTGTCTGGTTAAAATTTAAATTGGGGAACAGGGTCATAAGACACCCTATCATTATAGTGGATCTGCCAACTGATCGTTTAATTATTGGTAGTGATCTCCTGAAGCGATTAAGCACCATAATTGAGCATAAATAATGTAATTTGGTCACAAGTTAAACGGCCTATCAGTTATGAAAAATCTGGTATATCTCGCAACCGACATAGCTGTCACGTGATAGAAGAGAAACCAGATGCTGTGGAGATTCATTTCAGGAATAACTCTGTACCTGAAATCACTATTCTACAAATAGATGATCAGACTCCTTTTAGTGGCCCTGATGGTAATACTTTTAAAATTTCGCCTGGAAAGATAGCGAATATTTCCCTAGATGGCGATGTATTAACCATATCTCTCCACAAGGGGGATCATAAAATCCCTAAAGGGGGAGGCCACGCTCAATACCTCACAGGGATTGAGAGAGTTAAAGAGGATCTATTTATCCCTATACAAGTACATGACCTTGGTAAAACCAAGTATGCTAAAATAAACTTAAAACAGGAAGCTAGCTATATAAGCGAAGGTTTATTAGCGCAAATAGCTGAACCTAAAGTGATTAAATATCTTTCTCCCCAAGGCCACTGTGTCCATAACCTGGATAACAGGTCTGAAAGCTATAACATCACAGCTAAGTACTTATTATCTATCTCTATTGGTAATAAGTCAGTGAAGCACCTGTTTTTAGTTTTAAATACTCCCCATAATCAAATATACATTGGCAGTGATATCTTACATAGATATGCCATACAAATAGATTTGATTAATTCTTGCCTCTGGAGCAGGTTAAAGGGGGACCCTGAAGCATTTCAGGATGAAAATGCAGCCCTGAAATCAAACCAGCAATTGCCATATGCTGTGAATATGCAGGTATCTAGCGATGTTATAATTCCTGCTGGGGCTGATAAATTTCTTTTACCCTTACAGGTAAAGAGAGGTCAGAAATTAAAAACTTCTGAAACACTAATTTGCCTCTCCCATAGAATACAAAATCTGGGTGTCACAGTAACCTACACTCCTATGGTGAATATTGGAACTGTTCCAATACATATTATTGTGCGTAACATGACCCCACAGGATATAACATTATCCAAGGGAACTACCATAGGATATGCACTGGAATCAAGTTATTACACTTTTGGATTCCAGAATAATGTAATTGGGCTAATACCTGAAGAATACTTAACTGAAGAACAATTAATAGAACAATCCTTTGCATCTATGCCAGAGGGTCTATTTAATATTCAGTCTATTTATCCCTTCAGCTCAGAGGAAGGCATCTGTAAAATTGAAGAAGCCTCTCTAGTGTTTGATCAGCCAATCAAACAGCAAGATTACCCCAATTCCCAGAGTCATGGGGGCAATATAAACTATAATCAAGGGGAACTCACCTCTAGATTGGAAGAAGCCTATGAAATAGGACAGCCTGAAATCTTTCCAGGATTTCAGCAAATAGTCGAAGAGCAAATATCCTTAGCTAATGGCTGTTCCAGCGATGATGAACGCCAAAAGCTGCGAGAACTCCTGATGGAGTACAAGGATATTTTTGCTAAAGATTCTTATGACTGTGGTACTACAGACTTGCACATTGCAAGAATACAAACAGATCCCGATGCGTCACCTGTATTTGTCAAACAATACAGACTTCCCTTAGGCTCATATGATTCTCTTGCAGAGATCATAAGGAATTTGGAAGAAAGAGGTATTATCAGACAGGTGCACAGCTCTTATAATAATCCTATTCTAGGTGTCCTTAAGCCCAATGGACAATGGCGTTTGTGTGCTGACTTAAGACAGCTAAACAAACGAGTATACATGTCTGGCTGGCCTGTACCATACATTGACCAGTGCCTAGCACAAATGCAGGGATCCAAAATATTCACTGCCATTGATTGTGCACAGGGATACTGGACCATAAAGGTACATGAAGAGGACCAATATAAGCTGGCGTTCTCTTTCCAAAAGGTCCAATATGCATTCCAGAGACTTCCATTTGGATACATAAATTCTGGACATGAATTTGCTGTATTCATGCATAAGGCTATGCCTGATGCACTGGAAAGCGGGACCTTATCTTATGTTGATGATGTTTTAATCAAAAGCACAGACTTTGAAAAACACATAGCAGAGCTTAAACACGTCCTCAGCCAACTTAAAAGGGCAGGTGTCAAATTATCCCTACAAAAAGCTCAATGGTGCCGCACTCGTGTAAACTTCTTGGGACATGAAGTTACCTCTGAAGGATTAAATCCCCAGAAGAAAAAGGTGGAAGCTATAGTGAATTCTAAAAACCCAACTAACTTAAAGGAATTGAGATCATTCCTTGGTATGACAAATTATTCTCGCAAATTCATTGATAATTATGCGGAATTAGCTAAACCACTACTACTTCTTCTAAAAAAAGTGTGAAATGGCACTGGAGTGAGTCTCAAGAGACAGCTATCAGAGAGCTGAAGAGAAAACTCACTCAAGCACCTTGCTTAGCGTACCCTGAAGGTGGTAAACCTTTCTTCTTAGAGACAGGTCACACAGATATAAGCATGAGTGCTGTTTTATACCAAAAGCATGATAATTTGAACAAAGCCATTGCTTATGCGAGCAAAAATCTATCCCCAGTAGAAATAAAATTTAGCGATTGCGATAAAGCCCTCTTATCTACTGTATGGGTTCTACAAAATTTCCGCAGCTATATACAGGGCGAGAAAATTATTGTAGAAACGGCCCACCAGCCTTTGCTATATTTGCAAAGTGAAAGAATAAGAGATGGGAATTTGTCAAATAGCCGCATAACAGCATGAACTCTTTCCTTACAAGGTTGGCCACTAGAAATTCGCTACGAGCAGAATAAAAAGAATCCAGTCGCACAAGGGCTTGCTGAGCTCCACGACTGTACTGCTAGAGATCCTGGGGAAGAATTATCAGAAGATGATTTTCTGGAGGAACAATTGCTTTCCCCATATAAAATATACAATGAGGAAAATTGCCAAACATTACCTTGGGTGTATGTTGATGGTTTTTCTTACCATGCCACCATTGATAATGAGCGCAGATTAGTCGCTGGCATTGGTATAACTGGGGCAAATGGATTCCCAAATATATCTATAGGTTTCAACATTGGACCAAGATCCAGTCAACTTGTAGAACTAACTGCTGTTTTCAAAACCATTGAAATGGCTATTGAACATGGTATTCAGGAATTTGTGATCATAACTGACTCAAATTATGTGCGTGACAGTTTTGTTGAATACCTGCCAACTTGGAAAAGAAATGGCATGCAGAAAAACAATAACAAACCAGTCAAGCATGGCAAGTTGTTCTGCGAGATTGATAATCTGGTAGTATCCAATGATTTAACCATACACTGGAAAAAGACCAAGGGTCATTCCAGAGTTCTAGGTCCTGATAAGGAAGGCAATGATCTTGCGGATTCATTAGCCAAACAAGGAGCCATAACTGGAGAACTCCTTAATATTGACCACTTAATTGGTGCAATTCAGGTGGAAGCCATTACCAGAAACCAGGCAAAACAACAGAGTGAGCCTAACTTGGTACAATGGAGTCAGGATTCTCCTAGTGAGGACCCTGAAAGCAACCCCATCTCAAAAGATGATTGTATTGGCAAAGAAGATCTTAGAATCTTAATAAAATCTAGGTCACAATTCAAGTTACAGGATGGTTTGTTAATTAGAACCTCCAAAACTGGCATCCAGCAGTGGGTAGTACCCACCAAGTTCAGAGGTCTAATGCTTCAACATGCCCATGATGCTCCCACATCTGGTCATCGTGGTGCCAAACTCACGCATGAAATATTACGTGATTACGCTTTTTGGCCACACATGTTGAAAGATGTTCAAACCTACTGTCAAGGGTGTTTAATCTGCCCACAGTTCCAACCCACTGCACCAACGCACAGAGCGTCATTGCAGAAAAGGGGGATGGTAATGCCATGGTCAGATATACAAATTGATTTTATTGGTCCGGTAACAAGGTCATCAAGAGGTAACAAATACATGTTAACCGTGACATGCCTGTTCACTAAATGGGTAGAGTGCATTAGTGCACCTAACAATAGTGCGGAAACATGCGCAGCATTGCTCATCAACCATGTGTTTTCCAGATTTGGTTTGCCCCAAAGAATCAAATCAGATCGGGGGACCCACTTCACTAGCGAAGTGATGACCAAAATGTGGAAAATACTAGGGGTTAAAAGAAAGCTCCATATTGCTTATAGAGCTGCCTCAAGTGGTGGTGTGGAGCGTTACAACCAGTCCATTGTTAAAATCCTCAAAAAGTTTGTGAGTGAAACGGGTAAAGACTGGGATGTAAAACTACCTCTAGTCTTAATGGCATTAAGAGCAACTCCAAGTAGTGCGACCAAGATGTCACCTTTTGAACTGATGACTGGTAGAAGAATGGTTCTACCTCAGCATCTGCTGTACCGTACATCAGACCAAAACTTGATAAACGCTGCCAATACACATCAATATGTGGAGAACCTAAGAAAGCACCTGCAATATGCCTTTGCATTTGCTCAAAGGAATTTAGAAAGATCCGCAACTGCCACTAAAACCTATTATGATCTCAAAATGTCTAAAAAGGAATATGAAATAAATGATAAAGTTTATCTTTATAACTTTGGAAGAGATCAGGTTAGGGAGAAGAAATTCCTTCCCTCATGGAAAGGTCCTTTTGTCATTACTGACAAAATATCTCCAGTGGCCTATAAAATAAGGATCCCCAAAAATGAAAGTTTCATAGATAAATGGGTCCATATCAAATTGCGGGCATGTCATCCCAGGTCCCAACTACAAGTCATAGAGGGAGAATGAAATGTCATATCCCCAAATGCACTAAAGACCTACTGTAGTTTAAAGATGCCTAGCTGATAAACATGAAGGCTCAAAATTGACAGACTATCTACATAGAAGACGTGTACGGTCAACATCCTCACCAAATACCACTAACTTCGATCCAATTCAAATACATGTGTCCTACATATTTTTGAATTTGAAAAGGGGATTTATGTCAAGGTATTTACAAGTATACAAGTATATTTGTCTTTATTTAATAAGTCTGTGGATGTGCACATCAAATAATTCATTTAGAGATCTCCCATACTCAATATGCTAAATTATGCAATTGTATAAACACAAGGAACTGAAAATTAACACAGGTAAAATTCTGAATACACATCTCCAGGATGTCTCCAAAGGCTTGACACTAAGGCATTTGGTTTAATTAAAATGTAGCCACAGTTTCAGAAACCATATGTGTGATTGCTTGGGAATGTGAGATAAAATCTATTTACCCCTCCCAATGTACCTAAGAATCTAGCTCAGGTGACAAATCTTGTGAGAGTTTCAGCATTTGCACTTAGGTGCAGGGGACCCCATGTGGTGAGTAAGAGACAAAAAGTCTGGAAACTGAGTACTGAAAGGGCAGTGAAGACGTTAGGATAACAGCACATGGTTTCAAAACAACTGTATTTAAATTTTAAATAAAAATAAATACATTTTTGCAAAGGGAACAATACTAGTTTCATATGTGTTTGGAACAATTCAAATAACCCAGATATGTGTATATATATATATGGGACTGAGACATTTTATATTAAATGAATGATTGCTATGTTGAGTAATGACTACATCAAATACATATGAATGCTTGGATCATTTCTAATAATTATTTCTATTTTTATTGCAGACAACCATTGGTCATGGGCATCAATCTATGCACTTAGAAAGAGGTGCACTAAATACCTTAGCCTCTGTGTTTTTAAGAATATGAATAGATATTTGTGAACCTAAAAAAAATAAAAAATAATAAATGACACTGAGATTAAATAAGTCATATCATATTAATGTGAAATAAATGTTTATAAAGTTTTAAATACATCTCTTAAAATATAGTGAGATGAATATATGGAAGCTACTTTGATGTGATATTACTATGAAATATAAACTTTCTGTTAGACTAAATGAAATATAAATTATTTAATATAATGTTAGATATATTTGATGTTTCATATCAAAACGATCAGGAAATTGATCTGATGCTGCTTCATCTATAATTGATATTGGGAGAGATTAATACGAGAAATTATGGCAGTTATTACATAGTTTAAAGAAATATTTCGCTGTCTAAAAATGTTGGTTAAATGAATTTGTATGTATTGTCATGCTGCATTGTTTTGTGCTGTCTGTTTGTAATGCTGCGACCCGGTGTTATGATGCAAGATCTTGCAGCCATGAGATGATTGGTTGTTGCAGGGATGCATCTCCTTGGCAACACATTCCCAGATAAACCAATCGGCCGGGACAAGCACAAGGGCCAATCCGAGACAAGGTTTCCATTGAGCGTTCCCAATACTCACGAGTGAATGATAATTATCAAAAAAGGGGAGGGGTGAGATCAGATGATTTAACCCCAAGTATAGAGACTGAGAGGAGGTTGTTGCTGGAATCCTGAAGGGATAACTACTGTGGTTATTATTAAAGCACACACCTACTATTGGACTCCATATGCATTATCCCCAATTTTGAATTTCTGAGGTGAAATTGGATCTGTTGAGAAACATTGGAAACCGGATATCGACTGGTTTATTTGAGTAATGTATACAAAGTTTTTGGGAAGATAAATTATATGCATAGTCACTACAGTAAAATTACAATTGGAAGATTGGAAAGAAAAAAATGGGCTTTTAAATTGTATTGCATATCCTTGAATAGCTCTTAGCCTGCCTATTTGTATGCAAGCATTTAAAGTAAACATTTACTATTGCTGTATGTAGCAGAGTTAAGGAAATAGTGCATATTTCAAGTTAGCATTTCATAGCCTAAGTATTGTTAAACTAATCCCAAACTTAAATTGTTTATCTATGCAAATCTATAATAATAATTCAGAAGT